>NC_063171.1:61060207-61360207 GCF_023159225.1 Perognathus longimembris pacificus
GGGATCAGGCTTCACGTCAGCCAGTGGGACGGCACGGAGCCGGGGGTGTGGGCGGGACTCTGAGGTACATTAGCCAATGAGATGGCAGTAAGGGGTTTTGTGGGCGGGATCTGGCTTCACGTCAGCCAGTGGGACGGCACGGAGCCGCGGTGTGGGCGGGACTCTGAGGTACCTTAGCCATCGAGATGGCAGGAAGGGGTTTTGTGGGCGGGATCTGGCTTCACGCCAGCCAGTGGACGGCACGGAGCCGCGGTGTGGGCGGGACTCTGGGAAGGCTCATTTTTTGCACATTTTTTCCTGAGGAGGAGAAACGTTGTAATAGTTTAAGTGATAGAAATTGTGGCGAAAAGCGATTGTATGGGAAGTTATGAAATGCTACCCACGGTAGTAGCGGTTACTAGTTATTTTTATTTATTATTTGGCTGTTAGGTAATTTTTTTTCCCCATACAGGGTCTTGCTATGTAGTTTCTAGTTAATACATAATTTTCAAAATTTCCACATCTAACTTATCATTACCTTTATGATCAGCAAAGTGGGCAGGCTCTCTTTTCTTTTGTTCTTTCTTCCTTTCGACCTATAATCCTAGCTACTGAGAAGCTGAGCTCTGAGGATGGAGGTTGGAAGTAGTCATCAGCCGGCACAGGAAGGTCCTCGAGACTCTCATCTCCAGTTAACCATTAAAAAAAAGAAAGAAAGAAGTGTAGATGTAGCTTAAGTGGTGGAGTGTTAGCATTGAATGGAAAATGCCAAATGAAAGCTCAAGGCCCTGAGTTCAGCTTTAGTTCTCATTCTCTCTCTCTCTCTCTCTCTCTCTCTCTCTCTCTCTCTCTCTCTCTCTCTCTCTCTCTCTCTCTCTTTCCCTCTCTCCCTCTCTCATACACACACAACAAGTAAAACAAGAAGGAAGACAAAGGACCCACAATTAGAACCTCTGAGTAAAGAGGTTCTGAGAATGGAGGCTGAGGAGATAGTGGCTATGTGCACCTCTTCTCTACTCCCAGCCCCTCAATCTCCCCCCTTCCATCCTCCCCCCCAGGACCTGTGCCGGGAGCTGCATGCGAAGGTGGAGGTGGTGGACGAGGAGCGTTACGACATTGAGGCTAAATGCCTTCACAACACCAGGGAGGTGAGCTGAGGCAGGGGTTTGCTGGACCGGGCTGGGCTGGGCTGGGCTGGGGAGAGGGGGGTGTCGCCTAGGAGAGGCAGGGAAGGCACTGTTGTCCCCCTCTCCTGTCTCCTGCGTAGCCTGGGAGGTGGCCACTCAGTAGGAAGCTCTGCTTCTCCACCCTAGCCCCACAGGGCTGGAGATGGGCCTGGAGGATAATTACACATGAGAAGCACAAACTCCTCCCCACCCGCCACGTGGCCACTTCAGAAAGCTGTCTTCTTTACTCACCCACACAAGTAGTCAGATGCCCACTAATGACACCTTACCTCTGTGAAGGGCTTTCATGGTGCATCTCCCTTTGATCCTCCCTGCACTGTGGGTGTGGTGTTGGGGGGCGGGCGGGGGGAGGGAGTTGTTACGTGCACCTTGCAGATGAGGACACTGGGCTTTAGAGAGCCTAAGAACTCAGCCCAGGTCTCATTCTAAGGGTCCTGGCACCCATGCTGCTTTCTGACTCCCATTCCAGTGCTCAGAATTCTTTCACGTGCAGGCCTGGCTCCGCGAGGCGGGCAGGGGAGAGCAGGACTCCTGCTGGCGGGCCGCGTCCGTGAGCTCGCGTTGAGAGGAGATGAGGGGGGACCACTCAAGTCACTGTCCACCTTCCCACTTCTGCCCCCCAGGGGATGATCTGTGGATTACTAAGCTGCCGAGATTCCCTCCAGAAATCACACCCTGGCAGTTCCTCCCCTGGCTTAGGGACTGGGCTTTTTCTACTTGCTAGACACAGATGAATTGCTGTGAAGGCCTCTTGGGCAGGAACCAGCTGGAAGCAAGATTTCAGGCCTCAAGAACAAAAGGAAACAGCCTGCACTGCAAACAGGCCTTCTAAGTGCCGGCTTGCTGGGCCACCCTTTTTATTTAACTCATTATGACAGAGCTGGCTGATAGACTCGGTCTGTAAACCTGTTCACTCATTTGTCAGCACACGTATGGTGCTTGCTTGCGAAGGGCTGGGCGGCTCTCAGTGTCCCAGAGGGTCTGGCCTTGACGCTGGAGGGCTTGGCTCGGACTGGAACCCTAGTGGCGTGGATCCTCGGGAAGGGAGTCCTGTGGTTGATGATATCCCCCTCCCTTCACTGAGCCTGGCTCCTTCTTGTCTGCAGATTAAGGATCTGAAACTGAAGGTCCTGGACCTCCGTGGGAAGTTCAAACGCCCGGCCCTGCGCCGGGTTCGCGTCTCGGCAGACGCCATGCTCAGGGCCCTTCTGGGCTCCAAGCACAAGGTGTCCATGGACCTGCGGGCCAACCTCAAGTCTGTGAAGAAGGAAGACACAGAGAAGGTGAGGGCCCTCTCCTCAGAGCCTCCCATCTCCCCCTCTCCCATCAGCCTTTACCTGCTGCCCCTCATACAATGGCGTCTCCTGCTGGAAACCAGCCCATGAGCAAGAACATTCTAGACCTTTCCAGGAAGCCATGGTCAGAGGAAAGAAGAGTTGCTCCTTTCCTTCAGGCTACTTCATCTGAAGGAGAGACTGGACACGACGAGAGCTAGCCAGAGAAATAAAGGGAGAATCTTGCTCCTGGTGTGAGGAAAAGGTGGAGATTTAGGGTGAGCGGGCTGACCACTATCCCTGTCAACACAGGGAAAGGAGACCGCTCCTTAGCATGCCCACTGGGGCATGTGACACAGACATTGGGGAGCTGAGCTCAGTCACTCAGAAACACATCTGTTAAGCTGGCTGATCTCACAGTGTGCATGTGTCCAAGATTGGCCCACGGAGACTTCATGGAGGAGACAGCCCCTGAGCTTCGGGGCATCAGACATCAGTGTGTTGTGAGTCCTGGAGGCGTAGTTGGCCTGTGATGTATTGGTGTAGGAACTGGGCCTGTGCCCCCATAGCGATCACCGCAACACCCCGTCACGCAGCTTCCTTTTTCCCCATGGAAGCTCTGCGTGGACCCGTTTCCCTGTCTGGCTGTGTCCTTATTCCTCTCTAACTGGGCAGGGGTGGTGGGATTTCCTGTTGTTTTAAGGAGATCCATTTTCTGCTGTCCAGTTTCTCCTGGGCTTGGGGGCATCCCGTTGCCCCTCTTGAGTCTCTGACATGCGTGTGGTCTCCCCACAGGAGCGACCTGTGGAGGTGGGCGACTGGAGAAAGAATGTAGAGGCCATGTCTGGCATGGAGGGCCGGAAGAAGATGTTTGACGCTGCCAAGTCTCCTACCTCACAGTAGAGGTACCATTGCCAGGCACCTAGAGCCGGGCTCAGGGTCTGTGGGGTAACTAGGGTCCGGGGAAAAGGGCTGGTAGGTTGTACCTAGCATGCACAGGGGAAGAATCCTGGCAGTCCCTGTGGGCTCAGGCCTGCTCCAGTGCCGTGAGATCCAGGATTCCTTTTTTGGTCCCTTATGGCTCCCGGTGCCAAGCAGCATCTGCTATATTTCTGGGGGTGCGAATGACTGGCCCCACCCTAGACCTGCTGAGTTGGGAACTGTGGGGCAGGACCAACTTCTAGGTGATCCCGAGGCCTGTAGAGTTTGAAATACAGGATTAGGTGACCCCTGAGATTCCTCCAACTCTGCCTTTCTGACAGTGTAAGTGCACTTACTTATTCAGCCAGGGCTTGAATTCAGGGACTGTCCCTTAGCTCTTTTGGTCTGGAGCTAGTGCTCTAGCACTTCAGCCAGGGCTCCACTTCTGGCTTTTTGGTGGTTAAGTGGAGATGAGAGTCCCACACACTTTCTTGCCTGGGGTGGCTTTGAACTGTGATCCTTAAAGCACAGCCTCCTGAGTAGCTAGAATTGCAGGGGTGAGCCACGGGCACTTGGCCATGCAAGTGCTTTTCAATGCTTCCTGCTAGGTCCTTGTGCACCCTGTTAAATACCCACCACCCCTAGTCTCTGTTCCCAGAGAGACACCATTCAGAGAAGGCAAGACCTTCCACCTTCCAGAGAAATAGCTGGAAAGTCTGACAGAGCAGTAGAATTAGGTGTCATAGACCCTGCGTAGAAGAACAGAGAGGATAACCTTAGGCAAGCTCTGGAGACAGCATGGGGAAGAGGTTTTCTGACCGAGAAACTCCCGGAAGGGATAAGCGAAGGTTGATCACTGCAGGTGGAAGGGCTTGTTGGAAGGGCTGACCATGCAAAAGCACAGTGGGAGGAGGGAACCAGTCTGGGAGGAGGATGGCAAGGTCCAGGGAGAGCCAAGGAGCCTGAGAAAGGCCTAGAAATCTGGGCAGGGGACGCAGGCCTTGGGCTGAGAAGCTGAGGCTTCAGCCCCGGGGGTGTGAGGGAGCGGAAGCACCCGGGAACGCGTTGATCATGAGCAGCACACAACATTGCCTGGAACCGAGTGCATCTCCTCTGTGTCCCTCCAGCCCTGCTTGCTGTGCCGCATTCTGGGTCCTCCCTTCAGGCTCCTCTCTCCAGCCCCGCTCGCCAGGAGACTCCACCCCACCAGAGTGGATTTCCAGCTCCCACGAGGCTCCGGGATTGCCCCGCTACCCCATGGTGCAGTAAGCTGAGGACAAGGGCAGGGAGAACACCTTCCCAGAAGGCCCACGCAGCCTCCTTCGTTGCTCCTGTGATGTGTCGTGTCCACCGGCGTCGCTGTCCATTAAAAACATGATTTCCTGGTAGCTCTGATGTGAATGCTCCGAGGGAAGAGAACACAGGGAGTCTGGGAGAAGAGGCCTGGGCTCCGGGCTTGGTTTTCAGTCAGGAACTCGGAGATCAGAATGGAGGGAAAAGGATTGGTGGCTGCCTGCTTAGGTCTGTGGGGAACCCTTCTGACCAGTCCAAGTCAGATGTACCTACCCTGCTGTTCTGGGCTAAAAGCACACGGTCCTGTCAACTCTGCATCGGCTCCTGCAGTCACCAGGGTTCAGGTTCCTTTGCCACCCTGACCCTGCCAGGTTGCAGTTCCAAGCCTGGCCACCAGGTGTCTCCATCCCTCACCGCTGGCTCCTGGGGCATTTCAGATCCTCCCTGCCCCTTCCTCTCTCCTCTCATTTCAGATCCTCTCTCTCCTCTCAGTACTCTCCATCAGGCTCCTGCCCGAAGTCATATTCCCTAGGGCTGATTTCTTTCTCCGTGGTGGGAGAGCGAGTGGTCTGTCTTCTGGGTCAAATCCTTTCTCCGCCCACTGAACTCTGGATCAGAAGCTTGGTGAGGGGTGTTAAGCCTGGAATGAGGAGATGGGGGTCTGCCTCCCACCTCCTCAGTGGATGCTCCAGAGTTCTGGGCCAGAGTGGAGTTTCCCTTTTCAGGGGTTTGTTATGGTGGCTCTGGGATGAAGCCCGCAGAGAGTGGCTGCCCCAGGACCCTGGAACTCTTTGGTTTTGACTGCCCAGTGTTGGAGCAGTGGAGGGGCTGAGCTGAGCCGCTCTACCCTCGAATCCACACATGTTCTATGCCATAAATGCCAAAGACTTGTTCAGAGCCACCCTGCGGGGTTCACCCTGTCTACCGGTCCTCTCCAGCGATCACGGCAGTGGAGACCAGCAATGGGGGTGGGGGGGTGGGGGGGGGCGGACATTTAGGGAGGTGGCACCTGAGCAGGGCTCTTGCTTCACACAGATCAATGGACAGAGATAGAGGTGTGCAAAGATCACTCCTGACACGCACACACACCCTCGGGCCCAGACACACCCAAGTCACATCCATGCAGCTGGGGAACCTGACGGGGCTGGTCCTTGCCACAGAGCATGGGGCGAGGCTTCATGCCTGGGCAGCCACAGAAAACCCACCCTGCCCTGCCTCACCGGCCTCCTTCCAGCTGGCCTGGCTCCAAAGCGGGCCTCGGGCTTACCTCTTCCCAGCTAGAGACCGGCCCCGAGTCCTAGAACCAAATCTCAGTCTGCCAGTGGACTAGTAAACGAGGAGGCTGGAGACAAATACAGAGGCTGACTCAAAGTAAACATGGGTGCAGAGGGCCCCTGGGAGGAAGGGGTGGGCCCCAAGCACACCCATGCGCATGGGCTGTCCAGGAAAGGGCACGGGGCCCAACGAGAGGACTCCTGGGGGTCATCAGGCTGCTGCTGCTGCTTCCTGTGCTCGGGCCCGTCTTCTTGAAGATGCCCGTGAAGGCAGCCACGCTTCCTGAGCCGTCCCAGGGGCCCTTGCGGTGGCAGGGGCTCTGTGGAGGGCTCTGTAGTTGTAGCCGTATGCGGGTCTGTGTTGGGAACCTGGTCTCTGGCGTGTCCTCCTGATTCCTTCTCCGTGGAGGCCCACATGACCCAGCCTGGCCCCGGGTGACTGCCAGGAGCCTCCCACTGACTGCCAGCCCCCACGCACAGCACGTGACTCCATGCCAGGCGGGGCAATGGACACTGCAATCATTTAGCCTTCACGCCCACCCATGAGGAAGCACGGTGACCGTCCTGCGTGCGGAGAGGGGACACTGAGGCGCGGAGACGCGAGTGACTTCCCATGCTCATGCAAGGATGGCACTACTTCAGTAATAAGAGTACTAAACCACGTCAAGCACTTCGCCGGCACTATGCCAGTGTCCCTTCTCAAACCCCAGAAGTCGATGTGACTGTCGCGCGTGCCCAGGGGCTGAAGGGGGGAGCCTAGTCACTCACAGCTACGGGCCACATATGTGACCCAGGCCCATGGGCCTTTGGGGGATACCCTATTTTGGGGACCAGTCTTGAATCCACAGAGCCCAACCAGCTTCGACTGAAGCCAGGCGGGCTCAGGGGCCCTGGATATACACTGGGGAGTTTCCAGTCCTCCTTCCCCAAAGGGAAGAACCACTCGAGTGAGGGGAACACACACCCGAGTGGGCAAAGGCGAGCCCCCACTGCGGGGTGCGGACCGTGGATGAAGGCCGGGGTTGGCTCCCCTGTGTGGAGAACCAGCTTGCATCAGCCGGGGTGGCACGGGGTGGGGGAGGGGAGCACGCCTTTGTCAGAGGCCGGAGATGGGGCCCGGTGCGGCTTCCTGGCTAGGCACCATCAGGCAGGATGCCACTGCTGCCGCCCAGCCCGTCAGGAGGTCCGATCTGCCCCTCCCTCCCCCCCCCACAAGTGCCCCCTCCCAGATGCCCACTTAGCAGTATGGGCACTGAGGGCAGAGCCCGTGCTCAGGGCTGCTGGGGCTAAAGGGCCCTGCGAGAAGGAGGGGCAGGTTAAATATTAGCTGCCCTGGCCCCCCGCGAAGTGAGTCACACTCCCCACAGGAGTCTGGGCTGGGCAGCCATGGGGGCCGTTTCGTTCCGGGTGGGTGACCAAGCTGCTGAGGCCCCGGGACAGATCTCTGGGACCCAGTGTAGACAGGTGCTTCCCTCCCGACGCCACTCCCTCCCTCAGAACCCCCCAGGTCTTGCCAGACGAGGGAGGGACCCAGGGCCTCTCCCTTCCCAGGACGTGCTCCTCGGCCCGTGCGTGGGCCCCAGGTCAAGGTTGAGCAGGGTGAGCTGAGATAGCCCTGTGGGATTGGTGTGGAGAGGTAACACGCACGCTCAAGGTCACCCATCTAGGAATGGGGTTAGGGCCCGAGGACACTTTGGGCTTCCAGTCTACGTTTATGAGGCTGGGGGGCGGAATCTCGACAGCCTGCCCGTCTCTACTCCTGACTCGGAACCTGCCAGGCTCCTAGTCTGGCTCCTAGTCTGGCCCCAAGCAAGGGGGAGCTGGGCCCTGGCTGCCCAGACAGGTGTTCCTTCTACCCCAGAGCCCTGAGCTGGGAGCTCATGGACACTCCTGCCTGCCCAGCGGAGGAGGGACGAGTGGGCGTGGGTGGGCATGTTTGGGGGAGCTGGCTGGCTGGCTTGTCTGTGAGGGAGACAGCCGCCATGGGTGCTTCTCCCAATGGTTCCTCGTGACCCCAGTAACAATGGCTCTGCCTCCTAGTGAGAAAACCAGGGCACAGATGCTGCAAGGTTTCCCTGAAATCAGGCTTTGCAAGAGAAAGTGCTCTCCTTTGTTCTGAAGATAATAGGCTTGCTGCACCCCGGGTCCTTTTGCTTTTTTAGTTTTTCCAGAAAGGGGTTTTGCACTTTTGCCTGGGCTGGCTTTCATCTTCCTGTCTCCACCTCTTGAGTCTCTGGGATTCTCGGTATCTACTGCCATGCCTGCCTGTCATTGCTGTTTGCTAATTGTCATCATTTATAACACCATTTCCAGTATCCATGCTAAAATAGTACCAAGAGAATTATTAAAATGATTAAAAGTTATTAAGAGCCAGGTGCTAGTGGCTCACATTTGTAATCCTAGCTACTCAGGAGGCCGCAATCTGAGGACCGTGGTTTGAATCAGGCGGGAAAATCCATGAGACTCTTATCTCTCAATAATTTACCAAAAAGCTGGAAAAGTGGAATTGTGGCTCAAGTGAGAGCTTTGAGCAAAAGAAGCTCAGTGATGGTGCCCACCCCCTCCCCCCAAAATGATTTAAAATTATTTTTAAAAATTCCCTGGATCCTATTTCCAATGATGCCACAGGCTTAGAAGCTGCTCAGAGACGATTCAGAACAGGAACAGAACTGAAAGGCTGAGGTGTGGCATTCAGGTCAGCTGCTAGGGGCTGGGGATACCCCAGGTTTCCACAGTAGCTTTTCTGGAAAGGAAGCTGGTCAGTCCTTGCTCTGGGAGATTCCGGAGCCTGAGTCTGTCCTGGGGTGCCCCAGAACCTCAGGGAGGGCCCCTCTTTGACTGAGAAATAATGAAAATCCCCTATTCTTGACCCCCAGGGGACTCCCAGTTCCGATAAGCCGCACCTTGGTGGACTCTCCCTGGAGGATGTAGCCCGCGCTCGCTGGCCTTTTACATGTGTGTGCAATCATTTAAAGGGTGATATGGTGAACACCCATTTAACAACCATCCATTTTATTTCTTTTGGCAGTGCTGGGGGGATTGAACCCTGGTCCTTGTGCATGCTAGGCAAGTTCTGTACCATTGAGCAACAGCCACAGATAGCAGCCATTCAATTTAAGAACTAGGACACACTTTGGAAAGAACCTTCCAGTGCTCCCTCTCGTCCCCGGGCTGTCCTCTCCAGCAAAGTAAACACGAGCTTCGTGTTTTTGTTTCGGTTAGCAGAATCTCTCTGACCCAGGGTTTTATTATCGGTGGTTTTAGTTACCTGAATTCAACTGTGGTCTACAAAGGTTCAGTGGCAAGTCCTGCAAATAAACAACTCCTAAAGTTGACATTGCGGGCTTTTCTGGGTAGGGTGATGAAGTCTTAGCACCACCCTGCCCAGGACACGGATCATGTCTGTGTCCAGAGTATCCACATCACAGCTACTTCATCCTCGCCAGTCACTTGGCCATCTCCACCAGAAGATCAACTCTGTAACCCAGTGCTCTGTCCAAGTCGTCCTTGTTTTTCTTAATAACAGCCCCAAAGCACAGGAGTAACGTAGCTGGCAATTTTATCACACTGTATGGTTAAATTGTTCTATATGATTATTATTAATTACTATGATTATTACTGTTTTGGTGCTGGGGATTGAAACCGGTGCCTCTTGAATGCTAAGCACCTACCCTCCCATTGAGTTATATCCTAACCTCTTCATTACTATTTATCATTGCTTAGCCCTTAACTAATTTATAAATTAAACTGTTTGTTTGTCTGTGTGCTTTTCTGTTTGGTGTGGTGCTGGGGCTTGAACTCCTGGGCACTGTCCTTGAGCTTCTTTTATTCAAAGCTAGCACTGTATTATTACTTGTGCTAGAGCTCTACTTTTGGCTTTTGAGGGGTAGTGTACTGGAGATAAGAGTGTCATGGACTTTCCTGCCTGGGCTGAAAAGTCACAATCTTCAGATCTTAGCTACTTGAGTAGCTAGGATTACGGGTGTGAGCGACCAGTTCCCTGGTATAAATTAAACTTCATCACAGGTGAGCGTAGGACAAGAATATAATACACAAGGTTGGGTACCATCTGTGGTTTAAGATATTCCTTGGGGGTGCTAAGAATGTTTCTCTGAGGGTCGGGAGGACTATTACTGCTTCTCTTGCTAACTTCTTGCAGTCTCTGCATCTTGGCACGGGGTGCAGCTCAAGTGGCAATGGGCCTGTCTCGCAAATTCAAGGTGCTGAGTTCAAACCCCAGTTTCTATACTAAAACGAAAGGAAGAAAACAAAAGCAAGCAAGCAAGAAACAAACAAAAAGAGAGCAGACTTACAGTTTGTAGGTCTTTAAATCAGCAGCACACGGTACAGTTTCCTACCTTTTGCACGTTACGTAAATGCATGCCTTTTGCTTTATTCTCTTTGGTGGTAAGATGGCAAGCTCACCCATCTCATTAGCTGCAGCTCATCCATTTTTTTCTCAGTGCCAAGAAATGATGGGAACACTATCATGCATGAGGACGATGGACCCTTTGCCTGCTGAGGGCCGTTTGGGTGATTTCAGGCGTCTGGATAATACTGCTTTGCACATTCCCGACCCCCGGGATGTTCCAGAAGCGTGACTGTTGGTGTGCACCTTGCGAGGGCCTGTCGCTTCCACTCAGCCTGCCACTGGGAGGGCAGTGGAGGATCCACGTTGGGTTTGGCACACACACGCACGTGCATGGCCTTGAGGCCTGGGTCCTGGGGACTTAGAAGGTGCCGAGCTCAGCTTCTCCCTGACCCCGCCTCCTGGGGGGCACCCCGAGTGGCGGTTCTCAGTGTCTCCAGCTTCTCCTGTCCTTTCCAAATCAGGTGGATGCAATTTCCCAAATCTTAATTGAGTACCAGCCATGCCAGGCAGAGCTATGAGGGGATATTTGGGTGAAGAGGACATTCTTTTCTTCTCCAGAAAAGCTGGGAGCCAGGACACAGGCTCCGATACAGATCTCCTCGCCTCCTTCTCACCCAGCTCTGGACATCGGGTGCTGTGGGGAGTGCAGGGCAAAGCTGTCTCCCGAGGTGGCACCCCAGCGGTCTTAAATTCAAATGGATAGATTCCCACGGAGGCTTGGTGCCCCTTACAATGCGCAGAGAGCCTCACGACCAAGAAGTGCCACAGTAAAGTGAGAGAGACCCTTTCAGGTCCGTGGCCACCCTGCAAAGTCTCCTGAACGGCGTCTGTGTTCACCCAGCCTCTCAGACCAGGGAGAGGGGAGTCCAGCCACAGTCACCTGGGTCCTGAAGGGTCAGGTCCTTCAAAGCCCTTGCCAACACCATTTCAAACCCCTTCATTTTTTTGGTGGACCATAAAAAATAGTGTGTGCATGTGTGTGTGTGTGTGTGTGTGTGTGTGCGCGCGCGCGCGCGCGCGCGCATCCGCATGTGTGTTCATTGCTTGACTGGGGATGTTCCAAGACCAGGGACTGAGGCAGTGTCACTGATGTCAAAGCCACCTGTCCACAGTAGCAGGTACAATGGTGACCCCTTAACCTATGGCACCTGTGAATGGTGGTTGTTGTTTTTCTTTTCTTTTTGAAATATGGTCTTTGTGTCAAGTTGAAATGAGATGCTACTGAATTAGGCGAGCCCTACCTAATCTAATTTGTGTGTGTGTGCACACAAGTGTACCTATTCCGGGGTTTGAACTCAGGGCCTGGGCACTATCTCTTTGCTCTATCACTCAAGGCTGGTGCTCTACCACTTTGAATCACAGCTCCACTTCCAGCTTTTTGGTGGTTGATTGGAGATAAGAGTCCCATGGACTTTTCCTGCCTAGGCTGTTTTTGAACTAGGATCTTCAGATCTCACCCCCACTGTGTAGCTAGGATTACAGGGGTAAGCCACCAGTGCTGGGCTTCTAATGTTTTTATTGCAAGAAGAAGGAAACATAGACACAGAGGATGCCACGTGAGGCTGGAGGTAAAACTGGAGCCGTGCTGCTGCAGACACAGGAGGTGCAAGGCTTCTCGTCCTGGGCCTTTGGCGGAGCGTGGCTCTGTCAGTGCTAAGACTTCGCGTCTTCAGAACTGGAAGGCACAAAATCTCTGCTGTTTTGAAGGCACCTGCGTTGTGACACTTTACTGTAGCCCTCGCAGATGGATACAGAAATATAGCACCGAGCACTGACCTAGCTAGCACTAGATGCCTCACATCTAGTAGGTGTGCTCTCTGCCCTCAGTGAGCTCACTGGAAACTTCATTTACTTTTCCTTGCTCTGGGAGTTGTGCACACACCAACCTCCCCATTTGGGGGTTTTTACATTCACAGAGAGGGTGGTCTACTAGATACCGGAATGTCCCCTGGCTTCATTACGGGTCAGGCCAGGCCGCAAATAATAACCAGGAATGCTTTTCCTCCTCTGCTGAGATGCCAGCTCTGACCAACCATGAGAACCCTGCCTGGCTAGGTCCCAGGAGACTAAGCTGTCTTGGCTGTGCCAGGCATCCAGGACCATGGTGTTGGTGTGAGCAGGGGCAGAGACCTGCCAACCCCTTTTCCTTTTTCCCTGGAAAAGAACAGACAAACCGTTCAGGGTCCTGCCTGCCTTGGCCGCTGCTCAAAACTCCTGGACTCGCCCACATTCATGAAGCTCACTCAGGGTCACCAGCACAGAATTCATTTGGTCTCTACCACCTGGAAGGGAAAAATGAATAAGAAGGAGAAACGGAGGCAATTCTCCCCAATCACTTCATCCATAAAGGGCAGGAGGAGGTCTCGAGGGCAAGTCTCCCGGCTCCGGCCCAGCCTCGCTTACTTTGCCTCCTCACTTGCTGCGTGTGAGGAGGTTTACCTGGAGGAAGGGGCTTGTCGGAAGGAGGCGCCTTGGCAGGCTGGCTGTGTGCTTGCGTCTGTCTCTGCCTGATTGGTGGTGAGGTCTCAGAGCTGGAGGGCCCTGAAGACCACTAGCTTGGGTCAGCACCAAGAGAGACCGAAGCGGGACAGAAAATGCGGGCGGCTGTGCTCTCCTCCTATCCTGTGCCAGGGTGGCAGGAGGCTGGGCCTGTTCCTCTATAGGCAGGAACTGCAGCCGCTGTGTTGCCAATACTGGGGCTTGAACTCAGGGCCTGGGCGCTGTCCCTTAGCCTTTTTCTTTCAAGGCTGGTACCCTACCACTTGGGCCACACCTCCACTTTGGGCTTTTTTTTGCTGCTTAACTGAGTCTCACAGACTTTCCTGCTTTGCCTGGCTTTGAACTGTGATCCTCAGATCTCAGCTTCCTGGTGAGCCACTGGCACCCAGCTCCATGCTGCGTGTGATACATGAGTGAAGATGAATCCTCACCTCAGACTCTCAGCCGCAGGCAGGTTCCTGGCAACGGAGGATAGGAGGCGACCCCCCCCCCCCCCAGAGGGCCGGCCCCTCCCCACCCCTTGCCTCAGGCCCCTTTAGGACTCTAGCTCCAGTCATCTATGTTCACTCTTTCCTTCTGGTGAGCAAAGTCCCTTCCACCCCACAGCCTGGTATCATGGAGTGAGATGGGTGTCTTTGGCACATTTGGCTTTTGGAGCCCTGGGCACTCTCCTTTGCGGGTTCGAGTCTCAGAGGCACCTCTTGGGAGGGGCTGGCTTTTGATGGGACTGGTTTTGAATGCAGTCTGAGAAGACAACTCCTGTTCGTCTCCGTGGGGGGCTGGATGGGGGGTGTGTGTTCCTGATGCCAGAGAGGACCTGGCAAAGGGCGTTTCCCAGGCGCCCCCCCCCGCCCCCCCACTGTTTAGATAGACGGGACGGGAAGGTGGGGGTGGATTACGATACTTGCTCTAACTTTTCGCTCCGCTTCCTGCTCTTGGGTTTCTCAGGATTAAGTCGATTTCCAGGCAAGGAACTCAGCCTGCTGACTCCAATCCTCCGGTAACCCCCGCCCGCCCAGCCTCGCTCCCGGGCTCTCGGGGGCCGAGCCACTGCGCGGGGAGAGGCGGCCCAGCGCCAAGCTGGTCGGACTGGTTCTGAGCAGGAAGTCTCCCGCCCTGGCCCCGAGCCGCCGCGCAGCCCGGCGCTAGCCCCGGTGTCGGTCGGCGCGGCCCGCCGCCCCGTGCCCGGGATCTGGCCCGTGCCAGGCTGCGCACAGGGCTGCGGCCCGCCCCGTCCCACCGTGCGCGCTCAGGGCTGCGGCCCGCCCCGTCCCACCGTGCGCGCTCAGGGCTGCGGGGCGCACCAGGCTGCGGCCCGCCCCGTGCCCACCGTGCGCTCAGGGCTCCGGGGCGCCCCGTGCCCTGCGCCCCGTGCCCCGGTGTGCGCGCAGGCTCCGGCCTGGACGGCGATCCTGCCGCTTCTGCGCCGGTCGCTCCCGGCCTCCGATCCGGGGCGCGGGGCGCGAGCCGCCCGGTGAGATAAGCGGCCATGTGACCGCACCTGGCGCGCGGGGCGGGGCCGCAGGTGAGGCGGCCGCGGCGGGCGCGCGGGCGCGGAGCACTGCGCGCGGAGCACTGCGCACGCAACGCCCTGGCCGGGGTCTCAGCAGCATGTCGGTCAGCAGGAAGGACTGGTCAGCGCTGTCCAGGTGAGCGTGGTCGCTGGCCGGGCAGTGTGGGGACCGGACTGGGACCGGGACCTGAAGCCCGCCTGGGGCTAAGGGCAGCGGCCCACCTTCGGAGCTCCTCTCCGTGCGCATCGAGCTCCTCCCCGCCGGGACCCCCCCACCCCTCCCCGGCACGTTGGCTGGATCCTGGTCTTGCTGCTCCTTGGTGGAGACAGAATTAGGACCAGGCTCTGGACCCCCTCCCGTGCCAGGGTGATTGTTTCTCCTCCCTCGCGGCGTCCTGCCCTACCCGCCCCCCCCCCCTTTGGGAGGGGAAGGACTATTCCCCCAGTTCGCACAATTCCCTGGGAGGGGGCATGTGTTGATGGGTCAGGGGTTCAGGGGTGGCTCCCCACCCTCATTCTTGAGAGAAGATATGATCGACGTGGGGGTGGGGGGATCCTCTGGTAGAGAATTCTAGAGCGGCTCCCTGGGAGGTGTGCCTCACCTCCTTTTGGGAGTAAGAATGGGGTCAGGCTTCCTTCTAGGGCCAGCGGAGCAGGGGGTCTGTGAGTAGGATAGAGGGAAACAGACCCCCTCTCTCCACCAAGGGAGACCCAAATTCTGGGTTTGGTATTTTGGGGGTGGCATCTGGACTGGTAGCAGGAGAATTGGGTACAGGCTGAAGGGTCAGAGAAGCCTGGGAGGGGTTGATGTCAGGATGTAGCCCCCCCACCCCCCACCCCGGTTGATGATTCTTCTTGGAGCTGTCCTCACCTCTCTCTAAAACGGCTGGAAGGTAATTCCCCCCCCCCCCCCCCCGCCCCAAGGAACTGGAGGCTGAGGTAAGTGGCTCATAGCTGGATTCCTGTTCCTTTCCTTCCTTAGGCTCTAGCCAGGGTCAAATTGGCTTCTTGGTTCTTTCAGGTGTGTTTGCGTGTGTGTGTGTGTGTGTGTGTGTGTGCGCGTGTGTGTGTTGGGACCTTCAGGCCCGTCTTGGGATCAGGGCTCTCTCTGCAGGTGCAGCCAGCAACTCCCCAACAGCTTGGGTATCTCAGGCCTTCCTAGTCAAGACGTCGTTCCCACATTTGTCAGCGTTTAGGATTCCTACTGTTCCTCCCTGAAGGGCTCCGGAGCCTCTCCGGTGTCTCAGATTCAATCTCTGCACAGCAGCTCGCCCGCCTGGGCTGGGGCTATCTCAGGACCTCACCTTACCCCAAAGCCTAGTTGCCTGCGCACCCCACTGCGGGGGCCCACGAGGTGTACAGAGGGGAATAGAGAGCCCGAAACACGGTTTCGGGGAGGACCAGTGCTGGGGAGAAGGAGCCCAGGCTGCCTTGGAGGTCAGACACACCCTAGGGAAGGTCTGTGTGGAGGGTGGGACCGAGAGTCGAGCCCTTGGACTCAGCATGTGGGTCAGTGGGAGTGGCAGCGTCTGGACATATCTGGGCCTATGGAGGCATGTTCAGCTATGTGCGAAGGGCCAGCTGTGTGGGCGAGCGTGTTTGTAGCCTGTGTAGTGAGGAGATGCCTGTGTGTGCTGCAGGTTCTTGTGTTGGTGAAACTCGAGTCTGTTTGTTGAAGGTCTTAGTCCTGTAATATTAGGTTAAAAATATACACCAGACACTACGTCTTCAGAAGTATCCATTTTGCTGGGGTATTTGTGATTTTTTTGTATGAGAGCATGTCTAGGGGTGTGTGTGTGTGTGTGTGTGTGTGTGTGTGTGTGTGTGTGTGTGGTGTGGTATAACTTTTAAATGGGAGTGAGGTCCATTGTTCCCGTGGACTTGGACTCTTGTGCCTGCCTGGGTGGGGCTAAGTTCCCATGGGATGTCGAGCCTGAGCGGCCAGGAAGCCCTGGGGAGCCGGCCCTGCCCTCAGAGCCCCTGGCCTGGCTTCCCTGCTCAACTTCCAGCTCTCACAGAACCCTGTGGGCAGACACCGCCGCTGCCAGCAGTCACCCTGGTGAGGCGCCTGGAACAGAGGACCGCTCCTGTTCCCTGAATGAGCAACAAGCCTCAGCGGGCTGCAGGAAGGGCTGTGTGAGTCACTGTCAACCGAGCCTCCCAGGCTGGGGAGGACGGTGCTGAGGGTGCAAGGAGGAGGAGCTGAGGGCCAGCCTGCAGCCTGGCCCCGGAGGAAGCAGAAATTCAGATACTCCAGCCTTGGGGTAGGGGCAGTGGTGAGTTGGTTAGCTGGTTCCCCTGCTCAGCAGCCTTGTCCTTTCCTCCCTGGGCTGACCTGGTGACCAGTGAGGCCAGGCCAGGCCTGTCTGCAGGGGGTGAGGGCTGGACTGGAGAGCCCTGGCACTAGGCAGACACTGGTTAATCATTTCTCTGCCTGATCTTAGCAGCCGTCCCACCTCCAGGTGCTTCCCTTGGGTCTCCCAATGTGGGAGTTCTGGGCTAGATGGGACCTCAGACCTCCTACAGTGACCCCCTCAATACGAGCAGAGGAGGGAGGCTGGGATCTGCCCTCTGAAGTGCTGAAGATTGGCCCAAAGTTATGGCCAGGTCTAGGTTCCTCCTTGGTTCTCTCCTTACCAACTCCTTGAGTCCCAGAGCCCACAAAATGCTTTTAGGGCAGCCTTGCTATTCTTTCCCTACTTTAGCCACACCAGCCCAGCTTTGATCTGCTCCAATGGGGTTCAGATGGGGGCTAATAGGTTCCACTGCTAACCATTTAACAACCAGGACACGTAAGCCCTGCTCTTCCCTGTGGCAGAAAACATGGAAGTTAGAGTTCAGGAAGAAACCCCAGGGAAGAGGGCAAAGCGAGCTATCTCCAGCCGGCAACAGGGCACGTATCTTTCAAATGATCTTAGATGAAGACGATCCCTATCCCCAAAGGATTGAGTTGGGGATTGGGGAGTAGCAGCCCCCCCCCCCCCAGATGACAGAGACAGAGGGAACTGCAGGCCAGGAAGTGGAGGCCAGGGTTGTGGCAGGAGGCAGGGATTGCTTTGCCTGGAGCTGTTCAGGCCTCTGGGTTCTACCCAGGACCTGGACTTGGGGTTTGAAAATCTCTGATTTCCCCTCCCTGAGCTGAGGCCTCCTGGATGAAGAATTCAGCATTATCAGAGTCTCTCCCCTACTCCCACCAGCCCCTCCCTGTTTTCTCCCCTGAGTGGTCATCTGTTGGGGCTCCCCAGAAGGCGGGGTCTACTTCTAGTTTAGGATCAGCCCTTTAACAATCTTTTCTGGAAGTTGATATCCTGGCTAAGGACTTGAAAATATGACTTAGGTGGAAGTCTTGGTCCTTTCTTCTTCTTTTATTTATTCATTTATTTTTGAGTCGGTCTTGGGCCTGAATCCAGGGCCTGAGCACAGTCCCTTAGCTTTTTCACCCAAGGCTTCAAGGCTGGCATTCCACTAGCTTTTTGCTAGTTTATTGGAGATAAAGAGTGTGTTGGATTTGTTGGCCCTGGGCTGGCTTTGATCCATGATCCTCAGATCTCAGCCTCTTGAGTAGCTAGGATTACAGGCGGGAGCCACCGGCTCGCCTGCCTGGCTTAGGTTGTTTTTCCCTTTTGTTAGCTGCACATCCTCCAGAAAGTTCTTAACTCCCCTGAGCCTGAGGTTCCTCAAATGCAGAGTGGCCTGAGTCTGAGGGTTAATGTCAACATTGTTTGTAATACACTTAGACCAGTGTCTGGCGTTATTGTAAGTGTTTCTATCAGTCCCCTCCTTTATTGTTGTACTGATTGGTTTACTTTTCACAACATTTCGATATTAAGCCCTGTTCTCTAACAACTCTCATTTATAGGGTTTCAGCAGCTGCACCTACTGAGGTCCCTGCTGGGGACTGACCTTTTGCCCTCCCTACCCTTTCATTTCTGGCTATTTCCTCATCCTCAAGGCCAGCAATAATCTTGGCTTATTGGAGGTAAAATTCCTGCCCCAGTGTGTGTGTGTGTGTGTGTGTGTGTGTGTGTGTGTGTGTGTGTGTGTGTGTGTGTGTTAAAGGACTCTGGTTTTTTTTTGGCCAGTCCTGGGGCTTAAACTCAGGGCACTGTCCCTGGCTTCTTTTTGCTCAAAGCTAGCACTCTGCCACTTGAGCCACAGCGCCACTTCTGGCCATTTTCTGTATATGTGGTGCTGGGGAATCGAACCCAGGACCTCATGTATACGAGACAAGCACTCTTGCCACTAGGCCATATCCCCAGCCCCAAGGACTCTGTTTTGTGAAGTGTCAGGAGTTGGAGGCCGCCCCATCATCCCTGAGTGGCAGGGGTGGCGACCATGTCACCTTGGGTGAGTGTTGGGGTCTTGCTGTGAAACTTGGGTATACTCAGGGATATCTGGACCCCATCTTCTCCAGCCAGCCCTGGCCCTGGCGGGGAAGTGAGTCGTTTGTGAAGCGCCCAGGCTCAGACTGATGGCACACCATAAAGGGCCCCACCGGAGGCCAAGTCGATCTGTGGGTCTCCGGAGGCTACGTGTGGGAGCCAGGCTGCTCCGGTGGGAGGAACAACTCCCCCCCCCCCCCAAGCCTGCTGGTGCCCTCGCTGTGCATTCTCAGGGGAAGGAGCTTTTGACACCGCGGGCCACTGTCTTCTGTACCTGGAGCCTCTCTTTGGGTGCGGGAGCTGTCTCGAAACTAGCAGTAGAGGAGAGAGCTTTAAGATGTGGTCTCCGATGAAAGCCAGGAGAAGTTGGTGCTTCTGGCTGAATGGAGACAGCTGAGGAGAGATGAGGAAGCAGATCCTGGCTCACGAGAGACCGTCAGTTCATGGGGAGTGAATGAATGAAGAAGGATCCATTGACAGATACATAGAGCTCACGGAGATCCAGTGGAGGTCCAGGGGAATCCTTTTAAGTTTCGCAGTGAGGGGCTACAGGTGGGGCGCAGGAATAGAGCCCTTGCCTATTAAGCAGAAGCCTCTGAGTTCATTGTCAAAGTGTCATTGCCAAGGTCAGGGGAAGCCTTTGGCTGGGCCCTTCTCCATTTGCACTGGGGTGAAAGAAAGGTGTGACGTGATCACCAAGGATAGCTGCCCTGCGGAGCACTGGTGGCTCACACCTATTATCCTCACTACTCAGGAGGCTGAGCTAGGAGGATCACAGTTCAAAGCCAGCCTGGGCAGTAGAGTCTGTGAGATTGTTTTTTTGTAAATCTCCAATTGACAACCCCAAATCTGGAAGTGGGGCTGTGGCTCAAGTAGTAGAGAATTAGCCATGAGCCCAAAAACTTAGGGACAGTGCCTTGGCCTTGAGTTCAAGCCCCACAGCTGGCAAAAGAAAAAAAAAATAGCTTCCCGGATAGACATCCTAGAAAGTTCTCTTCCAGGCTCCTTTCCTGTTTGGGTAATTAGCAGGCCTTCTTTGCTACTAGAGAGCTGAGTAACTCGTCTTCAGGGTTTAGGGTTTGTTCTCCACTTAGAACTCTTCAAGGTTGAGGTGTGGTCAGTCCAGGGAGGAGGAGACCCCACATTTGTTGGCATCCCCGTCCAGCTCCCTGAGGGCCTATTTATGGCCACCCTCTGCCCTTAAACACCCAGTTCTTCACCCCAGGGCTCTGTACTGTACCCTCAACATCTGCCACCAGCTGTGGCTCCCTGCCTCCTTCTCTTCTTAGCCAGGTGTGTCAGCGAGGCCTCCTCCCTCCCTCACCTGTCCCGTTGTGCTCACCATAGCTGGTGGATGTCCTCTTGCTCTAGGGCAGTTTCCTTACTCTCTACCTCCCCTCTCCTTCATGCCACGCTCCATGGAGACTCGGGGGGTCTCTTTGCCTGCTGTGTTCTGGCTCCCAGAATCCTGCCTGGCCACGAGGTGCTTAAAACGTGTTCATGAAGATTGGCTCTATCAATGTGATATTGATATGAGAGGGGAAAAAGCCATCAGAGTCCATGTGTGTGTTTCCTTCACCTCATCTTAAAGGGGGGGAAACGGAGGAAGAGAACAGGAAGTGATAGCCGGATGGGGTGCTCCACACCTACAGTTCCAGCACTGAGAGGCAGAGATGGGAGGGTGAAGAGTTTGAGGCCAGCTTGAGCCACAGGGCGAGACCCCATCTTCTCCCCCTTCTACCAACCACAGCATCAATGACAACACGGTGAAAACTGACATGTCCCAGGACGGGGGGGGGGGGGGGGTGAGGTGGGGTGGGGTGGGGGAGGGAGGGGCACTGGAACCGTTCTGCTTCCCTGCCTTGCAAAGACAGCAAGGAATTTCTTCTCCAGGAGGCCCATGCTTGCCTTTCTGAGTGTATTTCAGTGCGTAAAAGGCGTGATTTCCATGCTTTTTTGTTTTCTCAACCAAACAACCTCCTCCCTGAATCAAGCTTCCAGTGAAGAGAGAGAGAGACAGGCAAGAGCTGGCCAGTGCTGTGAGGGGAACATGGAGCCTCCTGATTTGAACCCCAGAGGTCACTGGGGTCATCAGAGAGAAGGCTCATTCTAGCTGACCTTCACAGTCTCCACAGACTCTTGCCTCGTGGGGTGATGTGCAGATCCCGTCTCCAGAAAAGCCCATTTTATTTATTTATTTTTACCTCCTCAGCTTCCCTGCCTTCCCTCTGCCTGGGTTGCTCGCTTCTCTCCCACTTCCGTCACCCCTATCGAAGTCCTGTTTGCCCATGGAGGTCCGCTCCAGGTTCAGTGTTCGCTGTGAGCCTATGGGAATCATTGTTCCTCTGCAGAGCCATTTGAGTTTGGGTTGTTTTTTTTTGGCCAGTCCTGGGACTTGGACTCAGCGTCTGAGCACTGTCCCTGGCTTCTCTTTGCTCAAGGCTAGCACTCTACCACTTGAGCCACAGCGCCACTTCCGGCTTTTTTTCTGTATATGTGGTGCTGAGGAATCGAACCCAGGGTTTCATGTATACGAGGCGAGCACTCTACCACTAGGCCACATTCCCAGCCCCCATTTCTGAGTTTTGATAGGCAGAGTTACTGGACATACCTCTGGACCACCAGATTGTAGGTTGTCTGTAGAGATCCTGTTACATTGTTCCGTGATCCTGTCAGTTCCTGACGTCCTGTAGCCCGTTGCTCTTGCAAGTGTTCATTTGCTCTTGGTTTGATTGGCAGGGTGGATGGAAGGGAAGGGAAGATGGGCTGGTGGGAAGGTGTCTGCGGACGTGGCAGGCAGGTGGGATGAGACACTGGTCGGTGACGGGAGAGATGGGTGTTTGGATGATGGGCTGGCGGGATTCGTGGGGGCTGGCTGGCTGTGAGAATGCCTCGTTGGTCCCGTGAGTGTAAGAAAGGTGTCGGGGGTGGGAGGGGGCAGGAATCAAATGCAGGGTATGCGCTTGTCCCCCTGGGCAAGTGAAAGTTAGTGGTAAAGGTGAGAGAGGTCAAGGAACTCCTGTGGAGTGGAGGTGTGTTTGGACGTTTCTCCAGGTGTAACTGGTCTTATGGCTAGCTTCTGCCCCTGCCACCAAAGGCCAAAGAATTTTTATGGGGAATTGAGTCATTCTGAGGACACACCTCTGTGATTGCCCATTAGGGGATATGATCTAAGAACCTCGGGACTAAAAAGAGAAAGGGCTTTGTCAAGTGTACCTGCTTTCCTTCGGGCAGAACCGTACCTACCCTTCCACATTCCTTGCCATCCCACGGAGGGAGGGCCTCTTCTCCCCCGAAGTCCAGACTGCGGTCCAACACAATGGGTCTCATCTGGGGTGATTTTTGACCCTCCGGGGATTTTGGGGGAATGTTAGCAAACAGTTTTTGGTTGTCCTAACTGAGAGTTGTTGCTGACATTGAAGGGGTTAGTTTCTACACACAGAGTTATCTTGGCCAGAATGTCGTTTTGAGAAGGAGAAATCTTGATCTGCCTCAGATCTGTTCAGCTCTCGTAGGAACATAATACAAATGTGAGTCACATTGTGAACATAACTCTTTTTCTAGTAGTCAACATAAGAAGTAAAAGAAGCAGACGGACTTTTAACCGACTGCTTCATTTGACTGGGTACACGTAGCTGTAGTCCTAGCTGTTCAGGAGGTAGAGATCAGAGGATCGTGGTTTGAAGCCAGCCCAGTTTGCGAGCCCCAGTTGCAACAGAAAGGGCTGGATGTGGTGGTTTGCACCTGTCACCCAGCTGTGGTGGGGAGAGTAAATGGAAGATCATGGTCCTCCTGGTCAGCCCTGGTTATCTCAAACATCACCATGCCCCAAAGGCCTTGTAGGTAGAGGGCCTGCCAGGCAAGTGCAAAGCCCTAAGTTCAAAACCCCAGGGCCACCCGAAACAAAAGGATCGAAAACCCCATTTACCCCAATATATCAAAAAATGAGCGTGTTAAGCACATCATATGCCATTTGAGAAGGACCATTTGGGAAGGGTCTTGGTATCACACCTGCATTGGCCTTGACCTCCTGGGCTCATGGGATCTTCTTGCTGCAGCCTCCCAAGTAGTTGGAATAGGAGGACATCATAGTTCAGCTATGCAATTCCTTTTTTTTTTTTTTTAATTTGATACCAGTCCTGGGGCTTGAACTCAGGGCCTGGGCTCTGTCCCTGAGCTTTTTCACTCAAGGCTAGTGCCCTACTACTTGAGCCACAGCCCTACTTCTTGGATTTTTTTTTTTTTAAATTGGTGGTGGTTAATTAGAAAGTCTTACCGTGTTTCCTGCCCTAGTTGACTTGGAACCGCGATGCTCAGATCTCAGCCTCCTAAGTAGCTCGGATTACAGATGTGAGCCACCGGCGCCCAGCTCAGCTATGCAGTTCTTAATGAGAGCCTTTATGTTATTTTTCTCCTTCTGGGTCTTTGAAATCCAGTGTGTATTTTGCTTACAACAGATCTCGGTTCAGAGGGGAGAACATTGCCCGCATACCTAGAGGGCGCGTGTCCCCCCCCCCCCCCCCCCCCCCAGCCTGGGGAAGTCTGGTTTGGGAAGGTGGAAAGGCGCTCAAGTATCTAGCGCCCACGTTGACTCTCAACCTCCCTTCCCCAGCCTGGCCCGGCAGCGGACGCTGGAAGATGAGGAGGAGCAGGAGCGGGAACGCAGGCGGCGGCACCGCAACTTGAGTTCTACCACGGAGGATGAATCTCCTGGGCTCACCCAGAATGGAGACCGGCGGGCTGCGGAGAGGTGCTCAGCTTGGGGGGGGGGGGGGCCCGGGGGATCATTTCCCCATCCTGGGTGACAGGGATGGACGCAGCCGGGCCCGCTAGATGACGAGCAGCACGTCTGGCTTGCCACGTGGGAATGAGGCTGACCGGGGTGGTGATGAACGTCTCAGTTCCTAACTCCCCCCGCCCCCCCCCCCCCCCCACTCAGCCCTGCTGGGCTTGGCCTTTACTCTCAGTAACACGGACCGTGTTATTGCTCACTGGGACGTTGGTGAGCTCATTCTCGGCTGGCTGTTTTATGGATGTAGCTCACTCAGTCCTCACAGCAATCCTGAGAGACAGGTATTATTTTTACAGTTGTACAAACTGGGTCAAAGGGTACTTAGGTGACTCATGGGGATCGTGTAACTAGACAGTAACATCCAGTTTTGTCCGGGTCTATGACTCTACTCTTTCCATTAAACCCGGCCATGGCCCTCTAGCCCCAACCCTCCACCACTCACTCTGTGTGTGTGTGTAAGTGTGTAAGTGTCTCAAGGACTTTCTTGCCCCGGCTGGTTTCAAACCGGGATCTTCACATCTCAGCCTCCTACTGAGTAGCTAGGATTACAGGTGGGAGCCGCTGGTTCCTGGCAATTATCCACTTCCGAGGGCAGGGGTGGTGGGCGGCAGTCTGCCATCTAGATTTTGGGGTTATGAAGGAAAGGAAGAGAAAGGCCCCAGAGCTCCTCGAGTGCGGCCCGTGTGTCAGGACTGTGCTCTTTACTGACCAGTCTCTTTGCCTCCTCACAAGCCTAGTTTTGCAGATCTGAAACCCGAGGCTCAGACGGGAAGTGAACTTGCCTGAGCTCACACAGGGAGCAGGGTGGTCGAAGGAAAAGAATCCCCCCCCCCTTTTTTTTGTACTGACACATTTTTTCATAGTTAATTAGAAATACGAGTCTCGTGGACTTTCTTGCCCCGGCTAGCTTTGAATCGTGGTTCTCAGCTCCCAGCCTCTCTGGTCGCGAGGATTATAGGCTTGGCCAAGAATCTCCTTCAGATGGAAAGCAAGTCCAGTGGGTCTGGGATAGTCTTTCGCCTGTTTTTGTTCCCTTCCACTTCCCAGAGAAGGAGGCCAGGCTGGGTGCCGGTGTGTGTGTGTGTGTGTGTGTGTGTGTGTGTGTGTGTGTGTGTGTGTGTGTGTGTGTGAGATGGGAACCTGTGGCTGCCAAGCAAGGGACTAGAGTGTGGCAGAGAGCTTCAGAATACATGGAGTTCAGCTCCCAGCAGCCTGGCCGGAGCTGCCAGTGGCCTCCGACAGACCGTGACTACTCTACTCTCAATCTAAGCTCTGAGGGACTCAGACTGCGTTACCCTTTTTTCTCATCTCCTCCAGGGCCAAAGCCCATGGATAGATGTTGTTCCATCAGTTTTGGCTGCCTGTCTCTGAACAGAGCGGGTGGGACCTCACAGGGATTTGTGTCCTTCTTTTGAAAAGCATGGAGTGCTTGTTCAGATGGCACCTTGTGTATACAGCAGATACACGCGCGCCTTCTCTACGAGGTCGGGGGAGGGGAGGAGGCCAGGCAGGGCCCCGACTTCCTTGTCCGGTGCTTGGTGGCCTTGGGCTCGGTTATACCCCTGGCCCCCCCGGTGTATCTGAAAGCCTCTGACTCAGTCTCCCACCCTGTCTTCTGACTCAGGCTACCCAGTGTAGAGGAAGCAGAGCTGCCCAAGCCGGTGCCTCCAGCCTTCCCAGAAGAGGTGGAGGACATCCAGACCATCCTGAGGACGCGGCAGGAGCGGAGGCAGAGGCGGCAGGCCGTGGAGGCCGCGCAGGCCCCCATTCAGGAGAGGCCCGAGGCCGAGGAGGGGCAGGACAGGGCGGGCCCCGAGCAGCCGCCGCCGCCGCAGCCCCTCGTGCCCAAGAGGGGCGCCGAGCCCTTGCCTCGCCGGAGGCTGAGCCGGGAGCGCCGGGGCCCCTGGGCCCGGGAGGGGGAGGAGAGTGCGGAAAGCCAGGAGCCAGGAGCCGGGAAGAAGGGGCTTTTGGAGAAGAGCTCAGGCTCTGAGAGCTCCCCGGTTCCAGAGAAGTCAGCCTCGCCAGCCGCGAGACCGGCCGCAGAGAAGGGAGTGGCCCCGGAGGAAGTGTCCCCAGCCGACGGGACAGCAGCCTTGGAGAAGAGAGGTGGCCGGGAGAAGCTGGTTCCAGGAAAAGCAAGTGTCTCAGAGAAGTCATTGGTCTCGGGGAAGACATCCGTGTCCCAGAAGATCGAAGCGTCCGAGAAGAAATCCAGCCTGGAGAAGAAGCCCTCTGCAGAACGAGCCAGTGCCTCCGAGAAGACGCCGGAGAGGAGGCTGGTGTCTGAGAAAGCGTCCATCTTCGAGAAGGGGCCGGTCTCAGAGACAAAGGCAGCCCCCAAGAGGGCGGTCATCACAGAACAGCCCCAGCCTCCCCCGAGAAGCCAGGCGGCCACCAAGGAGCCCAGAGGCAGGGCTGTCCCTGGGCAGAGCCCAGCGTCCTCTGCAAAGCCAGACCCTCCGGCCGCGGCCTCCCGCCTCCCCCCCATCACACTCCAGGTTGGCAGTGCTCCTGTCCGTCCCCCTCGCCCCCTCCATGGCGCACCTCGCTTCTGGTCCTGTCTGGTGGCCTCCTGCTCCCTTGCTATCTAACTCTCTCTGGCATGTCTCATGGTCCCACCCTCCCCTCTCAGGCTGGCCTGGATGGTTTCTTCTCTGCCTTGTGTCCCCAGCCCCTGTCAGAATAGAGGGACTGAGCCGGGAGCCGATGGCTCACACCTGTCATCCTCCTACTCAGGAGGCTGAGATCTGAGGATGGAGGTTCTAAGCCAGCCCGGGCAGGAGAGGCTGTGAGACTCTTATCTCCAACTAACCGCCAGAAAACAGGAAAGTGGCGCTGTGGCTCAAGTGGTAGAGCGCTAGCCTTGAGCTGAAGAGCTCAGGGATAGCGCCCAGGCCCAGAGTTCAAGCCCCATGACCCAAAACAAAACAAACCCCAATAGAGCCACTGAGAACAAGGCAGCTTTTGGGAACTGAAAGGGCTAGGTCCACCATGCTGGATCATACTGTATCCCCAACCAGGACCTGGACTCCAGGACCTTAGCAGCCTTGTAGAAGGCCTCAGATCCTTCTAGAAACTTCCCTACGGAGCTCTGGCTGGCTCTGTGGGACTCGGCCGGCTGCGCCACAGCAGAGGCAGGACAGTGACGCAGGGCTGTCTCCCGGTCCCCGCCTTCTTTGGTGTTGGGGAAGGCCAGGCCACATGGCAGCGTGGGCCAGGGGCTGCTTGGGGCCTGGGCAGTCAGTGGACCGCTCGCCAGGAAGGCGAGTTCTTGTGTGACACATCCCCTGCCCCGTTCAGGTGAAGATCCCCAGCAAGGAGGACGAGGCAGACCCATCTTCACCCACCCAGCTCACCTACAGCAGCTCCCTCAGGCGCTCCAGCCCCAGGACCATCTCCTTTCGGGTGAGAACCACCGGGGAGCAGGCCCAGCCACCATTAAGCGTCAGGAGCCTTAGGTCACCCCAAAGGAAGATCCTTCGGATAGAGGGGGACTTCGCATTCCCGCGCGTGGCCCAAACCAAGTCTGGTCCTATCCAATCAAGGAGAGTAGGTCCTGACTTAGAAGGTGGGTGTGAAGGCGTAGGAGCAGCCCCACCTAGTGGAAACAAGCAGAACTGCAGGAAGATGCCCCACCTGGCTAGGCCAGGGGGTACCATTCTGGAGGAGGAGTAAGGCAGAGCGCAGCAGGGTTGTCCCAGTGCCCACTTCTGGCCCCTGTCCCAGCCCCTAATAGCACAACTGAGGGGCGTAGGGAGTATCGTCCAGTCTTTGGGTCATCTACTCTTTCATCGCTCGACGTGCCAGGTATCCTCATGGCTGCCAGGCTCTGAGGAGGAGCCTGGGCCCCAGGCTGGCCGGTGCCCATGGGGTCTTGGTCGGTGGGGAAGCAGGGAGAAAGTCAGGTGGCAACAGGGGTCCTGGAAAGTCTAGTGGGGGCATAGGGAAGGGTTTGGAACCCAGGCTGGTGTGGGTGTGGGGGGTGTGGGGTGGGGGCGAGGGCTTTCCTGAGAAGATGAGGGCCTCTAATGAAGGGTGACTCCTTTGGTGGTCGTGGGGGGGGTTCTGAAGGAGGGAGAGCACCCGGAGAGCCAGCCCCTCCTGGAGGGAAGCGCCGGGGACTTTCTTGGGACTCCTAAGTCACCAGCACTCCGCTTCTCGTTTCAGATGAGCCCTAGGAAGGACAGCTCGGAAGCAGCCTTGACTCGCAGGTGGGCGGCCCGGAACCCGTGGCTCTGTCTCGTCGGCTCTTTTTATGCGGTGGTACTAGGGCTCAAGCTCAGGGCCTTGTGCTTGCTAGGTGGTCGCTCTACCACGGGAGCCATACCCCCGGCTCTTTTTGCTTTAGTTATTGTCTAGGTAGGGGCTTGCATCTTTGTCTTGAATTAGTCTTTGTGATCCTTATTCTTACACTTCCTGTAGAGTTGTGATAGCAGGTGTGCAACACCATGCCTCCTAACTTTTATTGGTTAAGATGGGGGGGGAGGGTCTCACTTTTTGCTGATGCTAGACTTAGCCAGTGCTCTTTCCATTTTCACCTCCCAAGTAGCTAGGATTACAAGTGTGAACCACTGCGCCCAGCTTTGTGTGTGTACGTGTGTCTATGTATGTGTGTGCATGTATGTATATAACCATGTATGTGCGCGTGTGTGCTAGTACTGGGGCTTGAACTCAGGACCTGGACACTATCCCTTGGGAATCTTTTGCTCAAGGATGGTGCTCTACCACTTGATCCACACTCCCACATGGAGATAAGAGTCTCACAGCCTTTCTTGCCCAGTCTGACTTTGAATTGGGACCCTCAGGGCTCAGTCTCCTGAATAGCTAGGATTATAGGTGTGAACCCCTGGTGCCTGGCCTTCCTTTGCTTTCTAAGCACTTGTCACTCTCCCTGCTCCAGTGTAGGCTGCAGAGCATGGGACAGGAGGGTGCAGGGAAGGGCAGGAGGCACCGAGCCTGGGTAAGATGGAACAGGGGAGGGGAACCAAGGAGAGCTGCCAGGGAACAGGACTTGCCAGAGCACTGATGGGGGGAGGCTTCTGCTTCAGCAAGCCAGGGGTGGGGGCCCAGAAACCCACCTGCGTACCGAAACCGACTGTGCTCTGTAATGCTCAGGCAAGGCGTTTGAGGACCATACGTGGAGAAATAAAATGATCCGGGAGGCCGTGGCGCTCATGTTGGGGGTTTCATCAACCTGCGCTGTGTTCATCTGCTCTTGGAGCTTGTGACGAAGTTCCTGTGCTAGATCAGGGCTTGGAGCGAGGGTGGAGGAGGGGGAGAACAAAGACATGACAGCGCTGCTCTCACCAAACTCCCATGAGACCATGAGGAGCACCAGGGAGAGCCTGGGGGTTGAGGGACAGCAATGGGAGCCCAGGGCGGAGAATACAGCAGCTGCCAAAGGCTGAGAAGGTAGATGTTGACTCCAGAAACTACTGGGACATTTCCAGATGGAAAGTGGAAGGATGACATCTACCTGTTCCCTCCCTCCCTCCCTCCCTCCCTCCCTCCCTCCCTCCCTTCCTCCCTCCCTCTTCCTTCTGCATATTACACAAATGTTCTACCCCTGAGCTACCTCCCTAGCCCAGGAATGACATTTTAACTCCAGTGCCTAATATATGAAAGCATAGGTGCCCAGCTGGCTGGCACAGAGGCATGTGGGGCAGGGTGTATCGGATGAGAGGAGAGGCCGGAAGCAGATTGCCAGAGCTTTGCAGGGTTTGCCAGGGAGTTTGATCCCTGTCCTATGGTCCCCAGAGGTCTGAGCTGGAAAGGGCAGAGCCAGTTCTGTTGAAGTAGGAGTGATGGATGGGCTGTTCGTGGGGCAGAGGGCTCAGGGCAGTAGGTTGAGATGGAGGAGTGATTTGATTTGAATGGAAGGAACAGGACATGGGGAGAGAATGGGGACTGGTAGATGCTTTAGTCTTTTGACATCCTACAAGACGGGCCATTTCTGCAGTCCGGTCTTTACCCTGGTCTGCTCTGAGTGGTGGGCGTGTTCTCTTGGCTGAGCTGGTGGGTCCGTTCCTCAGGCCCTTGTGGCGGGCCTGGGCTCCCAAGGGGCAGTGTCTCCATCCGGTTTGTCTCCTCCTGCCTTCCCACAGTGCCAGCGTGAGGCTACCAGCCAGCACGGTGAAGCTAGGCGAGAAGCTGGAGCGATACCACACAGCCATACAGGTAGGGGTTCTTCCGGAGGGCGGGGCCCGGGGCCTCGTGCTCCCTGCTCATCAGCTTGTGTTTCTGTTTCCAGAGATCAGAGTCTGTCCGGTCGCCAGGTTCCTCCCGCACAGAGGTCTTTGTGACTCCTGTGGGCGTAGCCAGCAAGCGCCACATCTTTGAGAAGGAGATAGCAGGGGGCCAGAGCCGGGCAGAGCCAGCCTCCAGCCGGAAGGTGAGGGGGAAGCCCACCGGGGGGATCTCTCAGCTGATGAGAGTCTCCAAAGCGTGGGCCTAGGCCTGGGCAGTGCTAGGAACTGTCTTTTCACACATCAGCCTCGGCCTTAACATTGGGGTTCCCGAGCCTGGCTCCTGTTAGCCGGGCGTGCTGCTTCCTGTGAAGGGCATCGTTCCGGCTGAGCATGGCGTGAGAGGGGGAGTCGGGGGAGGGGAGACGGCGGTCCTGTTCCTGGCCCGGGGCCTTGGAGAAGGCCTTCCTCTCCCCAGACCCCGAGACGGAGCCTTTCTTTCTAGGAGAACTTGAGGCTGTCTGGGGTTGTGACATCGAGGCTCAACCTGTGGATCAGCAGGACCCAGGAGTCAGGCGAGCAGGACCCCCAGGTACCCCATCTCCATGGTGGTGTGACGATACTACAGTCAGGAGGGGCAGCCCTCCAGTGGGTCATCCCAGAAGCAGGCACGGTGGAGAGGGAGGGTGGCGGAAGATTGCCTGTGGCCATGGACGGCAGCAGAGAGGAGGCCTGGGGTCCTTTTACCTTCCCGGAAGAGGGAGGGTAGGCACTCTGAGCAGGGGTGAGCCCTGGGGGGGTTCCATTGTCTACTTAGCCCTTTTGATCTCTCCCATGATGTCCCCCAAATCAGGAGGTACGGAAAGAATTGGCAGCGACGAAGAGGTCTCAGTGGGGGAAGAAGTCCGATTCCTCCTTGGATGCTGAGGTGAGTTATGGGCACTTGTGTGTCTACACTAACTGGCCTGTGATTGCACAGTGAAGGTTCCGGAACTCCCTGTCCCCGTGTGTTCAGCTGTGCGGATTCCTGCATGAGCATGTGGATAGCCTGCTGGCTTTGTTGAGACATAGTACCCCCCCATGACACCCCCTTTTATTTTTGCTGGTCCTGGGGCTTAAATTCAGGGCCTGAGCACTGTCCCTGAGCCTCTTTGTGCTCAAGGCTAGCGCTCTACCACTTTAGCCACGGTGCCACTTCCGGCCTTTTCTGAGTAGTTTATTGGAGAGAAGAGTTTCACGGACTTTCCCGTGCAGGCTAGCTTCGAACCACGATCCTCAGATCTCAGCCTCCTGAGTGGCCAGGATAACAGGCGTGAACCACCGGCGCCTGGCTCACAGCACCCATCTCAAGCCAGCAGATTTGGGTCTCTCACCCAGCGTGGCTGTGGGGCTTGGGCAAGGGATGCTCCCTGCTCAGAGATCCACCTTTCCTTCCAGCCTAGGAACCTGCTTCATTTGTTCGAATTGACCTTTCCCACAGGTGTGACAAGCCTGCAAGGCAGACAGAACGCCCGGGCCCCGGCTTGGGCGCTGGGCCCCTGCCTCTGGAAGCAGCACCCTCGGCTCTCACTTTTCCATCTGCCTCCGGACCGCTCTGACCATGTGCGGCTCCTGAGAACCAGGACTATGAGTGGCCGCTCGTCCGCCTCCTTTCTGGCCTTGGCACCTCCCTGTCCGGTTGCAGGCACAGCAGGCCCTGGACCCACTGGCAGCCGGGACCTGGCACTGAGCCACAGGAGTCTTGGTGGCCTACTCAAAGATGACTCCTTCTGGGTCAGGGCGGGGCCGTCTCTCAAGGACTCCAAGGTCATCTGTCTCGTCCGCTCTTGGGTGGTATGCCATGTGCCTGCGATGTCACCTCACTGAAAACTGGATCCGGTCACCTTGGTCCCTGAGACCTGGTTCTAGCCTGCCAAGGCCCTCAGACCAGAACGGGAAGGAATTGCCAGGCCTGGTCCATTGCTCTGTCTCCCTGCTTTGTGTCCCCTTCCTTCCCTGGCTTGCGGTGTTGCTGTCCCGTCCGGGATCCCAGTGCCTCCTCACACTCAGAAAAATCCTGTTCTCAGGAAGAATCTGATAAACCAAACAAAACAAATAAAAACAAAACACCTCATTTATCTCAGGCACAAGTGATGATTCCTTCTAGGTGAATTCCTTCCGAGGGGGTTTTGCTTTCCAAGGGGAAGCAGCTGCAGCGAGGGAGGAGGGTGGCTTGGGCTGGGCTGGGATCCAGGGTCATTTTCCAGTCCCCCCTCCTCTCCTTCGTTCAGGTGCCAGGGTTACGCTCGGTGCTTGGTGACTTGGGAGGCTAGAACTGCCATGTACGGGGTGCATGCCTGTCTTCCCTTCAGCCTCCCCCTCTCCAACTCATTCCCTCAACCCTGTGGCCCTTGTGGGCTTGGGGGATGTGGAACCATCTGGAAATACAGGGAAGACCGTACTGAGAAAGGCCTTCTAGTATCTTCCAGATACCTCGAGGATATAATGGGGGAAAAAATACCTTCTTTCATGGTTAGAACATTTACTCCCAGTTGACTGCTCAGAACCAAGAGGAAGAGGCCCTTGGTTGGGTACTCGGGCCCGTTCCCCCTCCCCCATCGTGGAAGCTCCAGGGCGTCTTGGAACAGGGCTTATCAGGGCAGCACCAGGCTCCAGCTCCCTAAGCCTGGCTCAATCTGGACGATCTAGGTTGTAGCTTCTGCAAATGTCCAGTGCTATGGCTGCAGGTTGATTGGAAGCCGGGCAGGGCGGAGGGGTGCCCTGTGCTACCCGGAGGCTTGAGACCCCTGGGCCATTCCCCCAGTCTGCTGTGCCACATAGGTGTCAGCCTGTGACATTTCCCTTCTCTGACCTTCGGGGTTCAAGCAAGTGGCCTTCAAGAACTTGGAGTGCTGCGGGCTCTGAGATTTGTGAAGTGCCTGGCGGGGGAACTGGGCTAGCCAAGCAAAACGATGCCCCAGACTTTTCTTAGGAAGGAGCACTCGTTGGAGTGTGTGTGTGTGAGGGGGGACGACTGATGAATGAGGAGACACCTCACACGGAAGACTGGGTGCCCGGGCGGCAGGCGGGAGCGACGCGGCCCGTGACTAGCGTTTGTGCGTGACGCAGGGGCCTCCTCAGGCCTCTCTGGATGACGCTGTCCTCGGAGAGTCCGTCAGAAGTTCAGGCCTATGGTCTGTAGACACAAAGAACCTGAAGTTTTCCTGGGGGCTCTGTGTGGACAGGTGCCCACATTCCTCTTTTAGGCAAAAGAACCATGGTGGTTTGAAACCAGTAGTGACCCTGACAGTAGCTCACATGAGGGGGGGGGGGGCGCGTCAGGAAAAGTAACTCCTAATTTCTGAGATATTCGAGGCCAGGACACGGCAAAGGAGACCCTGCTGGGCTAGAATGGGCGACAGAGATGATCCACACAGCCGGGCTTCTCCCTCTTCAACCCTTCTGCTCCCTCCCTCTGACTTTGCCAACCACCGACCCCCCCCCCCCCCCGCCTGCCCTGCTTCCTCGTGGCCCTCCTCCTGGTGGCTGGCCACGGGGGCCTGGCGTCGGGGTGCACTGCGGTTCATTTCCTGGCGGTGAGAAGGCTCCGGCGGCCTGGGCTGAGCCTGGAGCCTGGACGGGCGACAGGACGGAGGGGAGCCAGCCGAGGGGAAGCGGGGACGCGGGGCGGGACACATGGGCAGAAGGGCCAGGAGCAAGGTAGAGAAGGGGCACAGATGGCTCTCGTTGCCCACGGAAGACAGAAGAGAGTGGATCGCTTTTCTCTAATGAGCAAGACCTGGCGAGACCAGGGTGGGGGTGGGGGGCAGGGTTTAAGGGCATGGGGGTGGGGTGGGGCGGTGCCTCGGGTCCTCCTCCAGAGCCAGGTGCCATCCGGGCCGCGGAGATTCGGGGAGACGGAGGGAGAGAGTTGGGGAGAGGCGGCTCAGCTGTCACCGGCCTCGGTGTCGTCCATTTTCCATCTCATCATACGCCAAGCTGATGATGTTCCAGTCACTGTACTCCGGGGCCGTGGATATAACGCAGCTAAGCAGGTCACAAAAGCCCTGGCCTTAACCTTATGGGTCTGTGATCCAGCGAGTTAGCGGTTCCTAATAGTCAGCCTTGATTTTTAAAGCTTGGCTGTGCATCTAAGGGGAATGGCTCTCCTCACTGGTATCTAACCTCCTCTGGCAGTCGGAGTCTATACTCCTTGCGAGGAGAGCCTCGTCGGTGGACTTGATGGTCATGGAGAAAGCTCACGTTATAGAGGGTCTGGAAGAGCCTGCAATCTGCCCAAGGCTGATTGGCCCCTTAGGGGCAGCCACCCGCCTGGAAGACCACATCGCTCAAGCCATCTGCAATGAAGCTCTCTACACATCACTCACAACCCCTCTATAGTGGAGCTCTTGCTTACCTTCCACTCCCCCCCTACCCAAGATGCAGGGTCTTAGGAGATTGTTTCCCCCACCCCCCCAGCCCCATTCTGGCCTCCCCCTCCCTCCCCCAGCCCCCAGGCTTGGACGGCTGGCCTCTACTTTATCAGGATTCTCAAGAGGGACAGCTGGGTTATGTCACAAGCCTGTTCTCTGCGTATCTGCTCTGGTTTTAAATAGCTTATCTGAGCAGCTGGAGGACCACATGGGCTTATATGGCGTGGGGTACATGTCCCTTTAGCCCTGTGCCCGGCACCTGCCAAAATAGCAGCCAACACCCCCCATTGTGTCCCCTCCCTGCCTTCCTCCCCCCCTCCCCTGGCTGGTCTGGGGCTGCACATTCCTCCCACCGCAGGGCTTGGCTCTCAGGCCTCCAGCCCACATGCCTGCTTAAAGCCGCCCTCGTCTCCTGCCCCCCCGTCAGTCCTTGCCGGAGCCCAGCCTTAGCCAGGACCTGTGGGGCCCCCCTGATCAGAGGTAAGACTCCAGCGAGGCTCGGAGGAAGGGTACAGCATATGGGGGGACCTCGGGGTCCCGGCACCCCCCTGGCATCTTCCAGTGTCCACTCCGAGTGGACGCCAGGCTGAGTGAAGTCCACCCGCCCTCCCGAAGGGAGCCACGTTCAGAGGAGGCGCTGTGGGAACAGAAGGCCGAGGCTAGCTTTGGGGAGGACCGCATTGACAGTCAGGGGTCGCCGATGGGGGGTTGGAGGCCCAGGTCTTCCCCCAGAGATGATGGCATTCCCGTCAAGCCTTGGGAGGGAGGCCACTTTTCCTCACGGGCCCCGATTTCCTCATCTGTGAAGTCAGTTAGGGCCTTGCTGGGCCTCTGCTTGTCTTCAAGGCAGTGGAGCTCGGACCAACAGGGGTCCCCTAAATTGCCTCGTCTTCCACCTTGCTTGGCTATTGGCCAAATATGACCTGAACCTTTTCAGTTAAGGGTCTTCGTGTCCCCAAGCAGGTGCCTCCTTTCTACTGGGCCCCCCGGACCAGGTGCCAAGAACAGAGAGGCAGTGGGAGGTTTGTGGGGCCAACCCTTCCCCCTGGAGTTCCAGGGTGGGGGGGGGGGCGGGGGCAGCCAATCTGGCTGGCCCTGAAAAGTTAGCACCGGGCCCAGCTGCCCTGTGGGTTCCCCCAGGTGCGAGCCAGAATACCTTCAACCCTGCTCCGTGTCCTGTAGTGAACAGGGAAAGACTCCATCCGATTTTCTAGCTTCTCTGAAGGGCTGTTGGAGAGCGGGTTGCCTGGGGTGTGAGGAATTTCCAGCACATTCTGTTGGGAGCACAGCCAGGAAGCCGCCTGACCTCTGGGGTTCCTCCTCTGCCCCTCACACCGGGCTCAAGCTCTTCTCTGGAATGTGAGAGGATCAAGTTCCTGGGGCCTCTCCTGCCTGCCCCCCCTCCACCCCAGCCCCCCAGCCCCCCTCCCTGGCTAACAGCTGTAGGTTTAGGAAGAGATCAGGACAAACAACCCAGGGACAGGGGCTGCGTTTCTCTCAGCGGCTCAGAGACTACAGGCTAGAGCTGGGAGCTCATCTCCTTTACCGAGACTCAAGAGACTTTTAGGTCACTTAACTAAGGCCACCTCGCCCAAAGCTGGCTTTGACACCCTGATTTCTTTTTTTCTTTTTACCCCCAAAGCCAGTCTTCTTTCTGCCTTCCACTGCTTTCCTTTTCCTTTTGTCCCCAAGAGAGCTGATGCTGGTCTCCGGCTGGGACAGAGTCAGGCTGGGTGTGTAAGGCGGTGGCACCTCCACACACGCACCCCTCTTGACCTCCCACGTGAAGCCTCCACATTCAGCCTCCCCTCCTCTCCTCTGTGAAGTCCTGCCCGGTGATGGGTGGCTTGGCCGGGCCCCGTGCTCTGTGTGCTATTTTTGGAGCCGAGCGGTGCTTTAAGAGGAGCAGGGAGGGGACCCTAAGTTGCGCTTTCCTCCTCTGAGCCCAGCTCCATGCCTGGCCGTGGTTCTGAGCTGGACCGGAGCGACACGAAGCCAGCCGCACACAGTTCCTCTGAGACACTTCTCCCTCCTCCCCGGGGGCGGGGGTGGGGGGTGGGGGTGGGCAGCACGTGGTGGCTCCTGGGGCTCAGGGAGTGTTCCCCAAATTCTCAGCCCACAGGGGTTAGCTGCGAGTAACGTTTGTCTACTGCACCCCGAGCTCTTCTCTTTGGCCACTTTCATCCTGGGATCCATTGGAAGGTTTTGTGGCTTTTTATTTGAAAGCAGCATCTTGCTCACACTCTGTTATGATGGATGCCTGGCGGGTCTGATATGTCTTCTCCACCCTCCCGAAGAGGCGGATGAAGGGTAGCACGGGGCGTGGGAGCCGAGGAGGGGCCGGTTCAGAGGCAGCCATGCTTGTCTCTACGCCAATCCAAGCGGCAGGGGGCCCTGAGCCCAAACCGTCAGCCAGAGGGACAGCTGGGGAGTCACTTGCTCCCCGGGAACTCCGCGGCCCCCGTGGGGCTGCCTCGTGGCGGTCCTCGCTTCACAACACCAGAGCAGCGGCTCTTGTGGACGGATGTCCAGAGCTGGGTGCCCGCGATGGGGCTCCACCGTGACTTTGAAGCATACAGAGGGAGGCGGTGAAGGAGGGAGCCCCGAACTCTCCGTGTCCTGCTGCCCTCATTCTGGCACAGGGGAAGGATTAGACGGTGGTCCCCTTCACCATCCTGACTCTAAGCTGACTCATCCTTCTCTCCCCAGGAGACCCCATTATCCAGATGGTCACAGGGCCTTCCTATTGCCAATGGCAGGGGGCACTGTTCACACTCCAATCAATGGGATTGTTCCCTCCCACCCCACCCTTCCTTAGAACTTTTTTTTTTTTAAAGTTGAGTTTCTGCTCTTGGTTAACTCTAAGCGGTACCTCCTTCCCTAGGGAGAAACCATTTGATCCCAAAGGGGAACCTGTGTGTGTTGGGAGTGGTGGTGGTGGTGGTGGTGGTGGTGGTGGTGGTGGTGAAATGGCTTTTCTCAAGGCCGCACACCAAGGCTTCCGGTAACCAGCATTCAAAACCCGATTCATCTCACACGCAAACCTCGCTCATGCCACCCCTCCTTGAAGCTCCTCGCATGATCGCACATGCGCAGCGACGCCACTAATGCCAGTCTGGTCCTTGTAAAGCGTTCCATACGCCGTATCTCCATGGTGCAGAGAGCTGAGGTTCACAGATGGCGCAAAGACTTTTCCCCCAGAAACTTACAACAGAGCATTCCAATCCAAACCTGGGCCTAGCACCATGGGAGGAATATCTGAAGAGATGCTATTTTTTAAAATTGGGTTTTTATCGGGAAAGCATAGGTGAACATGTAGTTTAAGAAACAAACACAGAGAAATTGCTTCAACTCTTTGCCCCAGATCCCTTACTGGAAACGTTTATGTGACGATTTAGGACAACAGCACAGCCAGAATGAAGACATTTATGTAATCAATCCGTGGTATTAGTCTGAGTGTTTTGGTAGCATGTATATGAGTTCAGTTCTAAGGGATTGAGCGCAGGGCCTAGCTAGGCAAGCTCTATCATTTGAGTTATACTCCCTGCTCGTACATTCTACACAGTTTTAACCTAGGAAGCTCCATACATTAATTCCTACAGTCAGACACCAAGCAGTTGCAAACCCACAAGGGAATCCCTCTTGGAAAGTATATCCCTCCCACCATTTACATATCCCCTGACGCTACCAACCCCCGGTCAACGTCTGTGACCCTGCCGATTCAAGAAGGTTACAGACACGGAACCACGTAGCCATACATAGGAGCTGGGGAAGCTAGCTTTCTCCACTCAGAGATGGATTGGATTGTTCTGCGTGTCAGCGGCTCCCCCCTCCACGGATTGGAGAGGCCACGGCCGCCGGCATCCCAGGTCTCCCGGGGGGGGGGCTCTGTGCAGGAAGACGCCGTCAGTGAGGACAGAGCCGGGACTTGTCAGTGCTTTGCCTCCTTGAGTGCTCCCGTGGGCTTTGCCACCCTTACCTAGAGAGGCCCAGGCAGGAGCGCGGATCTGCCGCCGCACTGCCTGCTCAGGAGCAGGTGACCGAAGGGACCAGCCCGACTCGACCGCCCTGCTGCGATGAAGGTGTCACCGCTGCCCCTTTGCAGAGGAGGAAATAGGCCCTTTTTTTGGGGGGGCGGGCAGTTAATAAGGGGGGGGAAGGTGATGGTCACTCCCAGGCCTCCCTGGTCCCTCTACCGTGGGGACCAGAGCACCCTGAGGAAGGTGTCCCCTCCCCCCCTTCCACCCACACTGACGCTTGCTTTTCTCTTCCCGGAGGGAGTGCAGGACCATGTCTGACGCGGAGGAGGTGGTGGAGGAGTACGAGGAGTGAGTTTCTAGAAGCATCCTGTCCCCAGGGCCCGTCCCGCCTGCCTGACCCTCACACCTGCTCAGAGAGCAATCCAGCTGCCCTGGGTGCCAGGGGTGGGGCACACTCAGGCAATCCAACCAAGGTCTCCTGGTGTTCACCGGGAAAACGCACACACACACACACACACACACACACACACACTCGCACCGGGATGCAGACACATCCCAGTGGATGTTGTGGACGGAATTCCCAAGCAGGTGTGAGGTGCAAGAGGAGCTGCTGGGTGGAGGTGTGTCTTTTCTGTGTAGGAGTCCCGGGAGAAAGAAGAGATTTGGGAAGAGCTTTCTAGAAAGGGGGCATGCTTGGGTGAAGCTCAGAGGAGGTGAGAGATAGACAGGAATGGGGAAAAGGCCGAAGGGGGCACAGGGCTTGCTAAGGACAGTGCTGGATGGAGGCGAGGCGGGGCGGGAGGCTGAGGACTGTGAGCTCCATGAAGTGAGGAGGGAAATCAAAAATGGGCTATCTCTGAGGAAAGTGGCTGGGGGTGAGTGTGTGTGCGCGTGTGTGCACATGCATAGCACTAACAATACTTTCTTTTGCACTCAGGGAGCAGGAAGGTAAGCAGGTGTGCGGGTGCTTTGTGAGAAGGAGGAAGGCATAGCCGGGAGCTGACCCACCTCCCCCACCCCCTTCTCTTGCTGCCCTGCCTTCTTTCCTGAGCAGAAGAGGCTGTGGAAGGTATGTGCTTTGGGCAGGGAAGGGATGAAGGGAGGAATCTCAGCCGGCTGGAATCCCCGGGAGCCCTGGGGAAGCAGTCTGTCTCTACCTGTCTGAATTCTCAGCCGAGCAGACCCCCTTACATGGCTCCTCCATGAGAGTCGGCCCCACTTTGGCTGCTCAGACCTTGAGACTAAAAGATTTACATCTTCCTGGTGCTGGGGGCCCACGCCTGTCATCCTAGCTGCTCAGGAGGCTGAGAGCTGAGGGTTGAGGTTTGAAGCCGGCCGGGGCAGGTAAGTCCATGAGACTCCTATCTCTAGTTAGCCAGGAAAAACAAAAAAAGCCAGAAGTAAAGTTGTGGCTCCAGTGGTAGAGCACCAGACTTAAGTAAAAAAGCTAAGGGATAGTGCCTAGGACCTGGCTTCAAGCTCCATTACTTGTACACACACGTACACACACACACACACACACACAATCATAACCAAAATACCACAACCTCCCCAAGAACGTTACATTTAATGTATTCTCCAAATGCAATGACAAACACAAAAATACTGAGACACTTTACATAGGCACGAAGTGTTATTACGATTACTTGGCAAAGGCCCATCTTGTCCCTGCTCTTGGATATAGTGATATACAACTGTTCCCAACTCACCAGAAGAATACCCAAGGTCTCAACTTCAGGAGAGCTTGACCCAGGAAGTGATTGAGAGACCTTCCTTCAGCTCACATGGCCCCCAGTCACTCTAGGCTTCTACACCCGAGGCCAGCCCACAATGGCTTTGCCAATGCGCAAATACATCATTCCAGCACTCGGTGTGCGCACCTGAGGTCTCCGTGCAGGTCTCGGGACTGAAACCCAGGGCTCAGCAGCTGCCTTACCTCGTTCTCCGGGCCTTCTAGGGAAAATGGGGAGACTCCTGCTTATTTGAGGCTCCTTTGAGGGTATCTAGCCAACGCTGAGATGGGAGACCCACGGGTGAAATCAGAAGGCCCCACAAGAGTCAGTTCTGTTCCAGAGATCCCGTACACCCCGCAGGAATCACCTGAAACATCTTTCCATTCAGTACCCTCGTGGACGCCAACTTCTGCCCTGTTCTCTGCCTTGACTCCTATTAATCTGGTGGCCGTGTCTTTGTTTAGGAGGATTTTCTACTTGATACGATAGGTTTTGGGTGGTGGGCTTTGGGAAGTAAACCCTATCTGATTTGGGCCTGGCTACTATGCACAGTATGGTGTTGGCCCTGAGTCCAAATAATTCCCCCGTGAGCCTCGTGCAGCCTCCGCCTAGCCGGGACCAAGTCGGCAGGGAGAGGTTTGTAGCTCGTTTCCCCGTGCCGGGCACCGCTGGGCTGTGGCCACGCTCTATGCCCTTCAGTTCTAACCTTTGGCCCTGTGCCTCCAAGCCCTGCTTGGGTCTGCATGGCTGCCGCGGTCCCTCGGCTCCACACTAACCTGTCTCGCTTCTCCCCATCGCCGCGGCCACTCCCTGAACCCAGAAGACGAAGACTGGCAAGAAGACCATGATGGTATTCAGCATTTCCTGCCTTGCTTTCCGCCTCCCGGGCCCCTTGTCCCCGGGGGGGGGGGGAGGGGGCTCTGTGCTTGGGGTGGGGAAGCATTGGGCAGGTCAATGACGGGGCCAGGATCATAGTTCTGGGGGCCTTCGTGTCTTTCCTTGGGGGCCACTGGCTCCCTCTGGAATCTCTCCCGGGGTTGGGCAGTAGGAAGGACCTGGGCGGGGTGGCCACGGGCGGAGGGCCACAGAACGAGCAGCTCCTGACCACACGCAAGGACTCCGTGAAGCCTCCTCCCAGGCAGGTGGCCTGGGGTGGGGGTGGGAGGGACGGCAAAGTCATCCGAAGAGCAGCTGGTGGGGGGGGGGACTTGGAAATAGCCAGAGCAGAGGGACACGCCCTGCCGAGGGGCCGGGTGGGGCTGGACCTCCTCCCAGCGCCCACAGTCAGCGCTGGCGAGACAGAGCCAGGCTTAATTTTAGAACAAATGTCCCCGGCGGCAGTGGGTGGCCTGGGGAGTCAGTCACCCCCCCTCCCTGGAGCCGTGGCACGAGCACTGGGTCAGAAGGTCAGGTACGGCAGAGAAGACACGCACCGGGTGCTACACAGGGGGGGTCCCGAAAGGTGAGCCCGACAGCGGGTCATCTTCTTCCTGTCTGGCCCTCTACTTAGTCCTTCTGGAAGATTCTGTCCCGAGGTAAGCCTCTCGCTTACCACAAACACGAGTTACCGCGTAGCCCTCAGAAGGCAGGCGGTGGGAAACGGAGGCAGTCTTTGTCCCCCTCGACGGCCCTCCCTTGCGCCCCGGGGCCTGCCTTCTCCCCGTGCCAAGCGGTGGCCGCTTGTCCGTCCGTCTGTCTGTCAGCGAGCGCCACCGAACACTTCTGGCAGGCAGCGGCCCGGTCTGGGTGCCATCCTGTCCAAATCGTCTGGGTTTCAAGCGCCGGAAGGGGCGGGGCCTCGCCCTGCCGGGCAATCAGATGGAAATAGAACCTTCCTGGCCACCCTCTGGGTCGGGCCGACGTGCCCCCCACCCCCCCCACGGGCACGCCGCGGGCTTCTCTTGGCGGCGGAGGAAGAGCCTCCGACTCGCTGAGTCCCTGGCTCGGGACACGGCCTCCCCAGTCACCTTCAGCGGGGGGCAGGGGGAGGCTGTCCAGGTGGGGTACACGGGGAGCAGGGCGGAGTCAGATCACCAGGGAGTGGCTGAGAAGGAGAGAGTGAAGTGGGGCAGAAAGAGGCCCGACAGGCCCTCCCTCACCCGGGTCCAGCCCTGGGCGGGCTCTGGTGCTCCCCAGAGCGTTCGCCACACCCAACCCTTCCACCCCAAGTTTCTGGCCCTCCCAGCCTCTTGGAAGAGAATAGATCTCCGTCCTGGAAAGGCCCGGTTTGGATTCCCAGGCCCCCACAGAGATAGGCAGATTGGAGGCGGAAAGACGCCCCACGGGCTTGCCGGTCCCGTGCCTTCACCCGGGGTGGCAGGCCTTTCCTGTACGGGCACACGCGGTGTTTTAGGCGTTGTGGGCCCTATAGTCTCTGTCGCCACCGACACCTGGGTAGTCCCAGTCAGTGTGTAGGTGAGTGGATGGGGCCCTGTGCCCAGAAAACTTTGCTTTTTACAGAGATAATCTGGGGGGCTGGGTGTGGCCAGAGAGTCCTGGGCCCTGTCTAGCTTGCTGACTTCTGATGCCTAGCGAGAACGAGGCAGCTGCTGTCATTCATTCGTTCATTCATTCATTCACATCAGTGGCTCCCCGCCACCAGTCCCCGTGGACCTGGATGCAGCGGGCCCCGTTTCCTCCCTCCCTGAGCACCCTCTGCCTGGGTGCAGCACCCAAGGGTTAGCCCAAGTGGAGCCTGGTCATTCACCATGTCTGGTTGGCTTCTCCAGAGCAGGAGGAGGCAGTGGACGAGGAGGTGGATGGTGGGGCCGAGGCTGAGGAGGCTGAGGAGGAGGCAGAGGAGCCCAAGGCAGAAGGTATGGCCCTGGAGCCGCGAGGACCCCCGCCCCCCACCTCCTCCACCCCGGGTGCCCACGCCTCCCGTCTCGTGGATGGATAGGTGGATGGCCGTCGAGCGATTGCTGCTGCTTCCTTTGCACCGGGCAGTCTTAGGTCCAGGGGCTCACGTGTGTAGGTCACGCCCCCTTCCCACCCCCAGGCCCCCCACCCCTTGGCCAGGCTTTGCCTCCTGGGGGGGAAACTCTTGGGGAGACGTCTGAGCGCAGAACAAGATCTTTACGGCTTGTCTCTGCTCTGTGCAGAGGACGGACCTGAGGACGACGCCAGGGAGGCCGAAGGTGAGGAGGGGGCGGGTGAGCGCCGAGCGCGTGGACTCCTCCCACGAGGCGCCTTCTGGGAGGCGGGGCCTGGGGCGCAGGGGAGGACAGGCTAGAATTCGATGGCCCACACAGGGTTTGGGGTGCCGAACTGGAAGCCTCTGCCGCTCCTCGTTCGAGGGCAGTCGCCTTGGCTCTGCCCGTTAGAGGAGGGGAGCAGGGTCTGGTCCCCGATCCGTGGGGGCCAACGGGCTCTGAAGTCACATTCACGTGGGGGCTGCTGGCGCCCAGGTAAAAGGTTCATGGGGTGCCAAAGGAGGCGAGGGGGAGGGGTCCCGGGGCCGGGACCCCTGGTGAGCCTTCCGCAGGACACCTCCCTGCTACGCCGCGTGGGAAGCAAGCTGCCTCGTGCAGAACGGGTGGATGGGGGCAGCGGGAAGTGCCGCGCGGACCCACAGAGGCCTCCCCCTGGGGACAGCTTCATGCTGGCGGACGCGCCTGGAATTTGGGATCCCCCTCCGCCCACCCCATCCACAAACCTGAAAGGTGCCCAGCTCCTTGGAGCCGAGTCTTGGCCAGATCTGGCCTCTTGACCCTGTGGCTGTCATCCTCTCTCCTGCAGATGGTCCCTCGGAGGAGTCCAAACCCAAGCCCAGGTGAGTGGAATGCACCCCAGAGCAAGCCCCGGGAGCAGAGGGGCGGGGAAGGATGGTAAAGACAGGACGGGGGCGGGGGGGAGGGGGGCGGGCGGTGCGTGCATTCCACTACCCGTCAGGGAACTCCGAGAGGAGCGCGTGTTTCTCTACCTGTCTTGTACCTTGGCACTAACGGGGTTCTGCTCACCTATAGAAAGGGGATGGCCCTAGCCAGACATTGTACCCCTTGGAATGCTTAGAGTACCATCCTCCAAGCTGGCCACTGTAATCCCAGCTGCTCAGGAGGCTGAGTCCTGAGGACAGCAGTTTGAAGCCAGCCGGGGCAGAAAAATCCGAGACTCTTATCTCCGATGAACCATTAAAAAGCCAGATTTGGAGGTGTGGCTCAATGGTAGCCCACCGGCCTTGAGAGAAAAAGCCACATGAATGCAAGGCCCTGAGTTCAATCCCAGAACTGACACACATCCACGCGTGAACACACACACACACACACAGAACACCCTCTTCTATGGACGAGGTGGAACCTGGGGGAAAGGGAGGCAAATTACTTTTTGGGGAATTGATGACTGAAACTCTGCCCGCCTAGGGATGGCAGCTTCAGAAAGCCCTAAAGGGGCAGAGCAGGCGGGGGGGGGGGGTGCGCCCCCACACCCAGAGGCAGTGGGAGTGGGGTGAGTGGGGGGACAGGATGTTCCCTCTCGCCAGCAGAGGGCACCGCCTCCCACGTCGATGGGGAGCAGCCTGCCCTTGCCAGTCCCCGGTTCTGCGTTTGCTCAGAGCCTTCCTCTTTCCCGGCCGCTGGCCTCCCCTGCAGCTCCCCATCCATCCTCACGCTGACCTGGGGGGAGACGGGGACACCAGGGCCAGGGCCCCATCCGAGCTTGTGGTCAGCTTTGCTTCCTACCTACATTTACCGTGAGGACGAAAACGAAACGCCATGAAAGAGCTCTGTGTTTCCCAGGGGTGGCCGAGCCATGGTGGTCGGCGTCATCGAGTGACTGGCGGGGTGGCGACAATCTGGAGGGAGGAAGGCTTTGCCTGTCCCCCTAGGTCCCCAGTGGGGCTGCTGCTCCTCAACTCCTGGGTCCTCTCTCCACAGGCTGTTCATGCCCAACTTGATACCGCCCAAGATCCCTGATGGAGAGCGGGTGGACTTCGATGTGAGTCTGGCTGGGATTGCAGCGAGCCCGGGCTGCGGTGGTCACCCAGGCCCCTGAGGAGAGGGGGCTTGGGACATCATGGGCTGGGGGCCCGTCACGGGCTGGAGGGTGCTTGGCCTATGGGGACTGTGTGCCAGGCCTCGAGCACCACCCGGGATCAGCACCTTTTGCATTGCGGAGAGGGCCTCTCGCCCACCTCCTTCCTCCAGGGGACCATGAGGGGTGGCGGCCTCTCAATCCCCGAATCCCCCTGAAGGACATCCACCGGAAGCGCATGGAGAAGGACCTGAACGAGCTGCAGACGCTGATCGACGCTCATTTTGAGAACAGGAAGAAGGAGGAGGAGGAGCTCATTTCTCTCAAGGACAGAATCGTGAGTGTCAGCTCACGGCCGAGGGTGCTCCCTCAAGTCCCCGTCCTCTCCTCCCTGCATCCGGCCCGCTTACTCCACCCTGGACCGCTCACCCACTGAAAGCTTGCCACCCTTGGGTCCCTGCCTTCATTCCTGCCAGTCGGGTGCCGTGGAGGGTAGGAGCTGCCGGCGGCCTTTGTGCACTGGGTAGCTGCCAGGGGCAGGAGGACGAGCTGCAATGCTGCAATCCGCCACGTGACAGCTGTGCATTGGCCGCGGCCAATCCCTGGGGCTGGCTGAGAATGGAGGCGCAGGAAGAAGGGCGCCTGAGGCCCCGGCCCTCGGACGACCCCCTCCTGGCCACACCGGGACTTCTGCCTCTCTTCCTAGGAGAAGCGACGGGCTGAGCGCGCGGAGCAGCAGCGCATCCGCAGCGAGCGTGAGAAAGAGCGGCAGAACCGCCTGGCCGTGAGTGGCAGCTGCCTGGCCCCGCCCCCCCAGGCCCCAGACCCCAGCACGCTCCCCGCTCCTGCAGCCCCCAGCCCCCCTCTCTCTGCACACCAGACAGTGTGCGCACGTGCCACGCAAGCGTGGGCCACGGTCCGGCTCTGACAAGAACCCAGTACACAGGACAAGACAGACACGATAGGACCCCACATTCATTCATTCCTTTCTCATTCATTCATTCATTCCATTTTTTTTTTTTTATTCATTCAACTCCTGCATGCCTGTCCTCTGCTACGGTACCCTGAGAAAGCCCCTGCCCTATGGGGAGAAAGCTGATCTTACCTTCAGTCTAGCATCAGGAATTTTCCCACCTTTTCTCCCTCACCTCGGCAATCAGGAAGAGAGGGCCAGGCGAGAGGAGGAGGAGAACAGGAGGAAGGCCGAGGATGAGGCCCGGAAGAAGAAGGCTTTGTCTAACATGATGCACTTTGGAGGATACATCCAGAAGGTAGGCGGGGCAGCAGGGGTCCCCCAGGAGAGCCCTGGGGGACCCGAGAGACTGTGGCTGGCTCACAGGAAGAAGTTCCCCACCGTTGTGGGTAGGAGTCAGGGCCTCCTCCTCTGCCCGGCCCCTGAGCTGACTCTCAGCCTGGCTGTGGCCTCACTGAGAGGGTCCTGCGCCCTGCACCCCATCACCCCGCCTCACGGTCCCCCCGGGGCGCCCCCACAATGTCTGGGCACAGCTGGGAGAGCCCCGTGCCTGGCGTCAGCGCTCTGCCACATACAGATGCGTGGCTGGATGTGGCCTCCGAGCCTCGGTTTCCTCACATGACCGTGATGTCGCCTGCCTGTGACCTTGGCCAGGTCAGATGAGCGGCTCGGGGCGCGGCCGTGTGGGCCACAGATGGCGGGTGTTTGCTCCTGGCCATGCGCTATCAGTTCCAGACCCCCTTCTGGAACAGGAGGGGGTGTAACGCCCTCAGGAGGGGGTTGAACTCAAGGCCTCCCACTTGGTAGGTGGGCAAGCTACAACCTGAGCTACACCACCACCTGGCCCTTCCGTTGCCATTTGTGTGTGAGGCGGAGTATTGCTAATTTTGGCCCCGTTTGGCCTTAGAATTGAGGTCCTCCTGGGTAGCTGAGATTATAAGCATGCACTGACTGCCATGCTTGGGCCTTAAAACTGTTGTTGTTGTTGTTGTTGTTGTTTTTAATGCATGGAGGAATCAAGATTTCCAAAGTTCCTAGCTCTACCACCAGGCTTCTGCCCCGCACAGTGACCCTATCCTTGAAACACTTTGAACCCCGCGCTTGTCCTGAGCTCAGGGCCCTACACCAGGAAGCCTGTGTAGACCATGTGAATCACTTTCTCCTTCCTGTCTCTCTGTCTTTGTCCTCCGCCCTGCCTTCTTTCTGTGTTTCTGTTGCCATCTCGTCTCTCTCTGAGTCTTTCTCTCATGGTTTCCTGGTTTAGCAAGCCCAGGTGGGTACTGAGACCTTAAGACCTTCCTACCCCTTAATTCTGGGAGGGGGACAGTGCCTTGTTTGGGGAGGAGAGCACCTGGGTGGGTGGTGGGCGCTGGATGGAGGCAGACCAGTTTGAGTAGGTATAGGAGGAGGGGCCTAATGACCCTCCTTGTCCCTGCCTCAGTTTCTCTGGAGGATCCGGGCAGGTGATGGTGTGGGGATGTTATAGGAACAAGAGTATATAAACCCGGTCATCTTTAGGCCTTACCCCGCTTACCCTGAGGGGAGGAGGGCGGTGTTGGGAGGGTAAGGGGACGGGGGGAAAGAAAGCCTCTAATCCAGTCTTCCTGTTCGCTACCCTCCTCAGACGGAACGGAAGAGTGGGAAGAGGCAGACTGAGCGGGAGAAGAAGAAGAAGATTCTGGCCGAGAGGAGAAAGGTGCTGGCTATCGACCACCTGAATGAAGACCAGCTGAGGTAGGGCTCCTTTTGGGGTGCTCACTCATCCCTAAGGCAAGGATGGAGAGGAGAGAACTATTTGCTCTGAGCCACCAGAGGGCGCTCGCCACCACACGTTTCCCAAGGCAGGTTCCTGGGACTGGGCTTATGAGCAGGGCCAAGAGAGCATGAAGAAGGCCCCTCATCTGTCTGAGCTTCAGCTCTCCCCCTTGCCCACAGAAGGTGGGCGCTGTCCGCAGGCCGAGATGTGGGAGAGAGGACTTGGGACCTCTGGGGGGCCGAGTGAGGCCCAGAGTGAAGTCTGGCAAACAAGAGCCCCGTCCTTACTGCTTCTCACCTCGTTCCCACTGTGGCCCGTGCAGGGAGAAGGCCAAGGAACTGTGGCAGAGCATCTACAACCTGGAGGCGGAGAAGTTTGACCTGCAGGAGAAGTTCAAGCAGCAGAAATACGAAGTAAGCGCCGTGCCAGGCTCCCACTCCTCCTGGTGTAATCGGGTTCCCGGCTGCGATGGGCTCCCAGGCCCCTTTCCCCATCATCCATCCCACAATGTCCTCCCCCCGACCTTCCCTGACGCTGTGGCCGAGCCCCCTTCGCCCCAACGCCAGGCCTCCTAGGGCCTGAACTGAATAGACTCCCACATGGCTCACCGTCTTCCCTTCTTTGTTGCAGATCAACGTTCTCCGAAACAGGATCAATGACAACCAGAAAGTGTAGGTGTCTGAGCTCCTTCTCCCCTCCTCCTTCTGCTCCCCTCGGAGGGCTCTGGCCTCCACCCCTTCGGTTTACAAGCTCCTCCTGGGCCGCCCTCTTCTCTTCCCTCACTGTGTGGCTGGCCAGTAGGGGATGGAATGGAGGACCAGAAAGATCTCACAGCAGCCTGGGGCTGTTGGTCTGTGCTGCCTCTGGGAGGCAGCTCCTCTCCGTCGTTGGCGGTCCTCAGCCCGTCCTCCACCCCTGCAGACCTTCCATCCTGCCCTGTGTCCCCCATCTGACTGAGTTCTCTTTTTCCGGCAGCTCCAAGACCCGCGGGAAGGCCAAAGTCACTGGGCGCTGGAAGTAGATGCTGCTGAGCGCCCCCCCCCCCCGCCCTCAGCAAAGCTCTGCTGCTGGCTCCTATTCCTACCCCACACCCCCAAACTCTGGGGCTCCCCTAGACAGATTCTTGCCTAGAAACGGAGAGCTAGCCCAGCTGGAAGCCAGCCCACTTGCCTGTCCCCTCGCTCCCACGATACCAGGAATAAAAGGCTACTGCCTACTGTACACATGGAATTTTCTGTCTCTGCCCCTGAGCCAAGACCCCGGTGTCACAGGGAGTCAGGTGTCATGGTGACCCAGGCAAAGATTGGAGGGGCTTCCACCATCAGTCTGGTCCCCTCCTTTCCTGTCTCCAGCTTGGATGCCCAGGTGACTGTACCCACGTTCGCAGAGCCTAGGAGAGCAGCGTGGACAGCGGACTGGGCTTGTGATTTTAGCCACTGACTCACCAGGAACAGCACCATGGGGAAAGGCACCGTGGCGTGGGGAGGGAGCGTTCCCTGCCTGAGTCACAATGGAGGCCTCTGTGGTTGGTTCCTGTTTTCTTTCTCATGCTGCCCAGGCACAGAGAGCTGGCTGTGTGTGTGTGTGGGGGGGGGGGGGGCGGGGGAGCAGGGGGAAGAAGCAGGGCTGGTTTCATTGGGCAACTGTTCAGGCCAGAGACCCGGGCTAGTCTGGGTGCCTCTGTTTTTCCCTTCTCATGGTCGGTATGTCCTGTAGAGTTTCAAGTCCCAACCCGGGACGGTGTGGTGACGTAGGTTATCGATCCCCATTAGCAGAACGAGATCGCCTATTTGGCAGCGCTCTGGGACAACTCTCTGAGGAGGCTGGTTCCCCTGCACTGCCAGGCTATGCTGAGGCTGTTTCCTCTGTCCGGATGCCTTTGCTCCCACTCTCCACCAGGCCTCCGAGGAGCCTCCCCCTCACCTCTCGGGCAGAATGAAGCCATCTCTTCTTGAGCGGAGCCCCTGGGTTTTGTGTATCTGCCAGCTGAGTTAGACCATCAAATACCACACTGTTAGATTTGCCCCATGTCCTGTGCCAAGTCCTGTGATACGTGCTAGTGATACAGGCAGGAAAAAAAAAAAAAAAAAAAAAAGGATGGGATTCTGGGGAAACTGGGAGGGGCTTCGCCTGTGGTCTTGATGTCATTTCTTCTCCATCCACCCATCCAGTCCTCAGCAACTCTCATCCTCTCTGTCCGCCATTCTGGGGTTGTCACGGAGCTGAGCACATGGTGGAAGGTGTAGGATCTCGCCCTAAGAGCTGGGTGGGGCTGCGGTGGATGCCCTACGCCCACTGAGACACCCTCAGCTCTGCGGGGCCCACCAGCCCTTGCCTACTCCCCAGGGCAACCGTTTCCATCCTTCTCAGTCGCCGTCTTGCTCTACTGTGGGCCCGTGACCGCTCGTCCCCGGGAGCACTCGTGTCCTGTTGCACACCCGTCTGCTCCACTCAGCTCCAAGTCAGAGAGATGGAGACACTAGCTCTGTCTCCGCTCGCCAGAGTTCACTCTCCGCACACGTGGGTGTGCTGGGCAGAGCTCACACCTGCTGTGCCCTTAGAGGAGAGCGAGCAAGCCTGGAGCGCCTGGGGTTCTCCGGGGCTTCATTGGCTGCTGCACATGGAGCTTCAGTGCTCGGAACCCAGAACCTCACTTTCCCCCATCAGATCCCCACTCCTCCCTATCCCAGCTCCGGAGTTTGGGCCAAGTTCCTCGCTGCTCTCTGTCTGCCTAACAAGGTGGGGGTAGTTCCGTGATGGGTAGCGACCAGGGTGGCGCCTACTGCGGGCCGTGTGCGGTCAGTGTGAGCCCCTGAGCTTGCTTGGCTCATCTCGTGTGACCAGCCTCTCCCAAGGTCCCCCCGAGGCTGGGGAAGCCCGCTCACCACTGCTCAGTCTAGGCTGGGGCAGGAGGCGTGCTGAGCTCCCTGGAACCTCTCTTTCCCTCTGAGTTCCAGAGCAAAGCTTTGTCCCTGGCAAGACCACTGGCGGCCGTGATGCGTGCGCTGCCGCTCCCGGGCAGGGGGCCAGGCGGTACCATCACCTAGATGAGGTGGCTGAGCTTGCTCTCTCTCTCTCTCTCAGGCCAGTCTCCACCCCTGACTCGAAGCCAGGTTTCTGCAAAGGGTGGGGCAGGCCCTCCGTTTTCAATGACCCGCCCTGGCGGGGGGCTGGGCTCCCCAAAGCCCTAGAGCCAGGCTGTCTGAAGGTTCCAGCTGGGGGTGGGGGCAGATGGGGATCCAGGAGAAACCCGGCTGGACTCCAGGTTCCCACAGTGGCATCACGGGCAGGCACTTCGCTCTCTGGGTGTGACTCCCCTCAGAAAGTCCAGCTGCCCTGCCATGACACCCAGAGGAGGAAGACCCAGCACGAGTCCGGAAGGTGTCGCTGATCAGGCCGCCTTCTCGTGTGAACAGCCTGCCCTCCCGAGGGCTCTCCCTCGAGCCATGTTGCCAGACCCTGGCTCCTCTCCTCCTCTGGTCTCTCGTGCCAACCACCCACAGACCCCAGGCCACATTCTCGTGTTGCAAGTGAGCACACCGAACCTTCAGACAGTGAAAGCACCGCGACACAGATCTGGTGGGTGAGGGAGGACATCGGGACGAGGTGACTTTCAGAGTCAGGGCTCTTCTCAGCAAGAGGCCTTTGTAGGCAGAGGAGTAGCCTGCAGAACTCTGCAGAACGACAGAGCTTGAGCCAGGGTCGGAGCCTCCTAGAAGCTGGCTCGGGGTGGGCTGGGTGGGCAGGACTCCCCGCTACTTCTTTCCTGCCTCGTCCTGTGGCGGAGGGAGGCCAGGCTGGAGGTGGCCCCGAGAGAACTCTTGCTAGGGTTCAAGGGCACAGGTGGGCAGGCAGCCTCCTCCTTCTGGGGGCATGGGCGACGACAGCCCCTTTCTGTGTTGTGGAGTTGAGGAGACCTGTGGATCATGGAAACCCCTACCTTCTCCATCTCAGAGTGGGCTGAGCCCCGGGTCTGAAGGCTTTCAGGGCTGACGGGCTATTGCTGGAGATAGAGGTCTCAGGAGCCCTCCACAGCCTCTCTCCAACCTTACTTGCTAGCTGCACTGAGTCAGCTCCCCGGTCCTCGAGCTACTCCAGGCCCCGCTGGCCTCTGGAACACCTCCTCCGCCTCTCATATCCCTGTCGTTCACCGCCAGCCCCCCTCTCCCGCTTCTCCCCAGCCCTCCGGACCTTGCTCAGGTCCCCTGTCTACAAGACGCTTCCTGGCCGTTTCCCGAGCCCCTGCGGCTCCCTTGCTGGAGGTTCCCCGGGGCCACATTGAGGACCCACTTCCTGTGGGTGATAGTTCTCAGAAACCAGCTCTCCGTGCCCATCCCAGGCCTTCCTCCCTGGCACCCCGCGGGCCACCGTTCCAGCCCCACCCACCCGCTCCTCGGAGTTCCCTGCTCCCACCCCTACAGCTACGGGAACGTGAAATCGCTCTCAACTGAAGACTCAGGAGAAAAAGGTTTCTCTCCTTACGCAAAGAGCTCCGGTAAGGAGGGGTATGGGGTCGAGGGAAGGTATGCCAAAGCTCCACCCTACCCCACCCGACAGGGTGGCGTGGGTGCGGTCACGGTAGCCAAGCCTGGCCTCAAAGCAGTTTCCCCTATAAGGTCAGATCCGGGCAGTGGAGATCTGGAGGAAGCTGGACCGGGCCCGGCTGCTCTGGAGGAAGGTGGTGGGTGGGGCTGGGAGGTGGGGAGATTTCTGGGCTGGCATCCGCTGAGGTTATGCTGGTCTTGCCAGTGGGAAGGCCCGGTGAGGGTGAGCGGCCTCCTCTCCCCTCCCCCCTCCCCACCTGTACCCAGCCAATTCCCAGAAGACACTAGCAACTGGGATGCCAGTGGGCCAGGATGAAGAAAAAAGTCATTTCATCTCTACTTGGGTAAAATGAACAAAATGAAGTGGGTCCCCCCCCTCCCCTTTCAATTTGACCCTGAGACTCCTCTGGTCCCACGTCCTTCGCTGACCCAGGCCAAGGTGAGGAAGTGCGTAATGGATGGCACTAGGACGTGACATAGCTTCCAACCTATGGACGTTACTGTGAGGGACCTCGGCCTCTAGACAGTAGGGACCCATTGTGTGTCAGGCACAGTGCTCTGTGCTCTCTAATTATCACATGCAGAGTTAGGACCTATATTTATAAATCCATTTTACATGTAAGGAAACTGAGGCTCAGAGAAGTTGAATGACTCATCTCAGGTCAGAGAGGACAGGGCCAGGATTTCTTCTATCATGATTTTAACATTATTTGCATGGCTGGGTGCCAGTGGCTCATGCCTGTAGTCCTAGCTACTCGGGGAGGCTAAGATCTTAGGAGGCTGAGATCTGAGGACTGTGGTTCAAAGCCAGCCAGCCTTGAGTGAAAAAGTTAAGGGACAGCACCCAAGCCCTTAGTTCAAGCCCCAGTACTGGCATACACACACACATGCTCTCTCCCTCTCTCTCTCTCTCTCTCTCTCTCTCTCTCTCTCTCTCTCTCTTTCTCTCTCTCTGCATGGCTCATTTTCTTTTTCTTATTTTAATTTTTTATTGTTAAGGTGATGTTAAGGTTGCAGTTACATAAGAAAACTTTAAAGTGTCACCTCTTTCTTCATTTCCTCCCAGTTTTTTCCCTGCTGATCCCCCTGCCCCACAAGTTGTAAAGTTCATTTTTCAACATAGTGTCTAGTGAGTATCATTGCTGAATTAGTTCCCTTTGTTCCACCATTTCTGTGCTCCCCTTACCTTCCCCAGATCGGATAAACATATATAAGACAAATGGTCCAGAAATAAAAAACAGTACCAAAAGAGGAAAAATAGAAAAAAATAGCACAAAAAGTAAAAATTTAGAATCTCTTATTTCCATTTCTTGGAGTTCATTTCAATAAGTATCATTTTATATGATCATATGCAAATAGCTATTGAGCCTTTGAACCGCTCCTAAGAATATCCTCCTTTGGTCTCACTGTGTGAATGTTTAGAGTCCTGTTTAAGTTATCATATCCAAGTGTAATTTTTTTTGGTCTTTTACTATCGTGTTCACTTGTAGATTTATAGGCAAATTCTCATTACTACAAATGAGGGAAACCATACAACCTATGTTTCTTTGGGTCTGGCTTACTTTGCTTAATATAGTTTTTTCCCCAAATCTTTCCATTTCCTTACGAATGGGAAAATATCATTCTTTCTGATGGAAGCATAGAATTCCATAGTGTACATATAACACATTTCTTGATCCATTCGCCCACTGAGGGGCATCTGGGTTGATTCCATATCTTGGCTATGGTAAAACCATGCTGCAATGAACATGGTTGTGCTGGCAACTTTAGTGTGGCCTTGTGTATGCTCTATTGGATAAATGCCCAGGAGTGGAATTTCTGGGTCATAGGGAAGCTCTATGTTTAGTCCTTTCAGGAACCTCCATACTGCTTTCCAGAGTGGATGAACAAATGTACATTTCCACCAATGGTGTAGTATGGTGTAGTAGGGTTCCCTTTTGGCCACATCCCCGTCAGCATCTGTTATTGTTAGTTTTTTTTTATAATGACCATTCTAACTGGAGTGGGGTGGAATCTCAATGTTGATTTGATTTGCATTTCTTTTATGGCCAGAGATGTTAAACATCTCTTCATGTGTCTATTGGCCATTCTTACTTCTTCTGCTGAGAAGCCTCTCTTTAAGTCTTTAGCCCATTTGCTAATTGGGTTGTTATTTCTTTGAGGATTTTTGAGCTCTAAGTATAGTTTAAATATGAGGCCCTTGTCTGATGCATGGCTAGTAAAGATCTTCTCCCATTCTGTGGGCTTTCTATTTTTTTTACACGGCACATTTTCTATCGAATTAAGTCATATATCTGATGGAAACAAAAAAGCATATTGTCAGGAAATCACTTTCTAGTCAACAAATATTCAAATTTCTGATTATAAGATGCAAAGTGTGCGTGCATCAATCATTTCCACGTAAAAACCTGTGAAATGCATCAATCTATCTACTGCCAAAATTTGACAACTCTGGGCAGCTAGGGATTAGGAATCTAGATGTTACTACTGTTCCTCATTTGGATTGAGTGGCTTGTGAATTATCAAGGCCCTCATCTCATTCTATCACAGCTGTTAATTTCTCCATCTCTCCACCCATCTGGGCCCTGGGGCCCTGGTCTTGCTCATCCATAGACCCCCGTGCTCCTTCCAAACATGCTGAATGAGTGTAGGAAGAACGCATTCCCAAAGTAGAGGGTATTGTCCAGGATCTGATCGTTGAATAGTAAATCATGGAGGAATGAGAGTATATGACTAAAGGTCACATAGAGATGTATTGTCTTTCACAGCCAAAGCACTGTAACAGAGCAAAACAATGGGCACTTTATAAGGACAACTCTGATCTTGAAATGGTCATGTATTTTCTTCTCTCAGATTTTATAAATGTTGCTTTTAGAAAGACTTATTGATTCATTAATTCAGCTTTTCTGTAAATTCAACACATGCTTATTGAGCACATACTCTATTTCAAGAGGTACTAGATAGCTATCAGGTTATCTCTAAGGAGAGACCAAGACTATTCTGTACCAGGGGAGATTTATCAGGTGCTTTAATCCAGAGCATCAAATCTTGACAGAGGAAGATATTAAACACCCAACCAATGGATACCCAGGAAGATACATATATATGCACACCTGTGTGTGTTACCATGTATCAAGTTGTGTAAAGAAATGCAGAGTCAAACAGAGAAGGTCTGTGAGGACATAATTTAAGCTGAGAGTTGGACTGGCTTTTGTGCAGAAGCTGAGCTACAGTCTTAGGTGTTAGCAGAAGAAGAGTAGAGAGGCTGCTGGCAGGTGTGAAGTGTTGGGTGGTCAAAAGACCAAGAGGAGGCCAGAGAGACTGCAGGAGCGGCAGCAGAAGAGTTTGAGAGGCAGGGAGGCAGATCATGGCAGACCTCATGTGGCGGGAACCAGGGGAGAACACACTGATTTATGTTTTAAAGCAATTTATTTTGGGGAGAGGGTCAAAGGAGATGCAAGAAGACGGGACAAGAGGCCATTACTTGATCGGGGAAAGTTGGTGACATAGGCAGGTGGTGGAAAGAGAAGGGAGAGAGAGAAAGAAGAGAGCGAGTGAGGTGAAATCCCCCAAATCAGCTATGGAAAAAGCAATGCTATCAATGAGCCTGTAAGCCCCTCTTCCATGTTTTCCCTCCAGGCCCTTCTTTGCATTCCAGGCCTGGCCTCAGAGGCTGGGGCTCTGTCCTCAGCCCCTGCCCTTTAACCCTCACCCCACATTCTGGCTTTCCTCTGGATGGCCTTCTCCAGGGGACCAGGTGTCTGCTGGTCTAAGGACATGGCTACGAAGACCAGTGCGCTCCACCCCCGTGCTCTTCAAAAACGCCATGAGGAAGATGGTGTGTACCAGGGTGTAAACCTACCCACTGCTTCTTTCATCCGGAAAGTCTTACAACCAGAAAAAGAAAGGATAAGTCAGCCGGATTCGCCAGTATGTTTGGCGATGCAGTAGTGTGCTCTGGCACCAGGGCCTTGTGTGTTATGGAAGAGAACAGAGAAGACAACTCTCCTGTTTGCTCTTCCCATCTAGCTGAGCTGACAGACCAACAGCCTTGTGCTCAGTTTTTATTGGTTGAGATGAGGACTTGTCAATTTGCTGCCCAGTCTGGTCTTGAACCACGACTTTCCTAATCTCTGCCACCCAGCTAGCTAGAATTACAGGTGAGAATGACTGTGCCTTGCTGAGCTGGGTTCTTTTATTGAATAAGTTCCATATACATAGAGCACTAGAGTGGGCAGAGAGAGAATGTTGCTTTTCAGGAAGGGGAACAGAGTGATTTGGGGGTCCTGGAGCAGAGACCACTGGATATTTGATCATCTGAAGTGATTCAGCTGGGAGGGAGAGGCCAAGGACTGAGGCAGTCTGAACAAATGATTGTAAGAGTGGTTTTCATAAGGGAGAGATTTGGCTGCCTTGCCACCCCTAACACTGAGTGCTCTGGTCCTGCCTGGCCACCAGCCATGTGTTCTGCATCCTGTTCATCGGTGGTGGGTGAACATAGTGGGGAGAGAGGTGGCGTGTACTGCAGAACCTGCTTCTTCCGAAATCCAAGAGCACAAACTCTGCCTCCCGCCTCCCTGTGGCCTTTCCCAGTTCCACCATGAGCAGCAGGCTGCCATGTCTCTGTTGCTTGCTCTTCACAATGAGCATGGCATTAGCAATGACCTCACCAAGTTGTTGTGGGGATTAAGTGAGCTTAGGCAAATACCGGCGCTGGGAACAGGGCCGGCTCCCGGCTCCCGCTCAGCTCACGGTAGAGGCATGTGAGCATTTGCTGTTGACATTGGATGCTGGGGGCCGGGTGTATCCCTTGTCCTCCTCTACTCCTTTTCCTACACTGTGAGGTTCACCTGCTACCACTTCCCTCCCACTTCCCCCCAGTTCAGGACCCCCATCTCTCCTATGCTGCCAAGACAGAGGGTGGTTTTGGCTGGGCTACTCCTTCCCACCCTTTCCTTCGCTGAGGTAAGCCTGGGGCCTCGCCCGTCATGGGAAGATGGGCCCGGCTGGGTGAGTCAGCTCATGCCGCCTCTCCCTGCTGCGGCCGACCGGGGATAGGAAGGGCAGGGAAGGCGCCCGGGATGCCCCATCTCCTACCAAGATGTGGAGGTCTTTGGTGAGGAGTAGAGGGACAGAGAGCCCCACCGCACCACACCCATCTTCCTCTTTTATCCTTCTATGCTCTCTTCCCTCTCCTCCTCCTCCTCCTCCTCCTCCTCCTCCTCCTCCTCCTCCTCCTCCTCCTCCTCCTCCTCCTCCTCCTCCTCCTCCTCGTTTTTGCGACAGGATTTCACTATGTATCCTAGGCTGGCCTTGAACTTGAAATCCTTTTGTGCTTACCTATCAAGTGCTGGGATGACAAGCATTTATCCCCATCCTTGGCACTATCTTCACTTCTGAGGGACTAGAGCTCTTTCTGGCTGCAGTCTCCTGACTGTTCGGAACTGTCCACCCCACTGAGAGTCTTTGGAATCTGCCAGGTGCTAGCCCTCAGTGCCTATCCTCAAGCCCTTTCCCACACACCGTCCAATTCCTAGCTCTAAAATCCAGGGCTCTAGCTTGGGGTCGTGGCTCAAGTTTATCATCTTTGCTACTTGGGAGGCAGAGGTTAGGGGATCATGTTTGGGGGCAGCTTAAGCAAAAATAAGTTCATTAGACTCAGTCTCACCCAATGACTTGGCAAAGTGGCACATGCCCTTAATCCCAGTGACAGGGGAAACATACCAGTTGAGTGCAGTGTGGTGTGTGATGGTCATGCCCAGCGACACAGAAAAGCACAAGTGGGATAGGCACCGCACAGTGCAGCCTGAGCGTAGAGCAAGGCTCCACCTGGAAACTAACCAAGGCTTAAAGGGGCTGGAGGCACAAATGCAAGGCCTTGAGTTCAATCCCTAGATCCTCCAGCAAGAAATCCAGGCTCCCAGATGCTCGGGCTTTGTTATTTCCTCATCCCTGCAAACCCAGCTCTCTTTCATACCGTGCCCACTTTCTAGCATTCTGCAGTCTAGCTCTGCCCTTTTCTGTCTTCTCCTTCCAACTTGCAGACACGCAGGACTCAGCATCCACCTGGTACCAGGCTCGCCAGGAATCCACAGGACCCAGCTGCATTCTCCTTGTCCTCATGACCTTCCCATCCTTCAGAAGCGAGCCCGGGAGCCGGTGCCCGCTGGTGCCAGCCTGTCTGGAGACAGAGCAAAGGACATTGCGAGTCCTATAAACAAGGAAAGAGCTTGCTCCGGCCTAACACCTGTGCCCTGCTGCTACCGAGCTCCAGAATTTCCCCGGCAGGGCCTCATCCACTTCACAAGGTCGGCAGAAGACAGGTCCCTCCTGGCACATTGCAGGAGACCCTCAGCCCAGGACTCCAGAATCTTCCACCCAAGGCCTGCCATCCAGATGGCTCACGGCAACATGGGTGTTTTGTTAGACAGTGTTTTACAGTTCAGGAGAGCTCTGTGTCTTCTCTCTCCATCTTTTTCTCTTCCTCTCTCTGCTTCCAAAGAATTAAAGTTTCTGAGAATTACCAGTAGAGAAAACTGGCTGACTTTATTTACCCCAGAGTTTCCAATAACTAAGCCCCCACTGGTTCCTATGAACATTCTGGGGAAATAACTGACGTTGGCATTCAATACTTTAATTCCTGCCCCTCCTACCTCTATGATTCTTAGGTGAGAACCCCTTGTGCCATCTTCCAAGTGCAAAGCTGAGTTAGGTGTTGGCAGGGCTGGGCTGACAAGGCAGGTCACCAGAGCCAGGGTCTACGAGGCAGGCGGTCCTCGCTGACCTCTAGCTCCTCATGCACTGGGGACTCCACTTACTAATTTTTTTAAGCGGTACTGGGGATTAAACTCAGGGCCTTGCCCTTGTGGGGTGGGTGATCTCCCCCTTGAGCCATGTCTCTAGCCCCCCCTTCTGCTTTGGGTATTTTCAAGGTAAATTCTTGCTTTATTCCTTAGCCAGCTTGGACTATGATTCTTACATTTGTGTTTTCCTCTCTATTGCTGGAGATGACAGGTATGCATCATGGTGCTAAGCCATTGTGCTTCTCCTGTCGCTGGGACAGCAGGTGAGTGCTACAGGTGTGAGATGGAGTCTCTAGAACCTTTATCCTCAAGCTGACCTGCAACGATGATCCCTTGAGTTCTACCTCCCACTTAGTGAGGGTTACAGGCTTGAGACAATACTCCCAGCTGGGGCTCTGCCTTGCTTTCAAGTCCCAAATACTCTGTGTGCTCAAGTACTGGACCTAATCCTGGTGGGAAAGAAACTTCTTGTGGGCCGGAGGCCACTGGAAAGGTAGTTCCTGGTGGGAAAGAAACTTCCTATGGGCCGGAGGCCACTGGAAAGGTAGTTCCCGGAAGGAGGACAGAAGGACTGACCAAGCATGTGGAGATTGTTTGGTGACTGGGATTTCTAGTGAAATCCCAGTCCAGGCTTTTGCTGACGTGGTGGTTAGCTAGAAGGTGGAACTGGCAAGGCTAGTTCTGGCAACCTGACTTGTAGCTTCTTCCGCCCTTGCCTCCTGCCAGCAGGGGCACAGCGTGAGGGAGAAGGCCAAGCTGGGGAGGGTGTGGGAAACTGCAGGAAGGCCAGGCTGCGGGTTCCTCTGTCAGGCCAGAGAGTGAGGGCCCAAGAGGGCCGAGGTCTGGGGCTTGTGGATCTCCTAGGGCACCTGGTGAGCTCAGGACAAGGCGACGGGCCATCAACGCTCAGGGTGCTCTTGGGCCATCTCCATCTCCCAAGAGATGGAGGAGAGCTCCGCTCCGTCGCCAGCTGCTGTGCGAGCAGTGACAGGCCAATCGCGAGGAGGTGCCAGGAGGGAAAGTCTGGTACTGCCACGGAGCCTTACCTTGGTTTAGCTAAACAAATGTCTCACATGGTCACACCACACCACTTCTACTCTTTCAGCCTCTGATGGGGTCTGGGGAATGAGAATGCCCACAGGCTAGCCAGTGATCTAGAGAATCATGTCACGTTTCCCCAGAGACACCTTATTCACCCCAGGTGATACCCTCCCTTGGGATTCCTCCTGCCTAGTGGGATTTCTGCGTATCCCCACCCCCACCCCCACCCCGCGCCTCCAATAAATCTTTGCTGGTTTACTTCTTCCTTGGTGTCTATGGACTCATTCTTCGAGACTATAGAGACACAGGACCTGATCCAGGGGTTTGCAGTGTTTCAGTATCACCAGTTCTGTCTGTGGCCATCTTGGTGGTTCTAACACCCTTCCTAAGTCCTAGGGTCTCAGTCCCTTGGCCTCCTCCCATGGAGAAGGGTCCTCTGTCTTCCCTTAGCCATTCATTCCTGTGCTTGGCCAACTTGGTGGTGAACACTGCCAACAACTCGGTGCCATCGATTTCACCCAGGGCCCTGTGTGAGCACTGACTTCTGACAGCTCATTCCTATTGTCCCTACTTTCTACCATCTTAATTTCAATCTTCAACCTCCTCTTGTTCTCGCCTTCTTTGTCAGCTTCATGGTCTAGCCACAATCATTCCTTTCATATACTTTTAACGCCTTCACGCCACTCTTACTTCCTTACACCTATCCAGAAAAACTCCAGTGAAATACACTCTTCCCACTCTGTACCTGCCCTTGTGTGGTAGGTAGCAAGGTGGGTAATAAAAACCTGTGCAGGGCCAATATTCTGTGAATCAGAAGTTCTTTCTGTTGGCATGTCCACACAACCACCATAGCTCATGAAACCAACACACAGCCCTCTGATGCCTAGGGCACCGGATTCACTGGCTATTACCATGCAACGTTTCGCTCTGCAGCAGCCCTTGTTGCCTTGTTCCGACGCTTTGGGAGTGCTCTTTGTCAGGGACACAGGGGCCCCTAGACCGGGGCTTGGTTCTGCTGTGAACTTACTGTGGGACATTAGGCAAGCCGCTTTCTCTCTTTGGGTCTCAGTTTTCTCATCTGTAAATTGGAATTCCCTACACTGCCTGGTTAAAGGGGAGTACAGGCCACAGCAGGAAACAAACACCCTAAGCTTTGAGAGCGAAATGGGTTACTGGAGGGTGCTTAGGACCAAAGGCCCTTGTTATTATGAACAACTGGTCATTCGTCTCCAACCACACTGGGCAACACTGAGTTCTAACCTCTGATACTAAGGCTCCATGCAGGAGCTGGGCCTTAGGTCAGTGGAGTTGCAGAGAGAACGGGAAGATAGGACTTCAGGTCCCATGGGACTCAGACCCACGGGGGGCCTGGGAGACCGGGCCTCAAGGTTCATGAGGCCTTTTCCTGGCCACAGCCGAGGTCTCCTGGACCCATCCCCTCCCGTGTCTATGGGCCCGTCCCCAGAAGGATCTGTTGTGCTCCTGGCCAGGAACAACTGAACCAGGTCTTTGTAGTCATTTGATATTCCTACACATTAAAAGAACACATTTTCCACATCAATTGAATTTCTTCTGTGTGTGTGTGTGTGTGTGTGCACACGCATGTGTGTATGTCTGTGCACACACGTGCTGATACTGGAGCTTAAACTCAGGGCCGTGCACTCTCGTTTGGCTTTTTCACTTAGAGCTGGTTCTCTACCACCTTAGCTGAGCTCCCCTACTAGCCTTTTGCTTGTTATTTGGAGACAAGAGTCTCAGCTGGGCACCAGTGGCTCATGCCTATTATCCTAGCTTCTCAGGAGACTGAGAGCTCTGAGGATGGTGGTTCGAAGCCAGCCTGGGCAGCAAAGTCCGTGAGACTCTTTATCTCCAATAAACTACTCAGAAAAGGCTGGGAGTGGCGCTGTGGCTCAAGTGATAGAGCACTAGACTTGAACCAAAGAAGCTCGGGGAGAGTGCCCAGGCTCTGAGTTCAAGCCCCAGGACCAGCGTGTGAGTGTGTGTGTGTGCGCGCGCACGCGCGTGTGCGCACATGCCCACCCCCCCCACACCCCCCAAACAAAGAGAGTCTCACAAACTTTACTGCTCCAGCTTCCTAAGTAGCTAGGATTATAGGCATGAGCCACCAGCGTCTGGCTTTAAAAATCTAATTTCTTTGCTGTTGATTACTTCCTGGAACTCACATCCCACAAACTGTTTCTAAGTGCTTGCGAGGACGAGATGTGCCAGTGACGGTGACAGAGCCCCGAGTCCTGTGGCGCAGCGTGGTTACGCAGCGGGTTGTGCAAACGTGTGTGCATCAGGGAGGGTGAAATCGTACGAGGTGAAGAGTCAGTCCCCTCCAGAGAGGTGGCTTGCTATTGGCTTCTTTCATGTGAAGCCAAAATGGGCAAAACTATAAAAAATGTTTAGAAGGGTGGCCGCGTTGCCCTTAGGAGGTCTTCAGGAGGGCTGGGGGGGGGGGGTGGTCATATTCTGCTGGGTGCTCTGGGTGCTATTCAAGTTGAAGTGAGTCAGAACTGTACACGTTTTAAAGTGTGCACGTTTGGGCCATTCTCTCTCTCTCTCTCTCTCTCTCTCTCCATATCTCCATAGACATAGATGTATTCTTTTAATCTTCATATATATATTTATTTATATTTGCTGCTAACAGGATGTGAACTCAGGGTCCGTAAACTCTCTGGCGGGGCTGGGGGTATGGCCTAGTGGCAAGAGTGCTTGTCTTGTAAACTCTCTGGCGCTCTACGACCTGATCGACGTCTCCAGCCCAGCTTTTTGGAGATGGAGAGTAGACTCTCAGACCTTTCTGTTTACACTTCCTTCAAACCGTGACCCTCCACGCCTTCATCTCTTAAATAGCTAGGGTGACAGGTGTGAGCCACTGGTTCCATGCTGGCGAGCTATACGTGAATTCTGAAGTTGTAATTTGATCTCACATTTTGTAACATAGTTTTCAAGTCTCAAAACATTTCCACCCAGAGCTGGGCACTGTGGGTCGCGCCTGTAATCCTAGCTACTCAAAGAAGACTAAGATCTGAGCATCGTGGTTTGAAGTCAGCCTGAGCAAGAAAGCGCGAGATTCTTATCTCCAATTAACCACCGAAAAGCTGGACGTGGAGCTGTGGCTCAAGTGGAAGAGCACCAGCCTTGAGCAAAAAAAAAAAAAAGAACAGGGACAAGTAAGTGCTCAAGCTCCGAGTTCAAGCCGCAGGACTGGCACACACGTGCATGCACGCGCACGTGCACACACACACACGCACACACACTTTACAGAAGCCTTAGCCATGGTGTATCTAAAGGTCTGGGGTACAGCTAGCCACTGTCCCCTCCTGGGCTGCGGCACGGGCCCTCCTCCATGGCATCTCTGGCCTTTACTAAACGTCGCCATGTCCCAGGAGAGCAGGGCATGGGCTGGGGTAGAGGCCTCCAGGCTGGACAAAGCTCTCCCCGGTGTTTCCTTAAGCACAGCTGCGTCTCCACGCAGGGGCCGTGGCAGCGTCCAGCTCCTTGGACATCCCCGTTGAAGTTCCGTGTCCTGCGAGGCCCAGCCTGGATGGTATCGGGCTTGCGGGGGGCGGGGGGGGTGGGGCTTTTCCATTTACAGGCTGGGTGAAGTTTGGCCTGTTCGCCTCCTCCCTCTGCTTCCCTTCACTTATTTGTACGACCAGGACGCCCATGTCAGCATCACAGAGGCGTGGGGAGGCTCATGTGGCTACGGAGGAGAACGTAGCTGTGACAATGTCACCTCCTCTGTCCGTGGGTGACTCCCTCCCTCCTTGCCAGAGTGATCTTGGCGGGATTAATCATCTGTGCTTGAAAACAATAATCCACAGCTCGAAAGACTTCAAGGAATCGCTAGCCATTTATTGATTTCCTCTATTTCCTCGCTGTAAACACACACACACACACACACACACACACACACAGCAAATACGTGACATGGTATATCATACAGGGAAGCTGGGCCTGGCCAGCACAGGTTCTTATATGAACATGAAGCAAGGGTAATGGTGGGCTGGAGCCCTCCCCCAGCCCTCCCCCAGCCCTCCTCCACCCCCCGCCCCCCCACCCCCCGCCGCAGCCATCCTTTCCTGGCACAGAGGTAACCAGGGAAGGGCACCCGCGCCTCCCAGGCTCCTGGAGAAGTGTAGCTCTGGGTGGCTGTACTGACCCCACTGGAGAGCCGCTGGTGGCCAACGGCTGATTTGTCGGAAGCGCAGGAAATCCTGGCATCCAGGAGGGCACAGGGCCCATGTCCTTCCTTATCTGGTGGCCTTATGCTCTGGGAAATAACTCTGGTGACACGGGATTAACTCCTTACTCCCTGCTCCCAGAAAACACTTCCTCCAGCCTCCCTCAGTTTTGTGCTTCCCAAGGGGCGGGCAAAGGTCAGAGGCTGGGGTGACCAGCCCACCTGGCCGGCGGTGGCGGCCTCGCTCCCCAAAGCCAAGGGCACCCACCCGTGTGAGGGACAGAGGGGCTGCGGAAAGTGAGGCGGGTGCTTAGGCCAGGACAGCAACCTGGGCTCGGAGCAGCGCCATTCGTATTGGCTTGCTCCTCTCTCACTTGGACTGTTCGGTTCCCTCTCTCTCTCTTAGACTACGGTCTGTGTGGCCATCCTCCCAGGAGACGGTAAGCTATGTGAACACAGAGTGTGGGCTGCTTTCGTGGTGTGTCCTAAGTGCTCGTAACACCGGCTGGCACCGAGTGCAACTCGACAAGCATGGCTTAGGAAATGGATTGCTACCGCTCCTGGCGACTGGTACAAGAAACCTCTTGAGATCTATGCCTGGAACATCCTGTGCCCCTCTAGAGAAGGGCATGGCCAGGCAGTCAATATCTACCCAACACCATGCCAGGCCGGAACAAAGAAGCCCAGAAATGCTCTAGCCACCCCATCTTAAGGGCTGCTAGCACAAAGAAACCTCCTTACCGGTTCCAGACGCCTGCTGTTGCTGTTCACTTGAGATGCACAGTCTGGGGTCTTGAGCGGGGGCGGGGTGTGTGTGATGGGTTTTGCAAAAGCAGAATGGAGACAGGATGGCTGGGGTTCAGGGGAAAGAAGGGTGGCCCTTGGCTGGGTGGTGGGCTGATTGGTGTCTTAATTGGGGGAAAGCCCCCAGACCCTTCCTTTCCTGACTGTAGACTTGGCAGGAAGCAGCTGGGTAACTTCCACACCCCGTCCTCAGTTGCACTGGGAACTGCAGTGGGAAGGTTTCCAGCCCCAGCCCGCTCCTCACTACTCCTTCAGTTCCGTGGACAACGCCTCGGCTTCCAGCATCCTTTCCGCCTTGGTTTCCTGCAGCCAGTCGCCTGCAGGCTCTCGGAAGGAAGGGCCCCGCAGCTGACTCTGCTGTGCACTGCGCAGCCCAAGAGCAAGTCAGCCAGCTCTCTGGTCCTCCCCATCGCCCCCCCACCCCCCACCCCCAGTGCCCGCACACGGCTCAGCAGACTAGACTGTCCTGCTGTCTCCAGCGTCCACACCCTGCCCAACCCAGACCTCGTGGCACTGTGGGAAGGGCAGCACTGTCAGATGCAGGAGATCTTCCCACAAGATACACTGGGCCGCGACACCCCGGCCAACCTCCCTGACTGCTCAGGGACCTCGAAAGGGGGGGACGTTAGTCCCAGCCATGGCTACCTTCCCCGCACCCCCTTGCCATCCGGGGGATGGCACACCTGACACAATGTATTTCCAGCGAGTTAGAAAGCACCTGTCACCGTTGTCTTAAGGGAGAGACGGGTAAAGTCCTTTGCTCTGTCTCATGAGTTACAATGGAACGGCATACCCAGTTTTTATAGTTCATGGTTATGCTGTCAGACTCACACACACACACACATGCACCTGCACGCACACACACTCATGAGTATACTTGCACACTTACATTATACACATATATATACTGTTTCTTAGAGAAGGAAGTATTGACATCAGTTTAAGCCCCTTTAACTCAAGAAAGTCCCCTCCCAGCCTCCCCAACCCCCATCTCTTGCCAGTTCCCCCAAGGAAAAACAAAAAGAATCTAAAAATATTTCCATCATCCACAGTTTTCAGGTTTGCTCTTGGTTGCATTTGAACTTTTCCAAATACTGCACAGGCTGGAGAGAATAACCCATCATCAAGGCCTGAGTCTTCTCAGCTGGGTTGTATCTTCCTGGGGTGGGGGGGGGGGGAGAAGAAAAAAACCTGTTAAGCTATAGTGATATGTTTCTACCTGTACCACCACCCTCTTCTCACTCACACCTGCCCTAAAGGTGTGAACCAGTCATCCTTAACACGGCTGATGGTTGCCTGGGGTGTGTTTGAAAGGTGGTCGGCATTGTCTTAACACCTCTGTCTGACCCAGATGTCTACCATCAGCATAAAGCGTCATGCTCATTAAGACTCTGCTGGATCTAGGCTTGACTCAGATGGCTCACACCTGTAATCCTAGTGACTTAGGAGGCTGAGGTCTGGGGAGCATGGTTCAAAGTCAGCCTGGATAGAAAAAGCACATGAGACACTGATTTCCAATTAACCAGTAAAAATCCGGAAGGGGAAGTGTGGCTCAAGTGGTAGAGCCTTAAGCCAAAAAGAACAAAAAAAGGCCAAGTGACAATGTAAGGCCCTGAGTTCAAGCCCCAATACCCATACAAAAAAGAAAAAAGAAGAAAAAAGACCCGTCTGCGGAATCGAATCACTCCTTCCATGCTTCCAAGGTGCTGAAGCTTGTCTTTGAGGAGCAGTCGCTCTCTCCCCACAGGGCGCTCCTGGGTATCTGGGTCTCTGTTCTCATCTCTAACAACTTGCAAAGCACCAGAGCTGCCTCCAGCGAGCCTCTCTAGGTTTATTGACGTCGGCTTTGAGAATCTAGCCGATGCCGTTTCAGTTGTTTTTCCCTGAACTCCATTGCTACCCTGCCGAGACAGAATTCCTGCGGCTGGAAGCAGCAGTGAGCATTTTGAAGCAAGCACCTCAGGTGAATCTAACGAATGCCAAGGCTCCCAAACCTTTGACATAGGATTGGTTCAAGCTCGTCCACTCTAAGGTGTGTGCAGAGAATGGAAAATGGACCTTAAAGAGTATAAAAAAGTGCCTTGTGAGTGACCAAATCCGGAATGACACATATTACGTAAACACAGCAATCCATGTCTGTCTGAATCCATGTCCTGTCCATGTCCTGTCTGAATTGTGCAGTGGGCAACCTACGCATTTGTACCCAGCAGTCTTGCTCAAACCCTCTGCCCGTCTGTTGTTGGTTTTTGCTTTTATTTATTTATTTTTGCACTGGTACTGGGGCTTGAACTCGGGGCCTGAGTGCTGTCCCTGAGCCTTTGTGCTAGCATTGAGCCACAGTTCGACTTCTGGCTTTTTTTGCGTAGTTAATTGGAGATGTGTCATCTCATGGACTTTCCTGTCCCAGCTCGATTTGAACTGAGATCCTCAGATCTCAGTCTACTGAGTAGCCAGTGAGGGCCCCCCCCCCCCCCGTACCCAGCCTTCTGCCCTTTCTGAGGCTATCAGGATGTGCTTCATCACTAGTGCCCTGTGGTGGGACAGACCAGGCCCTCTGCCAGGAATCCCCACAGTGGTCCTCACAGTCCTTGCTTGAGTGGGTCAGAGCCAGGCTGCCTGCCAGGCCAAACGATGCACCCATGTCCCTGATGAGACCAGGGCCAGACACCGTGTTGCGCAGCCCCAAAGACACCCCTTGTGCCCGGGCAACGTGATTCTTACCTGCAAGCCAAACTCGCTTCGACCATCGTTTCTTAGAATCGGGAGGTAAAGTTCCTGAAGTTGTTGGCTCCGGCCAGGCTTCCTAGCATATTCCTGTCAAAGCCTTGCTGCAAGGGGAGACACACGAAACAGAAATCACACCCTAGAACACGGCAGTGGGGGTCCCTTTAGGCTCAGCTTCAGGCTGCTGTTGCCTCTGGACCCTGGTGTGCCCTGACCACTACGTATGTGCGTAGAAGCTACAATTGGCGTGGCTGCACACCCAAGCACCGTGCCATTAATATCCATGTACCAGTAAGACTGTGTTTGGATTTTCACGAGCACATTTGAGTTTCCTACTTGCATTTTCAGGAATCTGATTCAAGGCATGAGCATTATTTAGGTTAATACTTGTTGCTCTTCACACAAAATACCAATAAAATCAGATGGGAGTGTGCTGGCCCTTCTTCCCTCTGGTGGTCCCTGTCTTTGTTTGAAATCCCAACAAGGGGTCTTGGGCAGAGAGGACAGGCCAGTGTTTCTAAGGCTGGTGCTGTTGGCTCCAAGCTGCTCTTGCTCTACGGCTCTGCCCTCTGCCCTCCCTCTTGCAGCCCCTCAATCCTACCACCTCCCCTCCCCCACCAGCTCCTCTGTTCTTGCTAGGTGGAGATGAGTTTTGCTTCTATTATTTCTTCTAGTATAGAGCATGTACTATGTGCTATGCTATTTTTCTTTAAAAAAAAAAAAAAAAAAAAACAGCCATGCCCCCGGTTCTGGCTTTCTGCTGGTTAACTGGCGATAAGAGTCTCACTTCTGCCCAGGCTGGCTTTGAACGGAATCCTCAGATCTCAGCTTCCTGAGTAGCTAGGATGACAGGTGGGAGCCACCGGCGCCTGGCTGACCAACAGTAGCCTTTGACGGCCGCTTGACGAACCCATGCCCATTTCCAACATTACTGCAATAGAGGACTCGGCCAAGTGGTGACTGCCAGGTAGACCCAGGAGACTGGGTAAGAGTGAAGAGCTGTTTGCGGGTGACCTGAAGGCTTCACGCGACCCCAGACTGCACAGACCATACCTGCCTGAGACACACCAGTGGACTGGGCCAATCTGCTGCCTCCCCTCTCTTAGTCCTGGGACTCCCACAGAGACGAAGTCTGGAGACAGCTACGGGTGTGGGCTCTTACCTGTCTGAGAACACCTTGCAGCTCCTTGCTGGACCACATATCGGACAGGAGGAGTCGCGCGGCCTCTGCAGCCTTGGGTGAGCCACTGCACAGGAGGGAAGTGTGTGAGAAGAGACGCCCTCCACCCTCCATCCCACCCGGCCCTTCGGGTCTTGGGGCACATGAGGAGCCCCAGTATTGTGCACTAGGCACCACCCCATAATGCTGGGCACCTGGAAGTATCCGAGGACCGTGCTCTAACAAGTGAAAGAGCCCCGTGGAGCAGCGGAGATCGATCCCCAGGGTTGGGTGAGCTGCCCTAGGCCTCTGGCTGGGCCCCTGGGTGCCCAGTGCATGTGTGTCCCCTCTTTGCAGCCCCGGGCCCGGGGGCTGGACAGCTCAGCCCGTCGGCACTCGCTGCCCACTCAGGGCTCCGGCACGGACAAGGCTGATGGGGGTTTCCGGTCCCCTTCCCTGCCCACCTGCTGCGGCACAGGTTGACGACATTGTTGAGCATGCTGCTGGAGAAGTACTGCTTGGCCAGCTGAGGCTGGGAGGCCATCAGGTTCCTCACAGTGTAGCAGGCGGAGGACAAGATGTCTTCCGAGTTGCTGGTGTTGCCAGTGTGGCTGGTGAGGAGCCTGGTCACCTCTGGGAACACCTGGTTCCCTGGAGAGGAAGGAGTGGGGAGCAGAGGGTCAGGGTGGCTAACGGGGAAGCGGTCCAGAGGGTTCCTTCTGAGGCCATAGTTTTGGGCTGCTCCAAACCAGGCAGTCCTTCAGGACTCCTTGCAAGCTCCCAACCAGGGGAAGCTCTGCACACCCTCCCCCCGCCCATCTCCCCCGCGCTCCCGGGGCCAGTTCCCCCTCAGGAAGCTGGGGAAACCGTTCCCCGGGGTGACCTTCCAGCAGTTCCTGGCCAGTGGCAGGTCTGCTGTCTGATGGAGGAGGGAAGGTGTTCTTCTTACCCATCGCTCTGTGCAGCACCGGATGGCGGGACATGTTGCTCAGGAGGGAGGCCCCGGACCGGACCACATCGGAGTTGCCGGATTGCAGGAGGCGGGCGATTTGTGGCAGGCCTTTTTCCTTCAGTCCAATCAACTGGCTCATGCCACTGGACATCTGCAAGAGAAGGCCCAGGCACACAGTGAGTGGAAAGCGGGCGAGGAAAAGGACGGTGGAGGGGGCCCAACGGATGAAAGCGAGCTAAGCAACTCAAGGGCAGCAGGGGGAGGGAAGAAACGAGGGAAGAAGAAGGAACAGATTACACGAAGCAAGAGGAAAGCAAGGTACGTGTCACCCAGCTTGGAAGAAATAGTTTTATCGTTAATATTCGTAGTGTTCATAAGCATTGTAGACTAGAATGATGATGCCCACCATTGGGAAGGTTAAAAAAAAATGATGAAAGCAAAGGGGGTGGGCTGGGGGGAGGGAAGGTGGGAGAAAAATGAGGAAGGGGGTAACAAGTATGACAAGAAGAATGTATTCACTACCTCAAGTATGTAATTGTAACCCCTCTGTTCATCATCTTGACAATAAACCCCCTCCAAAACCACAAAACAAAAACCATGATTAGCCTTGTCCACAGATGTAAGTTATCAAAAGTTATAACAAGGTAATTTTGACATTGCAGTTCTAAATTAAAATATATATATATATTTAAAAAGAGAGAGCGAGAAGGCCCAGGGACAAGTTACCCCGTGGGCTAGCTGCCTGGGCACTGTGGCAAACAGAGAGAGGCGGGTAAGATAGAAAAAGAAAGAAATCCTGAATCTGCCTTCTCTTTCTCTTTGGAAGCACGGGCAGAGCCCCAAACAGCTCATACCTGGTGATGGTAGAGCACGCACGCCCATCCGTCCCCTTCTTGCCCCGCCCCTGCTCTGAGGAGGAAGAGCCAGGTGGGCGGACCTCTCTCGTGTGTCATCCAGAACTGGCTTCTAGACTATCGGTGTCCCCTTCTTCCCTCTCTCAGCAGAATCTGCTCACGTGGTCAAGGGCCTTGGACTATGAACACAGGGTCAGGCCATCCTTTCCCAGCTTCCCTACTTCTGCAGAATTCACCCCAGGTGTGTTCACAACTTGCCCAGGACAACGACGGATCGCAGCAGATCATCTGCGCCCCAGAGCAACCAAGGTATCCTGTTATCATCTGTCTAGGCTGGTTTGGGGGGGGTCCTCAGAGACCCCAGTTTCTAGTTGGATAAGTTTCCTTCACCTTCAGTTTACTGATGTCTGCCGTGGTCTGCGTCCCCTCTGGCCTGAGGATATTAGGGAACAGCGGGGCGCCCTTCAGGCCTCCTCTGGCCCTACTATACCAAATTGTATCTGGTCCCCAGACTTAACACTCATCTGCCTGCCCCTGGAGCAACTCACCAGACTCTCTTCTTGCCACCTTTCTCAGTTCCCCAGATGGGGACTCCTGCCGAACACACTGCCCATTCCTACCCCCCCCCCCACACTGCAGGCAGAGAGCAGGAGGCCAGCGCCCCAGAACAGCGGCGGGCATTCCCAGAGGGCAGAGGCCTTCATGCGCTCATGTCTAAAGCCTGAGGCTGAGGCCCGATTGGGTTTAACAGACAAGCGAGAAGCGGACCCTGGAGGGTGGGTTGCAGAGATGGGGAGAGGGGCAGTGGAGGGGGGCAGTAGAGAGGGGCAGTAGAGAGGGGCAGTAGAGGGGAGCCTCCTCACCAGTCCCTTGCTGGCCGTCAGGTTCTGCAGGGCACCAGCGCAGGCTTCCAGGGTGGCATCTTTCTTGCTCTTGCCCATGAGGTTCAGGTAGGTGCGGATGGCATCCGAGTGGTAGAGCCAGCTGCTGCCCTTGGGGTTGGTCTCTTCCTCAGGGAGGGGGCAGTCATAGTTGTTGTTCTGAGGACGGAGAGGCAGGTCAAGGGGTAGCCCGGCGAGGGGACACAGCCCGCGCACCCCGTCCCTCCCGCAGAGCAGGTGGTCGATCCGGCTGCGGTGGGCTTGGAGTCTCCGAGCTGGCCTAGGGGCCCGCCCGGCCCCCGTAGCCACGTCTGGGGGAGGAAGCCTGACCCTCCCTCCGCAGCACCTCTCAGGAGGAGGGGGAGAGAGGGCTGGGAGCCAAGGGTGGAGAGGAATCTGAGCTCGGCTCTCTCCTCAGCCCCAGGGTCAGGGAGAAAGAACACGGGGGCACACTTTACTCCTTCTACAGTAGGGGAGGCTGAGGCTGCGGAGGGTATCTGGAGCTTTTCGCCCTGGCACCCTAATCTCTGCCGGCAAGATGGACGGCGTGCCGCAGGCCCCCGGGCTACGCTGGCAGGGGCTTGTCCCCTAGGGCTGCTTTCAGGCTCCAGTGCCGGGAGGAAGGAGAAGTAGGACGGGGGACCCGGTGGGCGCTTGGTGAGGCCAATGGAGAGTGCTCACCATCATCTTGTCACCCCTGTTGCTAAAGCAGCCGGTGGAGGACTTCTCGGTGTAGGCGTTGCGGGTGTTGTACTCAAGCTGGCGGTAGCGGGTGGGGACCTCGGCATCCAGGCGGTAGGAGAGGTTGTGCAGGATACACATGCAGTTCTCCACGGACTGCGGGGCGGGGGGGGGGGGCAAACAGAAAGCACCTGAGCCACTGCTGGGCCCGTCACCCACCCTGACCAAGCAGACCCGCGCACATCCTCAATGTGGAGAGCCCCCCCCGCCCCCCCAGACGTGCCTGGATTTGAAGCCTGCCTCTACCACTTCCTGGCGGCTTCAACCGGAATGGACTCACCTCCCCTTTCTAGGCCTTGGGTGTAAACGTGACTTCACTGGCACGGCTGACAAGACCATACAGTTGGCCCTCAGTTTCCCTGGGCTCTGCCTCCATGGATCCAACCAACCATGGACTGAAGTGATTTTTTTTTTTTAATTGCCTCTCAGCGGGCCACTGGCAGCTCACCCCTGTAATCCTAGCTACTCAGAAGGCTCAGATCTGAGGATTGCGGGTTGATGTCAGCCCAGGCAGACAGATTGGAGAGACTTATCTCCAGTCACCCAGCGAACAGCTGCAGGTCTACTGAGCATGTACAGATTCCTTTCTTACCACAATCCTTACACAAGCCACTGTAACAGTGGAGGGTCTGAGGGAAGCTGACTGGGGGAAGCAGTAGGACTTGGGGCTACTCAGGTGTAGAGGACGTTGTATGCAGAGCAGAAAAACACTTTGTTCCGAGGGAACCAGGCTGGACAGCCAAGTGACAAGCTGTCCTCTGAGGCCTTAGGGGGTAAAATCTCTCCTCTGGGGAGCAGTTCTCAGAACTCAGGCTCTGGCATGCTGCACCTCCCGTCCCCTGGTGACCAGGGCCCTCCTTGTCTCCTGAGACGCTCACTGTCCTACTGTCGCGGAAACAGCTCAGCCTGGGCTGTCTTTCGGTCTCATGTGCCTAGAAGTCCAGGGAGGGCAGGAAAGTGGCCTATTGATGGTTTTTTTTTTTTAAAAGGCAGTGCAGAAAGGTGTCCTCATGCAAAGGACATGAATTCTCCTGGGGGAACATCCTAGGCTCTTGAGGGCTGCAGGGCAGAGTTCAGTACCACTGCTAACCGAGATCCTAGAGCACCGCCATCCTGCCTCCCGCGTCTCCTCCGGCGGCCCAAACTCTGTGCTCCTGTCCTGACACTGAGGAAGGGCAACCTGGACTCTTGAGGACCGGGAGAGAGATGCGTCGGGACCAGGAGTCCAAGAATGATTCTGCTGCTGAGCCCGGGCTTCACAGCTCTGGTTGGAGAGGCCTGGACTAGGGCTGGGAGAGGAGGAGCCCTGTCCCGTTACCTTGTCATCACAACGGCTGGCTGCCACACAGTTCTGCACATAGGCCATGAGGGAGTCCACGAGCCCTGAATAGTTGCGCATGGTCTGGCGGCCCGCATCGGCGGAGCTCAGGTTCCTGTGGGAAGGAACCGGGAAGGCGGGAGGATGCGGGGGTAAGGCAGGAGAGAGGACACGGGGAAAGGGAAGGGAGCGACGGGGGAGAGTCACGGGGGTGAGGCATAGCAGACAAGAGTGGGCGGACAGGATGGGGTGACATTGGAAGTTGTCGTAGGAAGAGGAAAGAACGGTAAGAGGAAGGCAATGAAGGAAGGAGAGGAGGGAGGAAGGAAGGAAGGAGGTAAGGAAGAAGGGAAGAGGGAAGGAGGGAAGGAAGGAAAGAAAGAAGGAAGGAGACATTATTTAACCAATTCTGCTCAGGCTTGGTCAGTGGGGTCTCTTGTGAACTTAGTTACTCCCATTTTTCTTTCTGCTTACTTAAACCCTCAAATTTGGTCATTTTTATGATTCTCAATGGCTCTGTGGCAGCTGGCCGTCTAACCTCCAGCCCTGGAGGGGACAGGGGCTGGAAGAGCCTGCCTGCTGTGCGCAGAGCAGGAGGTTAGGAAGAAGGGAATGAAGCTCACAGGGGCTTTGCTAGGCAGGGGCTGCAGCTACCTTCCTCATGGCTGTGAAGCAATCGGGCCCTTCTGCTGTATGTATGTGTGTGTGTGTGTGTGTGTGTGTGTGTGTGTGTGTGTGTGTGTGTGTGTCACACCTAGCAGCCCCATAGTTCCACAAGAGCCTTAATTACCCTAGCTTTTCATCTCCCCTGCCTCTCTGCTCCCTGGAGGGTGCTGGAGGCTGGCTGGGCAAAGCACAAGTCGAGACAGAAGCGCATGCCAACGGCACCCCACTCCGGGAGGTTCTCAGGAGTTGGGGAACACAAACCCCATTATAGCAAATGAGACCCTAGGGGGAATCTTGCTCTCCCGTTTCTCACCCCACACAGCACCCACCCTGCAGCTTGTAAACCTCTGCTCCAAGAACGAGCACAGCCAAATCCCCTCCCCACCCCCAGCCCCACGGGGGCCTGCCACGCCCTGGGGTGGAACTCAGGCAACTTGGGGCAAAGCAGTGCCGTCTTCATGCCAGTGAACGTGGCAAATGGTTTTAGTACCGTAGTCAGAGGTGACTCATGAGGAGCTAATCAGTAGATTTTTGTCTAAAAGAACATTCTTGAAGACAGTGTAAGAAATGCTTTTGTTTTTTCCTGGGACTAGAGGAAGGGACATAGTCGCACCAGTTTGGATATTCAGATCTGTGGATTTCTATTCTTAAAGATTCCTAACCATGCCCACAAAAGCAGGTCTTAGCTCCAATGCCTGGACCTTGTCTTGGAGCTCGCCCACGAGAACCACTGGCAACACTCTTCCATTCTTTGCCCTGGCTGGATGTTGGCTGAGATGGGGCTGCCTGGAGCAGCGCCTGACGGGTAGGAAAACCTCACATGCCCTCTGCTCTCACCTCAGGCAGCCTGTGGCATTGAAGAAGACCTCGGGGTCCACCGCTTCGCGGGACAGGTTGCTGTTGCCATCACACCAGCCAGAGAAGGGAATGATGACCCGGTCGGTCAGAACAGGCAAGGCATCGGATACCAGCTCTTCCTTGAGCTCATCAGTAGAAGACAGGTTCCAGAGCAGCCCTACAGGAAAGGTGTTCAAGTCACCCTAGGAAGGCCCAGAAAACCTGGGGGCCGGGGGGGCCACTCCCAGCCTAGGCGCTAGCAAGTGCCTCCCTTCAGATCGGCTTGCTCCACCAAGCCTGTCTGACTTATGAGCCTAACCTTAATGTTTCCAATGGCCCTTTGAGGGCTGGGAACATCTCAGAGTTGCTGGCCTACCTAGGTAAGAGTTCTACATATACAGCTGAGTGCTGGTGGCTCATACCTGTAATCTTAGCCACTTAAGAGGCTGAGATCTGAGGATCACAGTTCAGGGCCAGCCCAGGAAGAGAAATCAGAGCCATTTGAATCTCCAACTACCGAGCGAAAAGCTGGAGGTGGAGGTACGGCTCAATTGGTAGAGCATAAGCTTTGGGTAAGAAAGCCAAGCAAGAGCATAACGCCCTGAGCTCAAGCCCCAGTAGCAGCACACAAAACCCACAAAGTTATGCCTGTTAAAGGCGACCGAAATATAGATGACGGATCTGTGGTTTTACATATAAGTAAATACTATTCGGAACATGCTAATGTTTTGTCTTTTCCACCTGAAAGTCATTCTAGAATGTCTCTCTGTTGTTCCTACACATGAATTTACCTTCACAGTCCAATTTGAGGTCCTCAGGGTGCCGTCTGCCTAGGTGCTTCATGCATAGGTTCTTACAACCTGCTGACCCTACCTGTCAGCCTTGCTCCCTGCCACCTCCACATCCCTGGCCCGTTGCGTGAGGGTCCTGCCTACCCACCTGCTTTCCCCCCCTTGCTCTCTAGCCCGAAGAAAGACGGTGGGCTTTGCTGCAGCTCACGCCTGCAAACGGAGCAACTCAAGAGGCAGTGGCTTGGAAGGGGGCAGTTCTAAGCCAGGCCAGATGGAAAGTTAGTAGATCCCCATCTCAACCAATAAGCTGGCATGGTGGTGGGTGCTTGTCACACTAACTTCATGAAAGACATAGAGGGGAGGATCTAGGTCTGAGGCCAATTCAGACCCCGAAAACTAAAAGCAGAGAGGGCTCAAGAGGGAGAGTACCTGCCTAGTGAGTACTGGTTCAAACTTCAGTCCTGTCCAACTGTGCATGCCGCTCAAGGTCATATCACCAGGATACCAGAGGTGGCCAAGGCCAGTGCCAGTGGACTTTTGGGATGTTCCTCCAGGCTAACCTGCAGAGCTGTGCCTTGGTCCCGCCCCACAGCATAACCCACACTCTAACGCAAGGCCGGAGCCTGCAGTCTGACACGACCCATTCCGGGGCTGTCCATGCTGGGATGCCCTACCAGTCAGTTGTTTCTGGATCTCGGTGCTCCCAGTTCTCCTTAGGAGGTTGACAGCCTCACGGATCCCGTTCTGCCTCCGGGTCTCCAGCTTGTTGGTAGTGCTCCTGAACACCAGGTTACGCAGGGCCCCTGCAGCAGCCTGCTGGACATTCTGGTTGGGGCTGCGGAGGAGATCTACCAGCTTGCAGATGCCTCCCAGCTGATATACCTGCGGGAGAGCCGCCATATTGCTTGGTTAAGGTCGGGAAGGCTGAGCCCGTTACTTTCTGCTCAAAATGGGGTTTTCTTAGATTCCCCCCAAAAAGAAAACTCTCCTTTCAATGCAGACTCCAAAGCAATTAAGCAGCAAGAGGTAATGTCAACCAGTTCAGACAGGAAGGCGAGAGACCTGAGTTCGGACCCTAGCTCCCTCCCACGGTCGCTAGGGAGGCTCACAAGTTGCTCTTCTGTCCCCAGTGCCATTTTCCTCACCTGGTGTGTGGTGGAAATGAGAAACACACAGGAATAGACCTCACAACCACAAGGTTGAGCACAGACACAAGGGAGATGTGTGGTAGAAACGTCAATGCAAACTAACTGTGGCTTGTGAGACACCCACTCAGGGCACAGCGTCCTAGAGTTGGACGGCGGTGCCAGCCTGCAGGTGCGCCCATCCAGCCAAGTGTCAGGGCATCACTAAGCCCTGTTTTCTACCATAAGGTCGGGAGCAGGGTTTAGTGAGAGAAAAGGGAGAGAGGTACGAGAGGGAGGGAGTTGAGATTTGGGGAACCGTCATATTCTTTCATGGAATTTGAGCAAAAAGGGATAGCTATCTGACCAGATGGGGCTGAAGAACGAGTATGCCTAACACATTCCCAGGTGATACAGGTAGTGCTGGACACACGGACACATTTTCATGACCAGTTAGTCTCGCTCTGTTTAGAACCTGTGACCTTGGAAAACATCTATACTCCGTGTGTGGGTTCTGTCTCCCTTTCACCCGGGCAGGTACCTGCCTAATGTTCACACCAGAGGGTCTGGCTCTGCAAATGGGAGTGAAGATGCACGTCTGACCTTGGAAAATGCCAGGCGTAGTCCACATCCCTGGCAGCGAGGTGGGCGGGGGGGGGGGGGAAGGAAGGAGCCAGATGCAAATGCCCCCACTGCTCTTTAAGTTCAGAGCCAGGTGCACGTACCCAGGGCTGGTTCAGGCCTCCTGGGGAGGAAGGTGAGCAGTCAGTTACCTGCTGTTTGGCAGATTCATCCTGGAAGCAGGTATGCTGGATGTAGTAGGCCCCGATGGCCTGGTACTTCTCATCCTGGGAGCTAAGGTACTGCACAGCCTTGGGGATGGTCAGCCCGCTGCACTCGATGTCCTCACTGCAGATCCTGCGAGGGACGGCAGTGGGGTGTTACAGAGGGAGCTGGGAGCCCTGGTGCGCACGCTCAGAGTTCCTCCTCGTACACCCAACCTACTGCAGCCTCATTGGCCTGCAGAGGGCCGGAACTGGGAGCCAGGTCCCCCTGGCGAATGCCCTGTGAGCAGCTCCCCTAGTGAAGGCATAGACTCCCCACTGCGTTTTCCCCTCGAGGAAATGCTGGCTGTGACCGGTTCCTCACCGTGGGTCCATAGGTCCAAGCCGATGAATTATCTCTGCACTAAGCAACATCTCTTCCCTAGTTCCTGAGAGGACGTGCCCTGCCTAGCCTGCCATCTCTCATGTCAGTGCCTGCTATTGAGGAAGTGGGAGAGAACGGATGAGAGCCTGTTGCATCCATTCATCTATCCGTGCATCCATCCATCCCTAAGTTTAGCTGCCCTTCATACACAGCCTCGCACTCACTTCCTATCCTGTGCACACCGCTTTTCTCTGGATCGAGGTCACTTTCCTGGAGATGGTGGCAAGGGACCCTCATGACTGGCTCTCTTCCCCAAGCTCCTCCATCTAACGTGTTACAGTCTTTCACTAGGGAAGCGGTCCTAAAAACCCTGTCCTCTGTGTATTCTCCAGCTCAGAATCCACGGGCACTCTTCGTACTTCAGATTCAAGTTCAAACTGCTTCCACTGACATCAGAGGACTAATTGTTTTTTTTAGACAGCAAAATGAGACACTAGTTCATTTGTTTCTCCTTTGTGTTTTTGTTCTGCAGCTCCGCTCAGCTCTTTTTGTTTTTATTTATGTATTTATTTATTTTGCTGGTTAATTGGAGATAAGAATCTCTCAGACTTTCCTGTCCAGGCTGGCAAGAATTCTTAGATCTCAGCCTCCTGAGTAGCTAGGAGTCCAGATGTGAGCTACCACCACACCGTTGACCGTTCTTGTTTTAAATGAGTGGTTTAGCTCCAGTGTGACCTCTTGTTGGTCCCCCGGTCTCTGTCAAGGTTGTTCTGTAACAAGGCTTTAGGTCTCAGCAGGCTTGAACGCCCACCCCAGGCATGTTGGAGCCTCCTTCTGCGAAGCTTTCAGGGGGCAGAATCACAGGCAGCCTTTCCACCTGAGGGTGTTCTTCCCAAAGGAGAGAGAGACCGAGAGGTGGTCAAACAAAGGCAGGGCAGACCCTCTGTGATACCCAGCCCCACCCTAGAGGTCCTTGAGCCTTTGCAGAGAGAGCTTTCTCCTCACTCACACTAGACTGATATTCTGCTATAGTTGGTGCTCAGTAGTCACAGTTTTAGGTGGGATAACCCAACTTCACTTCTGGAAAAAAAAAATCACCCCAGGGGCAGAGCTTTCTGGCAACAGGATGGTAGCATCCAAGTCTTGTATTGAGAGCGGTCACCCTCCCTCTATCAGTCAGATGTCGCTTCTAAATGTCTGTCACTCATCCCCTCTCCATCTCTTCTGGACCCTTCATTTAGGGCCTCTGCTACAGTGAGAGACAGAGAGAGGAAAGGATTCCTTAGATCCTTTCACAATTAGCCTCCACAGACATTATGGACATCGAGAAGCAGAGGCTCACTTTTAACGGGAGGTTCTGCTTGTTTTCAAACTGGTACTGGTACTGCGTAGTACCAGTTTGAAAGGGTGTAGTGGCTGCCGGGGAGGGATGGAGATTGCTAGCGATGAGGACTGTGAATCTCCTGGGGCAGGGAGGAAAGCTGTTAATCATGTAGCTTCCCAGTAGATTGGACTGTCCTGCTCATGGCCATTGCCCCTGCATTCAACACAGAGATTACACACAGTAAATATCTGTCAAGAAACGAATAGTGACCATTAGATTGGGAGGTACAGTTGGAAGGCCCGCGGAGCTCTGGGTGCTGAAGAGCAGACCCGGCATCACTCCTGACCCTGTGACCTAAGCCACCTTATGTCTGAGTCTGCACAAGACACCACACTGGGTCTCCTTCATTCACCCAGGCAAGGGCCTGTCAGCCTTGGACAAAAGGCGGCTCACACCTGCAATCCTAGCTACTCAGGAGGCTGAGATCTGAGGATCACATTCAAAGCCAGCCCCAGCAGAACAGTCCACGAGACTCTTACCTGGAGCTGTGGATCAAGTGATAGCATACTAGCTTTGAGCGGAAAAGTTCAGAGCTGGCACTCAGGCCTGAATTCAAGCCTGGTACTGGCAGGGAAGAAAGAAAGAAAGAGAGAGAGAGAGGGAGGGAAGGAGGGAGGGAGGGAGGGAGGGGGAGGAGGAAGGAGGGAGGCGGAGGGGAAGGAAAGGAAAGGAAAAAGGTTTGTTCATTTCTTAGCACTAGATCATGAACCTCTGTTCTCATGCCTGTCTATCTGTCCAGTTTGCCCTTTGGATTTTCCTTTCTCATAATCTATCACCCCTTCTGTTCTCTGGCACATTCCTTTGCTCTTTCAGATCAGAGGTTCTCAGAATAGAGGGTGAATCAAAATCCCCCGGAGGGCTTGTTGAAGCACATACCACTGTGTCCAGTACAGCCCTCCCCCTCCCCCTCCCGCCCCCCACCCCGTGTTGATGAGTCAGATGGACTGGGTGGGGCTGAAGAATGAGCATATTTAACACATCCCCAGGTGACGCGGGTGCTGTTGGACACAGCCACCTTTACACGACCAGTGGCCTCCATAACCTTCTCTAGCTACCCTTTGCTCTGCTCGGAACTTGTGACCTTTCAAACCTCTACTCTAAATGTGTGAGCTCTGTCTCCTGCTCACGCTGAAACCTCCCTGAGGCTCCCCTGCCCCTGACCAGGGGCCAATAAAGCTGGGGGAGACAGAGGCTGGGCCTCTCTCATCTTCCCAAGGAGCCTTTTACAGAGTAGCCCGGCTCGTGGATGGCCGCCCCCCCCCCCAACCCCAGCATGGCCCCCTGCAGCAGCACTCACTTGGAGCTGGCCCTCGAGTGGCCAAAGGACAGGTCCTTGTTGCAGGAGATGGGCGGCACGTACACCGGGTCTTGCTTGGAGGTGCAGGAGGGCGGGCGCACGGGGCATTTCTTCACGGGCTTCTGAGCGCTGCAGGTGCTGTAAAAGCTGTAGCGGTTCTGGGTGGTCTTGTGGCCCTTGCTGCCCAGCGTGCCCTTACGCAAGGTGCCCCTTGGGTCGCAGTAGAGGTCAGGCTCGCTGCGGCTGGCCTTGATCTTCTGCATGAAGCAGATGTCGCTGCCCGCCCCCGTGGTAGCGCAGCCTCCCCGGGGGTACTGCCGGCTCCAGTTCTCCATCTGGCTGTAGGAGCTGAAGCGCCTGTTGTCGGGCTCCCGTTTGAGGGTCCCGTTGTAGATCTAGATGGGGAAGGAAAGGAAGCCTCAGTCAAGTGGGTGCCTGGGGATCCCGGGTCCAGCGGGCGGCAAGGACAGCCCCCGCCAGCCCCCGCCATGGCATTCTGAGAGTCCTAGAATGCTGACAGAGCCATCCCCTGTGGCCTTTCTCCTCCAACTGCGGGTTGCAAGCCATGATGGATTAGGCTGTGGTTATCGTGTGTTAGAAACAAACACAGACTAGAAGAATCTATTGGTAGAAACCGCAGTATACGATGCAGATAATGGTATTGTGAAACCGTGTGAGGATCTCCAGGACATGGCGAAGGACAGGTGACACCACGGATCTGGTCACACAGTCACAGCCTGGAAGGGGAGGGTCAGGTGGAGAGGAGAGCAGCTTTCCCAGAGCCACTTGGTGAGGCCAGCGCAGAGCTAGGACTTGAGTTAGTGTCTCAAGACCTTGCCTTGTCACCTTGAGCCAGCTAAGGGCCAGCACCCAGGCCTTGAGTTCAAGCTATACTACTGGCACAAACAGAGAGACAGAGATAGGAAGAGAGAGAGAGACAGTGAGAGAGAGCGAGAAGAAAAAAGAAAAAGAAAAAAGAAATTTCTACCCAAGACTGTTGTCCACTGGTTTTATTTTTGTTTTTATTGATTGATTCATTTTTTTTTAATACTCCTTGCTTTGCCTCCTCTATGCCCGGACAAGAAGTCCCTCCTAGCAGAAAGCCTTTCTAGGCCACAGATGGATGATATTCCTGCCTTTCAGCCTCTGAGATGAGGAGCTTCCAGCTGGGAGCCCACCTGGCACATGGAAGTTGCCCTTGGGCTTCAGATTGGGCACAAGGAGGCCTCTGGGCTTTGTTGTTGGGCTGGCAGAATACTAGTTGGGTACTGACTAGCTCAATACAGTGAGGGGCCCCTAAAGCTCTGTGCACATCCAGCACAGAAGGGGGTGATCTCCCTTGGAAGTGCAAAGCTGGAAGTTGGTGGGAATTCTCTCTGGGACAGAGCTGTCCGAGGATGACTTTCCCAGGAACTTACACGATGGTGGGTCTGGCTTGCTGGGACTTGTTCTTAGACTAGAGGATCAACATCCAGTCTGATAAAATGTCTTCATACAGGTGCAGACTTGGGACTTTCTTCTGCTTGGATGAGCCAGGGCCAAGTCCAGCCCAAAGCCTACCCACTCCAGAGAGAGAGAGAGAGAGAGACAGAGACAGAGACAGAGACAGAGACAGAGAGACAGAGAGAGAGACAGAGAGAGAGAGACAGAGTCAAAGCGACAGAAAGAGACAGAGACAGAGAACAGAAAGGGAGGCTTCAAACACATTCAAAGAAGCTTATGAAGATGTGATTAACACAGAGAAGAGAACTGGAATAAAAAAATCAAGAAAACCATTCATCTTAGAGGATTACAATGTTAGAAGAAAAATGTATAACATCTTACATGGCTCAGTTGTACATAGCTCAACACGGTTACAATAATATAGACTAAATAATGATGCAACCAAAATTGCCATAGGGTTCTCTCTAGACACTAAAAAGAATGGGAACCACGTCAGCATGAGAGCAAGCAAGGGAGTAAGAGCGAGAAAGAAAGAGAGAAGAGTGTGGAATGTATTTGTGCAAGTCCCCTCTACACAGGATGTAGCCACACACAGGCCTGGGGAGGGGCTGGCCTTCACCCGGGTTCCTTTCCAACTCTGCAGGGAGTCACTGAGAACAGGACCCACCCATGGTTTGTGTTTTCTGAAAGAATGGGTGTGAAACTACCAGTTGGAAGTGTCATCCAAAACTCAGAAACCACAGACTGTTAACCTTGGCAATGGCAGTGCAGTCTACACACACACACACACACACACACACACACACACACACACACACACACACACACTGCAACTTTCTTCCTCAGACTGGGTCAAACCAACCTTCTCCAAAAGGAGCTGGCCTGAGGGGGTTGGGAGAGCACAAACAGACGAGGACAAGGCAGAGAGAGGCTTGGGCGTGTGGCCATGTCATGGGTAGGTACTTTGACAGACGATAGGCAAAGTGTGCAGTGGTGTCTCCATGACTTCGGCCAGTGGCCACGTTCAATATGCTGATCTTGGGAAGGAAGGTGGCAGGTGGCACTTTGGGAGGGAAATCTGGGCACTCCCCAAAGGCAGGCTGAGCTGTAGAAGGAAAAGCAACAAGGAGCTCCCTTGTTCTCCGTGAGTGACACACCTGGACATCATCTCAGGCGTCTCATGAGAAGTGCAGATGCTGTCTTGGCCTGAACCCAGAGAAGAGGTGATCCTTCTGATTAAGCCTGACTGAGATTCTGGGCTCTGCCTGTGCTGGGAAAGCTTGCCAGGCAGCCCTGGCAGGCCTCCGCGAGATGGGCTGCCCCCAGGGAATCGGCACAGGCTTAGCTGCCCCCGTGGGACTGCACTTGCCAGCCCCCCTGCCCCCCCCAATCAGCCAGCCACATCCTAGTGGCATCACCCATTCCTGGAAACCCCACCCCAGCCTCTTCCGTTTGGGTATTGGTGGGCTGCGCTGCTGAGTTTGATGACTGCCCCATGGTTCTCTCCAGTCCGCAGGGTCTTTCATTGCCATTTTGACAGGCAAGAAGAACCATTGTAGTCAGGTCCCGTCCTCTCTAGTGCTGGGGGGGGGGGGGGTCTGGGTCCTCTTGGAGGCTCAGATGACACAGGTTGATATAAACCCTCGCTGAACAGGGGGCCTGAGACCCAGCTGTGGCTGCTGCCTCTAAGGCAGAAATGTTAGCGTCCTAAAGCTCGGTGGGCTGGAACTTAGGGAGTCGAAGGAGACCCGGCCGTCAGCACGGACTTGGAGCCAGGCACCTTCGGTCATGCCATTGCCTGATGGGTGTGGCACTGGGTGAGTGACTTAAGCCCAATGTGCCTCAATTTTTTTCCCCATCTGCATAACTGGGATTATAATTGTCCTCAAATGTATAGGTTTATTGGGAGAAGATAGTGGATTGATGTTTGTAAACTACTTAGGACAGCATACCACATGCGTGTTTGTTCGATAGGGATGTGTTCATCCCTTTGATGTCAGGCTGTGGGCAGGTTGACTGCCTTTAGGAGCTGGCTGAGGGTTTTACATGGCCCACACCGTATCTAAAGAAGTTCCCATATCGGGACATGAGTGGGGGCAGGGGAAGGTTCCAGGAAGCCAGCACAGCCCAGGAAGGAAGCACACCCTTTATTCACGCTCTGTGCCAGCCTCATCCCATGGCTCAGAGCGTTCGTTCTGGAAATGGGAGAAGCCTGATCTGATCAGATAATGCATGCAGAAAGCAGGCAGGCTGTACGCTGGGGTTGGGCCATCAGCAAGGGAGAAGGGCAGTCTTCATTGTGTAGGATCATTAGCGGCCTTGGCCTCTAGATGCTCATTGTGACTAGCAAAGGCACCTACCCCCCGCATTTCCAAACATAGTCTCCCAGGTCCCAGGTGAACAGCTGCAGTCAGAAGAGAGTGCGCGGGCCCACGGGCCCACAGCTTTGCTGCCCATGCTGGTCTCCAGCCACCCCTATGCTCAGACAGGAATCTGTTGGCAGCTTCCTTTTCTTTGAATCCTTCTCTTCTTCGAATACAAAGGACCACTACACACACACACACACACACACACACACACACACACACACACACACACACCATATTCCTTGTCTGTTTATTCCATGCTTCTTTGAGAAACTTGAGGGGCAGATATGATGGTTCATGGATTAGAATATTCGAGACTCAAAACTCAATCAGACCAGACCCTTTAACCAGATAGCAGGTTGGGCTGGATGGCCACCTTCAAGCTCAGGTGCACACGGTCCCCCCTTGGGGGGACCAATTGAATTCGGGGACCAATCCTAGGGACCACAATGCAAAACAGGCCAGAGAAGGTTGATCTGGTTGGGAGACTCCTTTAAGCCAGTCCTTGCTCTACATTCCAAGACTATACCCTGTGATTCGCCTGCCTTTCTTCCCTTCCCCGCCTCCTTCTTGGAGAAGTGTGGTATTTCAACTCACCTCTCTTCCTGTACCTCGTTAAGTCAGAAGCTCTCTGAGGTCCAGCCCTCTGTGTAGGTAAGGAAACTGAGCCCTGGAGTAAGTAAGACTGAACCAAAGCAAAACAATACCAGCCTCAGCTCCAGGGCCCCGAAGGCCTGAGTATAGTCACTGTCTAGACAGTGTGTAGTCTGAAGAGCCTCCAAACTAGAAACTGGATGAGACAGTAGCTAGCCATTCAGGAGGAAATAGTGGCCACTTGTCTTTCCATCCAAGCCTCCTTTCTGCCTCTTCCCTTTGCGCTACCACTGCCCAGACTGTGGTTCTGACGTTCCTCAGTTTACCTATGAGGCAACTTCAGCAGCTACCACCTCCCCCCACCTCCCCATACCAGCACCACCTTCCCCTCCCCCCACACCCATGACCCATCCAGCCACCCCCTCCCCACCCCCCAGCCTCTGTTCCCAGCCTTACATGGCTATTACTTTCCTCAGGCAAAGCTTCCATGAGCCCTGCTCTCGTGGGAGAGCTTAGTGTCTCTGATACTACCAGGCAAGTATATCAACCTGGCCCAGGCCATCTATCCAGCCATCGGTTCTCTTCCCAAACATAGGCTCCTGCATTGTCCCAACATCAGCCGTATCCCGACACTCTCCATTACCTACGTTCAACGCCTACATTCCTCCTAGACCTCTGCTTACGTCTGTCATCTCTACGTGGCCTCTGCTGCAATTCCCCCCGCCTCCAGGAGCCCAGAGCGGGAATCCTTCGCCGGTGCGCTCGCTCCCCAGTGCTCACGTTAGTTCTCCAGACGCCAATGTATGGCTCCATTGTTCCTCCAAGCTCTTCTGAGAAGAGCTGCCTTGTACAGCACCCAGCACTGGACTGCACTCTCCGCAAGTGCTCAAGGAAATGGGAGCTGGGCCTGGTCATGAGAATTTGTACTGGGGATAGAGATTTCTGGGTGCGGATGGTACAAGTGTTCTCATGGCCTCTGGGCCACAGGAAGCCACTGTAGATGAACTGAACTGCGAAGAAGGCAGGAGGGCTCTGGGCAGGGTGACCCTCAGCTGGGGCTCGGCCTACGACAGTCCCGGATGCCTCCCTTTACCCCAACTTGGGCGATAGCTGCTGGTTGGCCAAGCCCAGAGAGTTCTATTTCAGCTCAGATTAACTAGAGCGAAGTTGCCTGGCACCTTGGGGACTGAGCATGTACCGGGCAGGCCAAGATGAAAAGGATATCAGTGTCCCAGCTATTAGCCCATTTTGAAACTGCGCTTCTGCCAGCAAGGTGGGGCTGGCCAAACCGGCTCTCTCTCTCGACACACCCTGCCGTGCCCTGGGAGCCGCACACCCCGTACGGTGCCCGGCAGGGCCCTTCTCAGCCGGGTCATCTCCTTATACCCTTATCACAAAAACCATGGGGTCCTTGTGCCTCTTGGGGCCTTCAGAGGGCTCCCCGGAGAAAGAAGCTTGGTCAGAAGCCCTGAAGGACAGGGTTCCAGCATCCTTTCCCTCTAACCCACACCGCCGCCTGATTGGGTCCATCGAGGGCCTTGGGCCACCGGCACGCAGTGGCCCTCATACATCTTCCTTGATTTTTTGGCCAGGACTGGAGGACTGGACAGAGGCAAGCAGTTCCGGGCAGTTAGGTGTCCAGGAGGAGCACCCGGAACCCAGGGCATGGAGGGCTCTCTGGAGCGCCAGGGTGCTGCTTACCTGGCAGACTGAGTCAGCCTGGGAACCACTGGGCGCTGAGTCACCACAGATGGGACTTCAGCAGGAGAGCGTCAGTCTCTGACTCCTCTGGGCACGGCTCACTCTTGCAAATTGGGGGACCCACCCTGGGCCAGGGTGTCCCCTTTTTCCTGGCACACGGCTGTAGAGCAGCCCCACTACTCAGCAGTCCTGAGTTCTGGGAAAAGAACATCCCCACCTGCCCTTGGAGGAGGCTGGGGTGGGCGGGACTTCCTGTGAAATCTGCACCAGGCAGGGAGGATTTGGTCACCAGTACCCCAGAACCCTCAGTGTCCCCCCCAAGGACAACCCCAGGAGCCACTGATGTTGACCTGTGAATTGAAGGGCCGTGGCTGGTCGGCACCCAACTCTGACTACGGAAATTATGGATGCAGTAACTGGAGACAGTCCAACTTGAGGCGGGGCACGCTTTGTCACCTGGCATTTTTAAATGCAGAAAACGCCAGGTTTTGGTGCCTGTTGAGTTTAGACTTCCTAGAGACCTGGTTAATCATGGGAAGTGTCCCTTATAACCTTTGAAGAGCGGGAACTTGAAGCACGCATCTGAGTGTAGCATGAACAAGTGTTTGGGGATAACTGGATCTTCCAAGGTCTCAAAGGAACTGAAGCTGAAGTAGAAATGGCCCCACAAAGGTCGAGGTGGCTGCTGGTGGGTCTTAAGGGGGGGGGGTCTTGTGGCTCTCTCCGGGGAGGTTGTGGATCTGGAACAAAGGTGGCATCATGGCCTTGTGAGCGCGCCTATCTCCACATCTTCCCTGCAGGCATGCAGGGGGTCAGGCATGGATGTTCCTAGTGTCCAATGGGCAGCACGCTGCCGAGAGCTGATGCTCAGTAATGCCCGCCAGCTCTCGCTCCAGCTCTGCCTCCCTGCTTCCGGCTCCCTGCTTAATCACTAACCTGCACCAGAAAGAAGGCAGATTTTTCTAAAATGCTTCTCCATGGCCTACCCCTTTTGCACTAGAGAAAGAGGTTTTCCTCAGCTCCTGCCACTCCTTAGAACATCTGAGGTTTTATAAGCAAGATGTCGGTGGCCTTCTAAAGAAGGGAAATCCTGGCAAGTATTTGTCTCATCCTACATAGCTCTCACAGGCAGAACACCCAGCCTCTGGCCATCTCTCTCTCATGAGCTCAGACAAGTCAGAGGCACAGGTTCTCTGCTCCATGTTCCATAGCCTCAACTGGGGTTTGAATCTACAGACAGACTCAACTGTCCCTGTGATGGTCTGTCCCAGGGAGGGGAAGGCAAGGGGGCCATGCCAACATGAAATAACCTGGAGTCTTGGATGCTGGGCCTCCTCCTCAGGGGAGCACACCGAGATCAGGACGATCTTCTTGGACCAGGGGACCCGATCCTGCCCTGTGCTAGGGCATGAGGGGAAGACGGGCTGTACCCAGAAGCACCCTGTACACTGACCCAGGAGGGTCCCAGTCCAAGAAGTGGAGGTCAAAGCTGCATGACAGAAACATCGTAAAGGGCAGATGTTTACATGGACCCAAAGAGCTCCTTGGAGACCCAACAGGGTGAGGAATCTACTCTTGATGATTAGACATTCAAGACTCTCACATGAAGGAAGGGGCACTTGGTTGAGCTCTCTAGTGCTTGGGTAACAAGTCTCCCCTTTGGGACATGATCAGGGATGCAGGCAAGTATACACCTGTGTGTATGCATTATACACACATACAAAGATCCATATACAACCACCGACTTGCTCTCATGAGAAAAATACACGTCCTTTTCTCAGGTGGGAAAGGTCTTAGAGAGTTCCTTGGGCATGCCCTAGAACACCTTGCAAAGGTGTTGTCAGTTTGCAGAGAAGTCAGCTACTCCATGCACCATCTTGGTGGAGTCTCATAGCACCACCCATTCTCCCACCTAGCCAATGAAGCATCAGGGTAGAGAGTGATAGTGTTATTTCTCTATGAGTGTAATAAGCATATACAACTTGAAGCTTATCCAAAACCACTTGTCTGAGATGTGGCAGACCCCGAACCAAGTCTCTGTCCTCTCTGTCTTCCAGTCATCTTGTCACCAGAGTCTGGTAAAAGACGTGAATGAAATCTACACGGCAAAAAAGCATTCATACTAGGTGGCCTTGTGCAGGAACTCTTCCAGCTTCTCTGGCCAGTGGCCGGCCTAAGTCCTAGATCACTCTCTCCCAGGGACCCCAGATCCCTGTCTGTTCTCTTTTGACTGGTTGTGGAGATCGCCGCCCTCATGTAAGAATGAAGGGTCGGGGATATAGCTTAGTGGGAGAGCACTTGACTAGCCTATGTGAAGTCCTAAGTTCTATTCCCAACACTGCCCAAAGAAAGAAAGAAGACAACAAGGAGGAGGGGGGGACACGAGTACCACTATAGCTGCTCAGCTGTGTGACGTAAGTCTACTGTCCAAAAATGAGAAGTGGAGGAGGACCTTCTGGCCCATGGGACCCTGCTGCAAGGGGAACTTGTGACCATAATGAAGGATCTGTTCTTTCCAGGGCCAGAAGACGGAAGGTGGGGAAGTGATTGTGTCTTCAACCACACCTTACATAAATTGGGCTGAGGACACAGGCATCCATGGGAAGGTTGATGAAGAGATTGAGCTCTCTAATGTCTCGGAATCATTCAAGTCTTGCTGAGCTTCTTTGGGGTCTAATGGCTGGGTACACATCGCTCTAAGTCTTTGGAGGTGATGAGCCACTGGCTGTATCTGAATACCCCCAGCACTGCCCCTGGCACTGTGGGGCCTTCTGAGAGATGATTCGAGCCGGAGGTGAAGACAGAATGAGTTAGGGCTTCCCTGGGTTTCTCCGGGTTGGTCCCAAAAGGCAATCTATCCCATGGCTGGATTGGGAAGTCCTGAGCAGTATAGAGAGCTACAGCTGCTCGGCCAGAAACATCATTTTTTACATGCTCTATTAACCAACGTATTCAGCCAGGCATGGGAGCAGTGGCTTCAGCAAGGGGCAGGGCTCCTCTGACGCCTTCCTTCTTGGCCTTCAGCTCTCCACCTGATCTGCTGGGCCAGGCAGAGGAACATCAGCCTGAGCCATTGGCTTCTGACCTAGCCTCTCCTGCAGGGCCAGCCAGGCATTGTTGATAGATGTGTGGTAACATTCAGGGGACTCAAAGATATAGTACAAAGCAACATTGCAGCACACAGTCAGTCTTTTCCTTTTCTATTCTCATTACCACGAAGTGAAAGCCAAGGTATAAGACAGTATATTTCTCTCTTGCTTGTCAACCTCCCTTTCTGAGCAAAACAAGACAGTGCTTTCTCCAGAATTAAATGGCATTCTTCTTCATTATTGTGGGAAAGGACACTGTTGTGTGTTATTTGAGCAAGTGCTGGGTTTCCTTCTGAAGTCAGTGAAGTGGAATTTGATAGGAATTCCTTCAAGCACAAGGAACTGAGAGTTGACGAGATGATTTGGAAAGAACCGTGATTGCCATGTGCCAACGACGGAGGTTTTGGAAGCGCTGCCACCCACAACGGGGCCATGTGGGCAGGGATACAGGCCTCAGAGGAAGGGGCTCCGGTCTTGCTTCTTAGCCTATCTTCCCTGGGCAGCTTTGCCTGGTCCCCTGACCTGTCCTAGCCTCCTAGTCTCCAACTACACATTCCCCTAGAAGGCTTCTGGCAACTGGCCGTCTATGAGTCAGGCCTTATTGAAGCCACAGCCTCTTTCCCAGCCTAGCTCAGCCCTGTCATGGTCCTCTTCTGGGCCGTGCCCTGGTGCACCGTGTGGGGACAGGAGGGGAGGAGCCCCTCAGCCTCTTGTCTCCCCACCTGTGTCTCTAAGCACCCCTCCTTACCCCACCTGCCCGGTGAGATTGTGTTTTTCAGCTGAGTTTGCGCTCTTGCTCCTGGGGCGGGCAGGTAGGCAGGCAGGCCTCGTAGAGACTTGCCGGGGCCCTGGGGGAGAAAGCTCAGCCTCACCCTAGCCAAGGGTGGGGACGGCTCTTCCACCCACCTGGGAAATGGTGCTACATTTGTCTCTCGCTGGGCCCGGTGACAAAAGGAGAATTCTTCAGTCAGCTCACGAGGCACCAGAAGATCTTCCCATAGCCGTCTGTTCCTGGCCTCGCCTCATGTCCCCCTGCTTCCTGGCTTGAGATGAGTCAACAGGTTTCTCCCCCGGGCCCTCCTCTTTACCGGCCCACCTCCCACCCTCAAGCCCACCATCTTGCCTGCATCTTGCCATTGTTCAGCTTCCCTGAAAATGCTACTTGAATAGACGTTCCTGCTCTCCGACTGCTCTCAGAGACGGGCGGGAAGTGACAACACGAGCACTCTGTGAATCCAAGGGATTGGCAAATTCCAGGGGCTTCCTCTCTTCAGAGCTCACCGAGAAAGGGTAGTGGGCAACACCTCACAAGCCCCTATTTGCTGCTCCTAATCCAAAACCGGAGGGGCTCATCTCCAGACCTGCAGGGCAGGGGCTGGGAGGTCAGCTCCCCCTTGCTTCGTTTACAGATGAGTTCACTGAGGCCGGCAGAAGCGTAAGTCAGCAGTGCCCTGAAAACTTTAGCTTTTAATTACATCCTCTCTTACGCTGTCGTTTTATCTGTTCGTTGTTCTTAACTATAGTGTAAGGGTTTTAAAAACGTGTTAGTTGAGTAGATTATTGTTATTTTTTTTATCATGATACCCACCACACACACACACACACACACACACACACACACAGATCCAAGTGGTGCTCTACTAAATTTTTTTCTGGGGGGGGGGGAATAAAGAAGTTTATTATTCTTATCCAGATTGTTCAAATCTCTCTGAAGTTTCAGTGGCTATATTTAGAATGGTGGAGCAATAAATGACTGATTCTTCCGGCAGCTTCCTTTGTGGGTGAAGACTCTATGCCATTGTCTGTGGCCCGGGAGTTATCTGCCTCTCAATGCCTGGCTAGGATAGAAGGAAAAGAGGTCGGAGTGAATCAACCTAAGCATTAGCTCTTTGGCCTGGCCGGGGCTCCAAACTCTGTACACCGGGCATGGGAAAAATGGGTGAAGAGGAGCTGACTGGCCAAGCTAAAACTGGCTTCTCTTGTTCCAAAGGAAGAGCGACATTCTTTCCTAGGGACCTTCTGAGAAGGGCTTGTGTCCTGGGCCGGCTGCACCTGTGTTTCCCACACATCACACAGCTGCTTCTCTGTGTCCCTTGGCAGGGATGTTTCTTCCTGGATGTTCTTACACATTTCCCCGGCCTTTCCTCCTCCTCCCCTACCAGGAACAACACACCTAGGGCCTCGACGTGAGGTTCTACTGCTCTTTCACTGGGACGGGAAGATGGACGGGCCTCAGTTCTGCGATGCAGACGATCAGAGAGGATTTAAGACCTCCAGAGCCAGCAGCTCATAAGTAGCCGGGTGACTCCTATTCTTTGTGAGCAGTCCGGAAAGTACTCTCAGGACACAGGCTCAGGCCCAGAGCCTCTTCTTCTGCTTTCCACCCTTCCTGCCAGGGCATCTGCGCTCTCTTTTCCTTTCTGAGTGCAATGCTAGCTCCTCCGGGAGCCTGTTCCGTTCCTGGAGCTCGACTTTTGGGAACGCCGTTTGTATTTATTCACTGGAACCTTTCCTCTTGCTTTTGTAGGTCTACTGGGATTTGTGCCCACATCCTCAGACTTCTTTTCCCTGAGATAAGTTCATCCCCCAAGTTGCTTAGAAAAGAGAATTCATGACTATGGGATTCCCCCAGACCCGGACCCCTGTGTTGCTTCCGCTCCCCTATGTAAACACAGGAGTGTTCCCATGGCAGCGATTTGTCTGTGAGAACATGCCACATGCCCGGCCGGTAGCTTCGGTAGGGAGGGGCGCCCCGGGAGCTGCCCATCCGCTCTCGCTCACTTTGCCTCCATCCTCGCTCTCTGAGGCACATTCTGTCTCCTGGCAAGTAGGGTCATTGCCTCTTCTTGTTGTGTGAAGGCCTGGGGCTCTTGAGGGACCCTCCTATCTCCCAGGGCTGGGTGGGAATGAGTCACCAGCTGGCACCTGGGACACCGAGTTGGCAAACACATCAATCGCTCCCTCGGGGAGCAGGAGGATCACGTCTGTTTGGGAGTAAGAGCCTGTGGTCTACTCGCTTTCAATCCTCACCCGGACTTTTCAAGAAAAGACAGAGGCCAGCAGATAGTGCCAAAGGACCCGGCTTGTAGGCCTGGAGACTGGCCCTCAGGGCTGAGAAGTGGGCAGCAGAATGGAGGCACCATCGGGACTTCTAACTGAAGCTGGTTACTCAGTAGAGCTACATGCGGTGCCTCAGTTTTAGACCCTATAAAGCTAAAGCAAATGAAGTCCTACCATGTCTCTTTCCTGTTGCAAGGGTTAATTAACTGCTGGTTTCCTGGTGCCAGGAGATGTTCAGATGAAAGCAGGGAGGAAGTGTGGATGGCTTCATCCATCTGGGAGCCTTGAAAGAGAGATCTGGGCCAGAGCAGCTGACACTGCCTCCGACCTCAGAGAGGCCGTCAAGGTCTGGCTTTACGGCCTGTAGCTGTGTCCCATTGTTGAGGAAACTGATGTGCAGAGAGGTAAACGCCACTCCAGGTTCCTTGTGTTGTATCAGCCCAGCAGATTGGAGCCAGGGCCTCTCACGCCCGTGGGACGGGTCATCATCATTACACTTGGAGGTTATCTCAATTGCCCTTTGAGTCTCACTTCAGAGATGGCAAGCTGAGGCAAAGCCAGATCAAGAGCTTGACTAGAATCGCATAATTCTTCAAAGGGGAGAGCCGGGATTCAGGTCTGAAATTCCTGGCCCAAATCTGAGGCTCGTTCTTCCCTAGCACCAGTCTGTCTCTGGGCACAGCCCCCATTAACTGTGGGCAAAGGTCCTGCCGTATTTGTCTATGACAGATACGCTTGAGGTCTTGGCCCGTGGCTCTTCCCTTATGGACTCTCCAACCATACAGTAACTCTGAGGCTAGCTCTGCCAACCTGGGGAGCACTAGGCTTGGACTCCCTGTGGAGGCATGATGCAACCACAGTCTCCTCATCTACAGCAGATGTTTAGAGAGATTGCTTTGGGTCTAAGTTAGGCAGGCCTAGTGTCTTCCAGGAGAGGGGGCTCTAGCACATTGTCCAGAGACATTGTCATAATGAGATCACTAAATATGGACAGAGCCAAGTTGACAAGGGGTGGAGAGAAAGATCCAGGACAAAGGCTCTCCCTGGCTACATTTCTGGGCATTCTCCTTTGGCGCGCCAGCCTGGATTTCACTAAGCATGGCTAAGTGATTCAATATGGCAGCTATGATGGTATGCCCTGTTCTAGAGCTTCAGTTTGATGATGCCCTTAGGACTTCTGCCCTCTATAGACAAGATCTTGGAGAAACTGGTCTAATCCAATCCACAAGCAAAGAAATTTTTATTTAATGTAGTTCCCAGAAGAACTCGGTGCCCAAGATATGCTTCTTGTTTCGAAAGTAGGAAAAACTCTAGCACTGGAGTTCATAGAAAAAGGGACTTGTATCGTAATCTAGATGCACTCTCTGGAGGTCAAACTTACCCATTTGCCCCAACCATATCTAGGACAGTCCCATTGATAAACACCTATTTTTCAGCTTTGGAATAGGAGAGCTGCCTATTGGCCTGCCCTTGATCTTACCGACCCCCAAAAAGATATTCATGTGAGCCCATTACAAGGACAACTAAGAGGGACCAAAAGGTTTTAATTTCTCCCTAGGAATAGCTGCAGCCTAAAATAATTCTGCTTGGGTCCCTTAACCTAGCAGAGAAGTGCTTATAGGAGATTTGTTTTAATTATAGGAATGACCTTGATGGCCAGACTTAACATATAAAAACAGGATATATAGTTGTATTTTAATTTCAGATAAACAACAAATAAATTTTCATCATAATATTGTATTTTGTTGCATTTTATCTTGGCCCCCCCTCCCCCTATGAAGTACTATAGCCAAGTGAACCCAGCTCATATCCAGGAAGGAAAAACCATGGCCACTCCCATGTTTTTCCTACTAGAGCTTTCCTACTGGAGCTTCAGGGTGGGTAGGGAAAGAGAGGAAAGGAATGAAAGGATTTGAACTTCTGAGTTTCTTACAAGTTCTTAGAACACAGTTGTACTGTTAAAACCTGGACTTGGAAGCCCATAAAATGCCATCACATAAGTAAGACCTATCTGGGTAACAAAAACAAAACACCAGGTTAGGAATGAGTAGGTCAAGGATTTAGGTGTCTGTGCCATTAACTAGTGGTGTGTCCTTCTAGGAATGACTTCTACTCCCTGAGCCAGAGTTGCCTCGAGTGTCAAATGGAAACCCATTGGGGCTCTCATCGTCTACAAGACTGGTTCTAAGAAGTGACTCAGAGGTTCAGTCAGGTGGCTGGGGCGGGCTTCTTTCACCCTTTGTCCCACCCCGCTGGCTCCCCATCTCCCTGAGGTCTGCAGGACTCTGAGGCTGCAACACTGACTTCCAGAAAATTCTCTCTGAAGGAGGAAGAGGCTGCAGGGGCCAGTAGACATCACAGGATGGAATTCTCTGGACCAAACTTTTCATTAAGCTCCTGGATTCTTTTCATCAGCCCAGCTCACTTTTAAGCTTTATTTCATGACAAGACTTTATGTTCAATTTTCTAAATGTGTCATACATAGCCTTTTTTTTTTTTTTAAAAATTAGAAGGCTCTTGACACTGAATATAAGATAAAAATAGAAGGTAACATTACTATTATTAAAACATTGTTTGAAAATTTCTAGAATCTGTAGGTCATTTTAGAATTGCCTAGCAATCTTTTATGTGTTTAAATGAAAGGTAGACTTGCTGGTGGTAAAGCCTGATTACTTGAGGATGGTTCGATACTTGCAATTGAAGCCCTGCACTAAGCAGTGAGGTACAGTGGGTAATATTGTTTCTGGCCAAACACAGGCCATGGCAATCAAGAAGTGAGACTGGGCTGGGCACTGGTGGCTCACGCTTGCAATCTTAACTACGCAGCAGGCTGAGATCTGAGGATGATGGTTTGAAGCCAGCGGAGGCAGGAAAGTTTGTGAGATTTGCATCTCCAATTAAGCACCCCCAAAAGCTGGAAGTGGCACTATGGCTCAAATGGTAGAGCCCTAGCCTTGAGCAAAAATGCTCAGGGATAGCACCTAGGCCTTGAGTTCAAGCCCCAGGACTGGCACACACACACACACACACACACACACACACACACACGCACATGCAAGTACACAAACACACATGACTGGCTCTTACATAGTTCCTAAAATACACTAACGATAGTTCTATACTAACATTTTTATGGGATCTAGAATCATTTTGAGCAGGGACAGTGTTGGTGTAGGACAGAAACTGCCAGCACAGCAGTTACCATCTGCACTCTTCTGTCTGTTGACCTGGGCTTCTCTTCTCCCAGTCTGAATGGAAGTTCATGGAGGGCAAAGCCTGAGTCTTTTCAACGGTATCTGCAGCGCGCCTTGTTCACTGCCTTGCTCCAGCAATTGCTCAATACCAGTTGGCTGACTGAGTGAATATAAAGTATCTGCAGGAAATAGGCCTTCATCAGCTCTCAGAAGCTCCTGGAAACCTGCTGACGACGCTTGTGCAGATGAACCACACCCTCCTCCCCACGCTCCCTGCCTTCTACCGCCATTTTGGTTTCATCAGAGGGTGGGAAGTACAACATTCCATGGCCATCGAACCATCCATGGGAAAATCCCACAGGCACTGGATTATCTCACCCCGGAGATCTCTATTACCATTTCTCCTGCTCTTCTTCTCCCTCCATCTGGACTCTGTTTGGTTTTTGCCTAGTGCTTGGCTGATTATATGTCTGGCTCCAATATTCAATTATTCGACTTCCTCCCTACTCAAACCTCCTCCCACTGCCAAATCCTCGTGTGTGCTCAGCGCTTCCCTGTTCCCATAGCCTCTCCTGAACTGAGAGGAGCCGGGATGTGCCTCAGCAGCTACCCTGTCATGAGTCATGTCTGCAGTCCTGCCCGCAAAGGAGCGAGGAAGGCTGGGCCTTCGGGTGCTGAGAAGGAAAGGGATTTTCACTGGTTGTCAGAACATGGGCACAGAAGGGGTGGGGAGTCTTTGGAAGCATTGAAGACGAGAGAAACAACCGAGATTGAGCTAATTAAACAGAAGCAACCTGTGGAACATAAGGCCCTCGACGTCTATTATTTTTTAAACGGCTCCTCCCAAATCCCATGGTCATAGGGTCCATTCGATAACAGTTACAGATATTACCCCCTGAATGAAATAAAACACATAGCTATCATCACTCCTTGTTCATAGATTGAAAAAAAAGATTCCCAGAATGGCTACAAGTTTCCTCTAAAGTTACAGAGGCAGTAAGTAGTAGAACCAGTAAGGATAGAACCTTCTCAACCCTCAGAACACCTGCATTGTCAGCACAGGTATCCACTCACACTGCTAGTCCAGTGGTCTGCCTTCCTGGGTTTCACCAAATCCCTTTGCCTTAAATGACTAAGATGTTTTCTGAGTCTTCCTGGCCCATCACCCTTGGCTTCAAGGCCCTTTCACATCTGGGCTTGCTCTGGAAGCTTACTGGGCGTCAGTCAGCTGTCATTGTGCTGCACAGAGACTGCCAGTTGACTTGAAAAATCGGGGGGGGGGGCGTGGAGGAGGAAGTAAATTTGTGCAAACCTAGTTTATTTCCCCTTCACTCCCCCTCCTTAGCCTCCAACCTCCACCAACACAAGATAGACACTCCTCCAAAATTAGTCCCAACAAGAATGAAGGAAAGAAGAAATCGAGCCAAGGATCTAAGAACGCCCAATTCCCAAACCAGGACCCCAAAGGCCTCATCAATCAGGAACAAGAGCTAGGATCAGTGTAGCTGTAGTCTCAAGAGAGCAGAGCTTCAGCGTCCACCCACAAAATATCTTGAGGGCCTCAGAAAAGAATTCTTAAGAACAAGGTAGATTTGTATTGAGTTAGCAAAGAATAAATGAAAATGATAGAACTTGGGACCTGGGGAAAATGCTACGTGCCCCATAGCCCAATAACTCTGATTTTTTTCCCCCTACAATTGCATCTAGAGCACCAGTCACAGGGGTTGGTACAGAGCTCAATAAAGACCTTCTCAGTAAAGGGATAGATGGGTGGAGAGGGCTGAGGTCACACAGTAAGACAGAGCCACGGCCGGGATTAAAGGATTTAGAATAATCTCTACCCATATCCATTTTTTTAAATCTCAAGAATTGTTGTAATCTGTTTTTTTTTTTTTAATGCACATTAGTTCATTTAATCCTGACATTAAGTTAAAGCAGGCTTTGTTAGAGCTGTTTTACCTGGGAGGAATGGGAGGCCCAGAGGTTGAAGTAACTTGCCTAGATTTGTATGATCAGTGAGTGGCAGAGCTCAAACTCAGTTGAACCTAACTTTGTGTGACCTGCACACCTAACTAGTACTCCATTCCAGCACAAAGCCAGAGTCACCGCAGTGGGCCTGATCGCCCTGTCCCAAGAGACCCACCGCCAGCCCTCCTTGCCACCAGAGCACACTGAGGAGGAAATGCCCTTCCAGATTTTTCCTAGAAACACCTAAACTGGCCCACTTCAAGAAATCACATTTCTCTTAAACCCGTGATCGAATCAAACAACTGGACCTTTTTAAAAAATGCCCTTTTTTATGGTTTTATAAATACTCTTGTTTCAGACATTCAGAATACTCAATTAGCAGAAGAAGAAAAAGAAGAAGAGGAGGAGGAGGAGGAGGAGGAGGAGGAGGAGGAGGAAGGAAGGAAGAAGAAGAAGAAGAAGAAGAAGAAGAAGAAGAAGAAGAAGAAGAAGAAGAAGAAGAAGGCGGCTGTGTGCAGAGCCTCCTATGAGGAAACAGACAGACAGATCACATTGGAGCTGATGATCCTGACTCAACCAAGCAAGATTGATGGGTCTATCATCTATCTATCTATCTATCTATCTATCTATCTATCTATCTATCTATCATCTATCTATCTATCTATCTATCTACAATTAGAGCCCTCCGCCATGAACCCCAGACCAAACCCACAAAAATTCCGAGTCTTTTTTGAGTGGAAATGGTCACTTACCGGATATCCCCACGATCCGTTTCCTGCTTGGAACTTGGAGTAGTAGCTGCTCCTGCTAGTGGTCCCGTAGTTGTTGTAATTGTCAGCCAAGCCATCGTACATGGAACCTGAGGCAAGGTAAAGAGATCAAGCCATGATCACCAGCCACCTCTCCTCCCCAGGGTATCACCTCACATCAGCCCCATGCAGGAGGCCAACCAGAGCTCCTGGAGGAAGAGGGTGGAGGACAGGTTATCTGCTGGCCATCTCCATCTTTCTCCACAGCCATGGCAAGGGACAGCACCGAGAGCCTCCGCCAGCCCCTTCCTGCAAGCCTACAGATCCCCCCTGCTGCTTGGGTTAAGTTGGCACCTACAGGTTAGGAGCTGGCCCGGGGATCCTGGTAGCACTGCAGTTCCAGCCCAGGGAATTACAACTCCACGTTCGATGAAGATCAACTTCCCACTCGGGGAAGGCAAGCAGGATCTCGACATTCCAGGTCCAGAGCTCCAAGGTTGGAGTCACAGTGCACCACGGGATGATGAGGGTTAGATTCTGCCAGAACTCTGGACGCAAACCTACACCCAGCCTCCCCAGGTGACCAGGTTCTCCTCCGCCCCTTCCTGCATCCCGAGGTCCTCCAGCTGGTGAGGGGGGAGCCATCAACCTCAAAGGCTTGCTGAGGATTAATTAATGTTTTCCCAGGGCTTGGAGACCCACAAATGACAGGCTCTGAACGAGGACAGAGTGTCATTAGGGTTATTAGTGGCAAAGTGGCTTTGAATTAAAGAAAGCACAACTGAATTGGGGGTTCCTTGTGGGGCACATACCCCTCTTCTCCCTTCCACTGGACCCTAAGACACAGCCCCAACTCTACCCAAGCGGATCTATTCCCACCTGTACCAAGTCCTTGACACATGACCAGTAGGGACAGGTTCATGACTTTGCTCACACCGTTCCTCCTGTGAAACCTGCTTTCCTGTCTTAGCCACAACCATCAAATCCCGTGCATCTTTCAAAGCCAAGCTGGACACCCCACCTCCTCCAGGAAGTCCTTTCTGACCAGCTCTCCCAAAGCCTTCCTTATGGCCTCCCCCCCGTATATAGTCTCGCATAGTCTCTCTCTCACCCTCTCTCTCTCTTCCCAATACAGTGGCTTGAACTCGGGGCCTGGACTCTGTCCCTCAGCTTTTATGCTCAAGTGTGGCATACCAGTTCTACCATTTGAGCCACACCTCCACTTCCAGACAGCTTTTTGCTGCCTATTTACAGGTAAGACTCTCATGGATTTCCTCGCCTGGGCTGGCTTCGCATCGTGATTGTCAGGTCTCAACCTCCTGAGTAGCTCCTTTCTAGGTGTGGACCACCCGCCTGCAGCCTCTCCTCTCTGAACTTGCCACTGGTGTCTCCCGCCCTGGGTGACCCTGGGAGCTCCGTGAGGGACAAGCCGTGGCTCCGTAGCCTGGATGTCCACAGCAAGGGCTGCCCACACCGGGGGCGGAGCTAATCTGCATGTTCTTCATCTAAAGCCACGCTAAGACTTCCCCATCATAAATCCCGACTAGGGAGGGGGCTGGGCAGGGACCTCCCACTGCTTCATCAGCCCCTCCCCCCTGTGTCACCCCCATCCGGACTTCAAGCCTTTCCCCAGGGATGAGGTGGTCCGAGCTAGAGCAGGGGTGACAGCTGCGGCAGAAAGCCAGCATCCTTGCTTAGGCGCACCTTCTCAGTCCAGAGCCGGATGGCCTAACTCCCACCCTCCATCATGGAGGGCCGGCTGGTTATTGGGCTATGGAGGTCACACGTTGTCCTTGGTGCCTAGAGGTATTGAAATTGGTCCTTGCCTGGCTCTTGGGCAGGCCACCTGCTTTCTGGCCCACAGAGTCTCTGGGAAGGGGCTACAGCCAGGCCCCCACACAACAGTCAGGACTCCAAGAAGCCAGCAGCCCAGTCTTGCCTGCTTCCCCAGTGGCCAGCCCGCTTCCGTCATCCCTTCTCGGGCTTGGCAGGCCGGAGTCTGCTTGGCTCTCCTCTCGTGAGCGGGCATTTCTCACCAAAGGGCATGTGTGGGTGAGCCAGATGCTTCCAGATGGAAAATCTGGGGCGGTGACAGACAAAGAGTTCCACAGAGCCCCAGGGAGGCCTCCTGCTTGGAGAGGCACCCCCGAGAATCCCACCGCAACCTCCACGCCTCGTGAGAGGAAGTCTATCAACGCGACGTGACTCTCCCCCCACGCCCTGCACCTGCCCAGCCGCCCTCTTAGACTCTTCTCCGTGGGCAGGGAGGGGCAGCCACGGAGGCAGGGCTGGACAGACAGACATGTTGGCGTTAGAAGCCGTATAATCCCCCACGCCCGTCCCCACGTCCAGCCGTGACTGGTGAAGACGGCTGTGGGCGTTAACTATCACTTGGTTGGAACCTTCCAGGTCCTCCAGGATCTGTTACTTGACTCCTGGGACAGCGTGGCTGCAGTCTCACCAGCCAGCACTGCTGCTCTGGCAGTAAGTGCCTGCACCTGTTGCAGGGGGTGGAAGGACAAAGAGTCCAGAGATGTCACGGACCTGGAGCCGTGCATGGCAGTGTGCCAGATAACCAGAAGGTTAGGAGCAGGTGAGATCACTATTCCCGTACAGAAGTCATTTCCCCCTCTCCTCACCCCCCTGGTATCCGGTTCATAAGCAATGCCCTCCAGTGTGTGTCACACCAGTGGTACACACATGTTTGAACTCAGGGCCTCCTGCTCTTGCATAGTTCCTCACTCAAGGTGGGGCACTACCACTGGAGCTTAAGGCTCCACTTCTGGATTTTTAACTGGTTAATTGGAACGAAGAGTCCGTCTCACAGGCTTTGTGACCCAGCCTGGCTTTGAATGGAGATGCTCAGATCTCAGCCTCCTGAGTAACTAGGATTACACGCATGCCATCCGTGCCCGGCTGGCCAGGTCCTCGAAGTCTTGAGCTGGACAGCAGGCACACGGGACTTGGCAGTACTGTGACGACTGCTCGCTCTCCACAGGCTTCTTCCCTGTCTGCAGGTAGGCTGGGCCTAGCCGGCCTGAGGCGGCCCTCCGCGTAGGCTAGGCCTGACTCCGCGGTGAAGGTACTCCGGCGCCTGGAGGCTCAACATCTCCACTGAATGCCAGGTGGGCCGGGGTCCATGAGTTCTATAGAACCAGGCCTTCCTGTCCCCACGGAGACCTCTGATAAGCACGGGAACGGGCACACGAGGGGAGCCGCGCAATTCCAGACGCCCACAGCCACATCCTGGAGGCTCCTCCTTCCAGGTCGGGGGCAGAAGATAATCCTAGCACTTACTCCACCCTACAGAGTCACCCCCTCCTTCCCGGCAAGCACCTCCATTCCCACCACCCTCGCCCGTGGTGTCCCACCGGCAAAACGGTGGCGGCTTCTCAGGCAGGCTGGTGGCCGGCCGGGCCGAATGGAATGCGGGGTGATCAGGGGGCCATTGCCCACCCAAGAACCCCAAGTGCAAACACCTCCGAGCTTTTATTACTTATTTCTATATCACTACCACATCACTATACGCTTCACGGGCCGCGAGGCCCAGTCTGTCTCGTCTTATGCCGCCCGTGAAGTCACAACGGGAAATCTACTGCTGGGAAGATCGTCCATCCATGGTGCCGGCCTCCCACTTACTTGCACTGCCTTCTTACACAACGGGTGGCCGGCTGGTGCGTGTCGGGGCCACTCAACCTTTCTCACCTATGACACCGATAGAAATGGAGGCAGCTCCTTGGTTAGGTGGCATGGAATTTGCAAACTGTGGCCTGTCTGACTCACTCTCTTCCACCCCCCCCCACCCCCAGCATTGAAACAGGCCACAGCCACTGCACCCCAAACATTCTTTCTCTTCCTCTCAGCCAATCCCTCTCCCGGCATTCAAAACTTTGCACATGAATCAGCTCCTAAAGATGACTCCACCCAGCGACTAGCACTCCAAACCCTCCAGTGGAACCATGTCAGCATTGGCTTCAACTGATACACTTCTGTGCTGGCTCATATGCTCGTGTGTGTGTGTGTGTGTGTGTGTGTGTGTGTGTGTGTGTGTATCTGTGAATCCTTCTTCCAGAAAACACAGCCTGGATCTCCCTATTCAAGCCCGCAGCTCCTTCAATACCCTTTTTTAAATTTATTTTTGAAAATGTCACCTGTACAGGTGATGTGCATAGAGGTTACTGTTACATAAGTCAGGTCATGAGTACATTGCTTTCTGGACAATGTCACCCCTTCCCTCCTCTGAGCTTTCCTACTCAGGGCTAGCACTCTGCCACTTGAACCGCAGCTCCGCTTCTGGATTTTGGGTGATTAATTGGAATCTCACAGACTGTCCTGCCTCGGCTGGCTTTGAATCTTGATCCTCAGCTCTCCTCCTCCTGAATAGCTAGGATTCCAGGTGTGAGCCACTGGCGCCCGTTAAGCCCGAGACGGAGCAGAGCATGCGAGTCTTTTGTAGGGACAGTCTGGCACACCACAGAGCACAGGGAGCTACCATGGGCAAAGGCAGGAGTAGAACTCGGGCACCTGGCATAGGCCGAGAGTAAAAGCTCGTCTCGGGCCACTTCTACAGTAGGTGTCGAGTGTGTCTGTGCTGCCTGTGTGTGTGACAGGGAGGGAGGGAGGGGACCGATGTGTGCACAGCAGCGGTACCCCGGCTGAGCCTATGGGGGTACGGTTGCAGACCAGGACCATGGCTCTGAACCGCAATGCAGAATTGACGTCGGGAGTTTTAAAGTCCCACTGCCCGTGACATTCTTCATACAAAGTCAGCATCTCTGACATTTGCATTAAAAAGAAAAATCCTAAGTGAGCCAAATGTGGTGGTTCACGCCAGGAGGCTGAGGCCTGGAGGGTGGCGTTCCAAGCTAGCCCAAGCAGAAGAGTCTGAGAAGCCCCAATTCCAAATAACAGTCCAAAAGACAGGGCTGGAGGTGGGGGGCCAGGAGCAGAGCCCCAGCTGAGCAAGGGTGAGGCCCTGAGTTCAAACCCCAAGACCACTTGAAAACCAAAGTAAAATGAAATAAAATAAAAACGATCCCCGAGTGATTCTAGCGTAGCCAGATTTGAGGCTTAAGAAAGATTCGGCGAGTGGTGTGCCGGGGGGTGGGGGGGGGGGTGGGGGGGTAGGGGGGTGGGGAGAGATCTCTTTTCAAGGGATTTGGGCTGATGATTTGGGTAAAGTTCCAGGAGAGAAGGAGTTATAAAACCTATTTCCAAATAGCGCTGCTCTCACAAAGCCCTTTTAACACGATCTAACCAACCTCCGACAGCTGCTGACACCCAGAGAGAGGCAAGGACTTGCCCAAGAACGCAGAGCCGTCAGCAGCGGGGGGGGGGGGGGGGCCAGCCTGGGCTAGTGGCGCCCCACAAGCGACCAGGTGCGGCGTGTGTCCCTGTGGAGATGCTTGTGGCGAAGGTGTGACGCACGTGCGCACACAGAGGCACACGTGCACGTGTACTGAGTACAGATATCTATGTGTGTCGGGGTGTGTGTGTGCGCGCATGGGCGTTTACGTTCACGGGAGTCCAGATACGTGTGCACGCATCACCGTGTAAACCTGTGCACGTGCATGCGTGTTGTGTGTCTCCGTGTCTAAACGTGTGCACGTACCCGTGTGTGAATGTATACGATGCATGCCTACGAAGATTTTTCAAGTGAAGATGGCTAATATCCTTTTCATTTTATTTTGCCCAAACAGCCATACACCTTCCAGAAGCTACGCTGCATCACAGAAGCACACCTCAGAGTTTCGCGTCTGTGTGTGGTTCTGGGGCCTGGGTTCAGGGCTTGGGTGCTGTTCCTGAGCTTCTCTTTGCTCACGGGTAGCATTCTACCACTTAGGCCACAGGGCCACTTCTGGCTTTTTCTGAGTGGTTTATTGAGATAAGAGTCTCACAGACTATTCTGCCCGGGCTGGCTTTGAACCACAACCCTCCGATCTCAGCCTCTTGACTAGCTAGGATTACAGAAGTGAGCCACCGGTGCCCTGCCACAGCTCAGCTTTTTAAACCTGAAACAACTGGCATTTTGGCACGTACAGTTTGGTGTGACAGGAAGGAATTTGTATATATATATATATATATATATATATATATATATATTTATTTTAAAACTCTGCCAAGGAGCTTCCCAAAGTACCCGACCCAGGAGACAAACAGCCCTCGTAGCAAGACACCCCTCAGCATTTTTGCATGTGTTATAACAGGCCAACAGAAATTCTGGCTAAAACCCCAGCTTCGAGCCGGGATACACGGTAAACAAACAAGAATTCGTTCATTTGAAGTTTAATGAGTATGCTTTTCCACTGGAACAAGCTGAAGCACAGATACTTTTTATTATCTCTCATCTGAGCTTCGGTCCTGAGAGTGAAGTCTGTCCACAGCCTGTGGTCAGGAAAGGGCAACCTTTTTGGGGAATCCAATGAGCTAGAACCTGGCTCAGCCAGAGATGCATGTGGAGACACGAGACAGAAACAAAGCAAAAGCCACCACAGGGGAGCGGGGGCCGCGGGGCGTGCTCCTTTACAGTACTTACGACCAAGCGGGCACAAGGCTAGGAGCCTGGAAAGCCTCAGGGACCATGACAGATCAAGCCCTGAACCTTCCTATGGCCGATGTGACCCCCAGCCAGACCCCAGAATTGAGGGAAACAGAGCCTCTGCATGTTACACGGGGAAGGACGCTTGTGGGAATGGGGCGAGGGGGAAGGGGAATTTCAACTCAAGGCTAAAATGAAAAGCTACAGGGCTGGGAATGTGGCTTAGCGGTAGAGCGCCTGCCTAGCATGCGTGAAGCCCCGGGTTCGACTCCTCAGTACCACACCTATAGAAAAAGCTGGAAGTGATACCGTGGCTCAAGTGGTAGAGTGCCGGCCTTGCGCACAGAAAGCTAAGGAATAGTGCCCTGGCCCCGAGTTCAAGTCCAAGTGCCCGCAGCAAAAAATCAATCGATCCATCAAGCCACCGTCAGAAAGCAAAGCAGGGCTGGGAGGGCTAATAGGGTTAGATTTCTCTGGAAGAAGTGCTTTAAAAAAAAAGTAAAAGGCTCGCCCTTCACGTGAGCTACCTGCGTCGCACGTGCTCACGGGGTTTGGGTTTGGGTCGCGTGCAATGCGGCCGGACGGCAGGAAGAGGTTGCAGGTGTGTTCACCGGCGGGGAAGGGGGACGGGACGAGCCCCAGCCCTTCACACTCCCTGGGCGGGGCTCATCCCCTCGAAACCCCTGGGCGGCCTCTCCCACCTACCCTCCGCGGACCAAGCTTCTCTAGTGAAGATGTGGGGCTGGTGTTGGCCATCTCCCCCATGGCTCCTCTTATTTCCCACACGATCTAGGAAGGAAAGCATCTGACACCCTGACACACTCAGGGTGCCCTGAAAACGCAGCAGAGCAACCATGCATATGGGTAGCAGGTGCAGGGCTGCCTCCTGAAGGGTCTTTAGTGACCAGGGCGAGGTGTCCAGTCTGCCATCCTTTACGGAGAAAACAGGGAGGGAGAAGCATTTGGTGGCAGGTTTCTTCTAAAGGAGTCCTCCTCCAGCCTAGAGTTATTCAATCGCTCCTCACAGATAAGACTGAAAGAACCCAAGCCAAGCCCCAGTAATCCTAACTACTCAAGAGGCTGAGATCTGAGCATCACGGTTCAAAGACAGCCTGGGCAGGAAAGTCCACATGACTCTTATGCCCAATTACATGCACACACACACACACACACACACACACACACACACACACAGCTGGAAGTGGAGCTTAAGGGGTAGCGTGCTAGCCTTGAGTAAAAATGCTCAGGGACAGTGTCCAGGCCCTGAGTCCAAGCCCCAGGCCTGGCACAACAAATAATAATAATAAGGGAGAGAAAAAGAACCCAACTAGGAGTCTGCAGAAAAGCCAGTTCCATTGTCAAGACCACGGGTAACCAATTCATAGCTGTGCCCATAGAGTACAGGGACAGTGCCCTCCCCCCCACACACACACTCTGCCAGGCACCGGGCCACATTTACAGTGGGAACTCATAAGTAGGTGGGCTCTGGACACGAGCCCCAAGAAGACTAACCACCCCAGAAAAACCAACTCTTTGCTCTCAGAGAAGACTAAAGGAGCACTTGAGCGCGGAGGGGACAAGGGTCTTCCATAGCTCAATCCTTTGTCCTTCCAGGATAAAAACGCAGGCTCCAGAAGCAGAAACCAACAGGAGAAAGAGGGAACTGAGTTCCCAAGGAACACAGAATGCTTGGCTGTTTCTAATGGAGAGGACGGAGAAATCTGACAAAAACAAAGCCAGATAAACCAGAAACACCAGCTCCTGGGTGACCCAACCGCCTTTTCTAGCTAGAATGCCTCTGGGCAAACTGGTCCCCCTTTGGGAACCTCCCCAGAGGCTGAGGGTAGAAGCGACACACCTACAGGGTCGGTTTCTGCACGGCTTGGCATGGGGGGTCAACCCACACTTGGCTGAAATCGCTGGGGGACCTCGGAAGGGCTGCTGCCCACACATTCAGGACATACAAAGCACTCCGCAAGGCTGGACTTCCATTCCACATGCCCATTGGTGAGAGAGGAAGAGATGTTTGGGTGCCCGAAGCAAGGTGGAGGTTTGTCTGGTGTTGAGTCGGGAGCTGAGGCTGGCGGAGTGAGGGCAGGGAGGGGACAGGGAAGTGTCAGGTAGAGGAGGGTGCTAGCCTCCAGCTGCTCCCTGGGCTATGGCTAATAGACAGGGCACTCTGTCTTCCCAAACCTACTTTCAAAAGAATGCACAGGCAGCCAAGAGGGCGTTAAATGAAAGGGAGGTGAGGCAAGAGAGAAGAAGCCTGGCAGGAGAGGAGCCAGAGCCCAGGCCAGGCCAGAGGGACTCGTAGCAGTGGGGGCTTTTAGGTATGGAGGTGGAGCCGTCCTCCCCTAGCCATTTTCTCTTCCTCAGCCTCATCCAGGTGCTTCTCAGGACCAGAGGAGGCGGGCGACAGATGCCAGGGGGGGGGCTTGTGCGGGGTACGTGAGCAGGTGGGCGCCTGTCCAGGGGCCCATCTTCTTTGTCTCCTCCTGCCCCTTACTCTCTCTAGGGCTTGACTTAGTAAGTTCTTATTAAGTTCTGCTTAGGCTAGACGAGTAGGCCTTTTGGTAAACTTAGATAATGAAAGAAAGAGACAGAGATTGAGAGAGAGAGAGAGAGAGAGAGAGAAGGAAGGGGGAGGAAAGAAGAAAGAAAGAAAGAAAGAAAGAAAGAAAGAAAGAAAGAAAGAAAGAAAGAAAGGAGAAAGAAAGAAAGAAAGAGAAAGAAAGGAAGGAAGGGAGGGAGGGAGGAAAGAAGGAAGGAAGAAAGAAAGAAAAAGAAAGGAAGAAGGAAGGAAGGAAGGAAGAGAGGGAGGAAAGAAGGAAGGAAGGAAATTGAAGCTTTGCGAATTTGAGTTATTTCTGTTTGAGTTTTTACAGGGGGTCCTTTGTCTTGAAGTGTCTGTTGGAGGAATTCTACCCCAATGCCATGCAGGGACCTCCCGTCTGCCTCTAATCCCAGAGGTCCCAGAGCTTCCATCCAACCTCCCTGAGCCCAGGAACTGGGCACTCGCAAGGCTGGTATGGGTGGCAGGCCTGGAACCTGCTGGACTCTGCCGGAGAGGAATCCACTGAGGTCTTCAACCCCACCACACGCATTCCCTCTGCTCTTCCAAACACACGCCTTTCCACTGAAGCTGGACAACCCAATAGGGGAAGGGGCTTCTACATTAGCTCTTGGGGGAAGAGGGCATTCCCTGCCCCCCTGCCCGGTGGTCAAGGGTTACCCCATCCATAGAATGGCACCCCAGCCAGATGTGGGGTTTCCTTGTTCCCGGACTCATGTCCACTCATGTAATACGCACCCCCCCCCCAATCACCTCCACTGAGTCCACACACAGCTCCCACCAGGACGGGGGAGTCCCACAAGGCGGCGGGGGGGGCACCCCTAAAGGCTCACGAGATAGCAAAAGGCACATGAGGATGGATGTGGGGAGTTGGCACAGACCCTCAGCTACCAATGGGGCTTGGGGGGGGGACACAGAGGTAAGACGGGGAGACCCAGAGCAGGACAGGGCCAAGAAAGCCGTCCAGATCCAGGGCTCTGGGCCTTGGGAACGACCCACGGGAGATCTTCAGCCCTTGGCAGGAGAGGCTCCTGCCTGTGTCCAACCCCACCCCCCCCCCACCCAGGGAGCTCGGCGGCCCTGCTGGGGATCCACCCTGTGGCTCTAGAGCTCAGGGGCTGGTGGGGCACAGCAGGTGGCGGGGGGAGGAGGGGGGCGCCCGGCCAGGGCGCGCTGGGCCGGGGCGCACGGACAGACGGACAGACGGACGGACGGCGGACCTGTACCTCGGTTGGAGTGGCTCAGGGTGGACGACTGGGAGGACTTGGACTTCTGGCGCTTGACGGTCATCAGGACCTGCTCCTGCACGCGCTGGCGGCCCGACGTGCCGGTCTTCATCTTCTGATCGGAGGGCAGCGCCAGGGTGGAGTTGTCCTGGTCCTGGAAGCATTCGTACGCCAGGGCGGTCTTGAGCGGCGAGTGGTTCATGGTGGCGGCGGCGCGGGCGCGCGCGGGGCCGGGGCCGGGGCCGGGGTGGCGGGGTGGCGGGCGGGCGGGCGGGCGGGCGGGCCGGGGGGAGCAGCCGAGCCGGGCCGGGCGGCGGCGGGCGTCGAGGAGGAGCGGTGTCTTCCCACGCTCAGCGGCTCCCAATGGCCATAGAGCGAGCGAGCGGGTCCTCGCGAGGGGCTCGGGCAGCTGCTCCTGGCGCCTCCACCCGCGCTCGTCCCTCTCCAGGCACGGACTGGCGGGCCCGCCCTCCGTCGGACAGGATATACCACCCCGGCCCCGCACCACCCACTCGGCCCCGACGCCGCCGAGCTGCAGGGCACTCACGGCCTGCGAGGGAGGGAGGCCGAGGCCGTGCGCGCCGCCGGGGCGGGGCGGGGCGGGGCCGGGGGGAGGGGGGAGGGGGGAGGGCAGGGCGGCCCCGCCCTCGGCACGCTGCGGGGGGGGGGGGGGGGGGGAGGCCGGCCGGTTCTGCTCCCTCTCTTCTGGTGTCTCCCTGCCCCAAACTTTAGGGTCCCCTGCTGTCCCGTCTCCCGATGGGGCTTGCCCTTCTGAAGGAGATATCTCTCTCTCTCTCTCTCTCTCTCTCTCTCTCTCCCTCCCTCCCTCTCTCCCTCCCTCCTCTCTCTCTCTCCTTCCCTCTCTCCCTCTCTCCCTCCCTCCTCTCTCTCTCCCTCTCTCTCCCTCCCTCTCTCTCCCTCCCTCTCTCTCCCTCCCTCTCTCTCCCTCCCTCTCTCCCTCTCCCTCTCTCTCCCCCCTCTCTCCCTCCCTCCCTCTCTGTCCCTCTCCCTCCCTCCTCTTTCTCTCCCTCCCTCCCTCTCTCTCTCCCTCCCTCTCTCCCTCTCCCTCTCTCTCCCCCTCTCTCCCTCCCTCCCTCTCTCTCCCTCTCCCTCTCTCTCCCCCTCTCTCCCTCCCTCCCTCTCTCTCCCTCTCCCTCTCTCCCTTCCTCCTCTCTCTCTCCCTCCCTCCCTGTCTCTTCCTCTCTCCCTTCTTCCTCCTCTCTCTCTCCCTCCCTCTCTCCCTCCCTCCCTGTCTCTTCCTCTCTCCCTTCTTCCTCCTCTCTCTCTCTCCCTCCCTCCCTCTCTCTCCCTCTCTCCCTTCTTGCTCCTCTCTCTTTCTCTCTCTCTCTCTCCCCTCTCCCCCAAAGCCAGCTGATCACCCGTTCCCCTTCAAGGCAGGCTGCAGTGGGGACAGGAAGGCCACATCCAAGGACCCGATTGGAAATATCAAAGCCCAAAGCAGCATTCCCCGGATTTCCTCCTGTAAGATCGGTGGATCTCTGAAACCCCCCACACAGCCCGTAAAGCAGTGACTGGCAGGCATAGGAAGCAATTCCATCGTGATTCTGAATGGGCGATGTTCGCTCGTTAGAAGCAAATTAAGTCCTACCCAGAGCCTTACTGAAAAATCCAGAAGCTCTCGTAATCCCAAAGTTATCCCGCCCCAGGTTTGTTGTTTCAGGGCTGTCTTCCTACTCCTGCACACACTCATCCCCTTGGGGACCGGGACGCATGCTTCATTCGTGAGAAAGCCCATGCCAATTAATTTAGTGAGTGTTTTTTAAAGTATTTAATGGGGGCCACATGCTGGTGGCCCACACCTGAAATCCTAGCTACGCTGGAGGCCAAAGGATCTCAGCTCCAGTCCAGTCCAGGCAAAAGAAAAGAAACGTTTGAGAGACTCCATCTGAAAGATAATCAGCCAAAACCAGATCTGAAGGCATGGCTCAAGTGGTAGAGCACCAGCCTAGGAAACACACCAGATGCTGAGTTCAAATCCCGGTACCTTAAGTTCTTTATGGGAATCTTTCTCAAAGGCATCACGCCTAACTAGCCTCAAGGAGCAGCAGGTACTGGGCATGCACCTCTGGAGGACTGGGACCCCATCACTGAACTGTAGCAGAACGGTCCGGTCCCTCAGCCTAGGTTTGGGACTCTCATAGTGGTGTGATGTTGCCACAGCCATCATCTTGCTGTCCGTCGCGGCTGCAGCTCGCACCTGTCCCTTTGACCTTGCCTTTCTAGCTGCAGAGGCAGGAATCCTCAGAAAGTTGTGCTGAGGGGGCACTGTGGACCAAGGGAGGGTCAGGAAGACTGAAGGACTGGCTACCCCAGGTGTCACAGGAAGGTCACTCACCCACTTCCTAGGAGGTAGGAACCCGGCTTTCCCTAGAACACGTTCCTGGGAGTCACCCACACAGCAGATGATTCTAAAGCAAGACATTGTTTCCTCTAGAGACACTTGAGTACTTGAGAGTTGTGTTCCTGAGAACTTAGTGACAAGTACATCAGAGATGCAGCCCAAACCACGTCCCAGCGGGAGGTACAAGTCCCACACCTGACCCCCCGTTGCCATCCTTTGATAGTGTTGGGTTCTGCTCCCAGCCGTGGACTGCCAGGGCCCTACAGAGCCCTGCTTCCCATGTCACTCGCAGACGGTGTGGCCTCTATTCTAGTTGTGTTCACTCCTGGTCCAGTGCTCATTCCAGCACATGATCCAGCCTCTTATAAAAGTCCTATAAAATGAGCATTAAAGTACAGTGTACACTGGTTATTTAAGAGCCTAAGTGTACCATAAAGTAAACATGACAGCATATAAAAATGCAACCCCATTGTATCATGCATTTGGCCTATCTTAAACCTAATATGTAGCCACAAGAAACCTTAATTGCATCTTTAGATAATGATGATCTTGTTACCTTCAAGGATTTGGAAGGGCCCTGAAGGAGGTAACAGATTCTTATTAAAAATCATCAAGTCCACGGAAGCCTAAACCGATCATCCTTAAAAGCGTTTCCAGGTATAAAGTTCAGCTTTCTAGCTACTTGTCTATTCTTCTTGTATTGATATTGACTTGTGATTCTACTGATTGCCATGGCCAGCACTGATTCTGTGCCTACAAAGTTCCATGCCTACAAATTGGGTATGATTTTGAGCTCTTTCTGTGGAGCATAGCATCCTTTTTTGAATCCTTACAATGACCCTATGAGGTGGGTACTAGCTCCATCGCCCTTCTTTTCCAGATGAAGAACAAGAGGCTCCGTGAAGTGATCCAGCTGGTGATAGGCAGAGACAAGACCAAATGCAGGATTCAGAGCCTGAGCCTTCAGCGGAAGTGAGTTCAAAACCCTTCCACGGTTCAATCTTTTTTTTTTTTTTTTTGGCCAGTTGTGGGGCTTGAACTCAGGGCCCGAGCACTGTCCCTGGCTTGTTTTTTCTCAAGGCTAGCACTCTACCACTTGAGCCACAGCGCCACTTCCGGCTTTTTCTGTATATGTGGTGCTGCGGAATCGAACCCAGGGCTTCATCATGTATGCGAGGCGAGCGCTCTACCACTAGGCCACATTCCCCAGCCCCTGGTTCAATCTTTCGACAGCATTGCTTCCCAGCACGTGGCCTGGAAGTCAGGCCCGCTGGCTTCCAATTGGAAACCAGTTGTGTCACTGACTTGTCTCATGACGTCCCCTTAGATTTCTATGATGCTTTTTCCCTTGCACCCAATCACTAAAGTGTTTGATAGATGGGTTGGGAACTAATATCCATTCTAGTTCCAATCCTGTATTCTCACGTTGTTCATGGGGCTTGTAGAGCAAGAGAATCTGAAATCAGCCTTTCTGGACGGGGTTTGCTTTGTCCTCCAACTGTACCCCCAGCATCAAAGCGGTGGGGACTATGAACGAGCCCCCCCCCCCACCCCCAGACAGGTGAAGGCACCTGCCAGCCATTGCCGCGTCCCAAGGGCAAGGTCTACTTTGCATGCGTTCGTTTACCTAATCCTCCCAAGAGCCATGGAAAGAGGTATCATTTTTTCAGTTGGGGAGAGGTTAAGTCAGAAAGGCCTGGCTTCTGAGGGAGGGGAAGAGGGGAGAGAGGCCATCGAGAAGGGCGTGTGTGAGGTCGAGCGAGGGAGGGAACGCCATGCTTAGCCCAGGAAGAAGAAATATCCTGATACATGCCAGGTCAAAGCTACCCCCCCTCCACCTCTTCTTCCTTCCTTCTCCTTCCTTTGCGGCACCAGTCTTGGGGCTTGAACTCAGGGCCTGCGTGCTGGCTGTCCCTGAGCTTTTTCCCTCGAGGCTAATGTTCTATCACTTCAGCCGCAGTGCCACTTCTGGCTTTGGGTGGTTCATTGGAGAAAGGAGTCTCACAGACTTTCCTGCCCAGGCTGGCTTTGAACTGCGGCGCTCGGATTTCAGCCTCCCGAGGAGCTGGGGTTGCAGGCACGAGCTGCCGGGGCTCGGCTATTTCCTGACTGTCCTGGGGACCCAGAGCAGTGACAAGTAGGCCCACAAGGAGCAGGCTGGCAGCGCTGTCTTGAGTAACTTTCTGCCACCATGGAAATGTTCCGTCTGCAGTGCTGTTTAGAATCAGCTGTAGATGAAGCAGCCACCTGGGTTGCAAAAAAAACCTCTGTACATGATCAGGTGAACTTTCTACCTTTAAGACTTAAGAGTAGTGAGGAGTCATCAGAGAGCCATGATAAAGGGGGTGGCAAGACCCTCCCTCCCACCTTCTTCCTTGCCACTTTTGATCCTGTTATCTTTGCAGATGGCCCCTAAGTCAACTGGGCCAAAGCATCCTGGCCAAGCCTTTGCCTCTAAAGGCCAGTGTCTCAGGACCCCGTTCTCTTGCTTGTTAGGCTGTCCTTGGAAACATGGAAGGCCCCCGGCCCACCTCTGTAGGCATCCATGTGAATGTAGGGTACTTGGCCTTCTCAGTCCGCAGGGGAAATTTATATGAGGAAGCCACAATTTGTTCAACACCCCACCTTGTTCTGGACACCCCAGGAACCCCCCCCCCACCAAGAATCCCAATTTAAAAGAATGTCCCATAGAAACCCCATGGTAACTCCTTCACAACCCTGGATCCTGGCTGCCCTCAGGGTACCAGGCCAGGGATGGCGGAGACGGTGCCTTGCTTCTGGTATGATTGTTGGCACCAGGCTGAAGGGCCATAGGGGCTGGAAGGCATGGGGTGGGGGTGGGGTGCCCAGAGGTTCCCACCATGGACAGGGAAACAGGAAGAGGGAGGGAGGGAGGATGGGAAGAGCGGAGGCCACATTCCCAGCCCTGCAGCAAGGACCTGGATGGGAGGACCAGGTCATGTGACCAGGTTCCCCCGTGCAGGAGGCCAGGGGCTAGAGGACTGGCCTATGTGCTATCCAGCTGCTCTGGAAGGCCCTGAAGGTCTGGGCTGGCAGAAGGAGGAGACAGGCAGCAAGGGCCTAGGCAAGAAGCCCAGCAAGGAGAGCCTGGATGAGTGTAGGGCGTGCTGGGCTCGCCAGCTAAGGGGTGAGGCCAAGGTGTGCATCCAGAGCTTCTCGGCCACTGGCCAGGGCAGTCTGGGAGCTGCCCTTCTGGTCTCTCGGGGTGCGGTGGGTGGGGTGGCAGACGGCAGGGAGGGACCGTGATGAAGAGAAGCAGTGACCCAGCCCGGTGCTGACGGGCTGCTGTCAGCACCCAGCTTGGACTGCACCCTGCCCCTCTGCCAACCCAAATTCTAGCTTTGTCCTTTGACATGTCCTCCTGGAGTTTTGCCTTTCCCTTTCCTCTCTCTGCTCCAGCCAGCTGTGCTGCTTTGAAACTTTGAAATCCTCAGAGCCTGAGCCACATCCTCAGCTTGCTCTGGGACCAGAAGCCATCTCAGCAGACTCCAGCAGGTGCCCAGAGAGGACCCTAGGAAAATGAGAAATGGGACTACGGTGTCGACCAACAAAGATGAGCCTCCCCCCACCTCCCAGAATTGCTGCTTCCAGCTGTATGACTTTGAACAGCTACTTAACCTCTCTGAACCTCACTTTCCTCGTTTGTCACATTAGGTTAGTAATACCTACGTACCAGGTTCTTGTGACGGGCAATGGATGCTACATATAAAATGTCTCCCATGATGCCCGATACACTGTAGGTGCTTAATAAACAACAGAACTTCTCCTGCCTCCTGTCTAACTGCTCGGTCTTGCACACTCGACGTCAGGCCGGTCACACAGGGCCATATTCCCAGCTCAGGCCCTTGATTCTGTGTCTCAGACCCCTCAAATATCTGTTCTCCCTGGCATCTGGAGCCCTATTCCTCCATGTTCCTTGAAGCCTCTCCTCTCCTGCCCATACCTGCCCTCCCCTCCCTGCCTTGTATTTGTGGTTCCAACTGTTCTCTATCACTAGTGTCTGTGGACACCGCCGAGGTGGGTATTAGAGACCCCCTGATTTAGTCTCTCTGCTCCTCAGAATGGACAAGCAGGTTCTAGGAGGTCTGGGCATATGAGCTTGCAAAGATTTGGGTATCTGGGTCTTGCTTTCCCCTCTGTGGCGGGGGGGGGGGGGCATACGAGTTCCCTCCTGCCTGTTCAGTGGGCAGGGGAGTGGGGAGGCTTCAAAGAGAAACCAAGGCAGAGGAGGACCCTAAGATTCACGGGGTCCCTTGTTGGCGTTGCTGTGCAGGAGGTGGAGTCGCTGCCCAGGGAAAGGCCGTGGGAGCTGCAGAGCCGGCCAGGAGCGTGGGGTGTGTGCCCCCAGCAGGTCCCCCGCACTCTATCTCCCCGTCTCTTGCCCTGCCTCGCCTCCTGGTGGTGATGAGTCACCGCCCTGGCCTGCAGACGGGGAAGCCACGCCCAGGGCAGCTGGCAATCCCCACTGCCTCTGCTGGGAGCTGCTGGGCGGGCAGCCTGCCAGAACGCGGCTGAGCACTGGTGGGAGCCAAGAGGCTCCAGGGCCTTGAGCCAGGCTACGAACCTGCTGAATAGGAGCGTCTCCTGTGCACATCGCCCCATGGCCCAGCCAGGTGCTTCCTTACTAAGATCACACGTGTGTGTCAAGGAATGGCACCTCTGAGATCTACATTCAAGCAGGCCTGGGCTGCAGGGGCCTCCCAAAGGGTCTGGTGTCTCCCCCCGGCCTAAGCAGGTAGCCACTCCCAGTCACTTGTGTCTGTCACCGCCTGATGCACCACAGCCCATCAACTCTTGTCCTCAGCCCAACTCCATCTCTCCCATCTCCTCCGCCCTCCCCCACCCCCCTCCCCAGGTTGTCCTCGGTGGGAAGCAGCTCTTCCCTCTCCGGACTCTTAGCTACTCTCGTGCTACTTGGCACATCGCGCTGCCCTGCTGTGCACCGTAAGCATTTAACATCACCAGCACACCTACGACCGTCCTCTGAATATTGAAATGGCCCAATAAATGTCTATCTGGTCAACCTACATTCCATTCATGTATTCGGTTACAACATCCCTGGGCCCAGATGCTCCATGGTGAAGAAAACCCACCATTCCCTGGGCTCCAATGTCTGCTAGACTGAGGGCTGGGCCCGGGCCTATGTGGACAGAGACCCCACAATTATATGACACCCCACACATCCAGTCATCTCCACTGTCAGGCAGTTATCGAAGGAGCAATGTAGAGGAGGACCAAAGCTGCATCGGAGAGCTGGAGAGGCCCCTCTCCCTCCTTCCCCAGTGGGCATCTGGACATGCTTGCCACCTGCTAGTCCTGGCCCCGACTGGCAGATGCCAAGCATCTAGGAGACCCCTGCCCCAAGGAAGACCTTAGGTGGTCTTCATCATAGGAGATTCTGTCTTCTACTCTACTGTTTTAGAAGCTGGTCAGTCAATCAGTGATTGTGGGGTGAGTTAGCAAGGTGAGTCATTTTGGGCCTTGTCTAGTGTCCCCCGATCACAGCTTAAGCCAAGTGTGTCAGCTCCACAGCGCTGTGCTCTACAGCTGAGAATGGAGGTGTGGAAGAGTCTAGGGATGGTGACTGAGGTAATGGGACAGGACTGGGACAGGATCTAGAGGACTTTTAGGATCGAGGGAACACTGGACACCACCGAAATTGGAAATGGCGAGCTCGCAATTCAAAGTAAAGAGCTTTGTTTTAAAATTGCTGCAGGGGGAATTCATTTGACGACTCTGAAAAGGAGTGAGTACATATCAAACTACCTGTTGGTTTCACCATTTTGCCCCTGTTTCTTTTCCTTTCCACACGGTATCACATCACGGTAACACCCCTCACTGATGTGAACTAGTGCTCTACATGACAGCGCGTCTTACCCTTCAATCTTTTGAGAATTGTGACCCCCACCCCCTTATCTCACCCCGTGGTAAGAGTGAGGGGACTGAGGCTCAGAAGAGGGTATATGGCACTTTGGTGGGTTGAATGGTTTCAGCCGTCCAAAAAAGTGCCCATATTCGAACCTTTAGGCCCCATGACTATGATATGTTTTGGAAAAGGGCCTTACGATATAACTAAGTTGAAGATCTTGAGCTGAGGTGTCTTTCTAAGTGAATGCAAAGTGGCACGGTGTGTGTGTGTGTGTGTGTGTGTGTGTGTGTGTGTGTGTGTGTGTGTGTGTCTGAAATGCACAGCCAGAGGCAGGAGTAGGACTTACACTGGGATATGCCGAGGAGTGCCTGGGCCACCAGGAGGTAGAAAAAGTACGAAAGAGAGCCTCCAAAAGGACCAACCAAGCCAGGACCTTGACTTTGGAATTATGATTCCCAGAATTGTGAAAGAATAGGTTTCTGTTGCTTTTTTGTCTGTTTTTATGCTGGCACTAGGGTTTGAACTTGGGGCCTCTTGCTCTCCCTTGGCTCTTTTGCTCCAGGCTGGTGCACTACCACTTGAGCTGTACCTCGCCATCCAGCTTCTCAGTGGATAACTGGAGATAAGAGTCTCATGGACTTATTTCCTGTGCAGAGCTAGCTTTGAGCTGGAGTTCTCAAATTTCAGCCTCCTGTATATGTAAGATTACAGGTGTGAGCCACCAGGTCCTGGTAAGTTTCTAGTGTGTTAAGACACGGGGCTTATGGCAATTTTCCTAGCAGTGATAGGAAACAAATACTGCCACTAACCCCGAAACTCTCCCAGCCAGGCTGGGTGAGCTGTCAGCCTGTCTAAGCAAACCCACTGGGCATGTAGCTCAGGGGGTGTGAGACTCATAGAAGTGGGGGTGAGGGATACTGCAATGATGTTGGCCCTCAGCAATGACACAAAGCAAGGGCCAGCTGGCTTCTGTCTAGCCCTGGACAGCCAACCCTTTGCCCCTCTGCCCTTCCGCTCTGACACCTACCTTTGTTTTTATGCTTGGTTTCACTCTACACCAAAGAAGAATGATGCTTCAGTGGACCCGGGCAGAGGGAAGCGGCCATAGCGATGTCACCATCCGTCAGGAGGAATTTATGAAGCCAGTTACACCTGTGCCAGGAAGTCAGAGGGGCCCAGCCTCTCATAACTGCCGGTCTCTCAGCCTGGTGGCCCATCATTTTCCTACTTAATAGGATGTCTGCAGGCAGTCAGAGGTAACACAACCACAATTAAACACGACAAGAAAACACAATAGCGCTTTGTGTTTCTATGCCCTCCCTTTCATTCAGAGAGCTCAGGCAGCTTTAATGGCCCTTGGGACGCTTCCTCTTGCTGGAAATGCAGCTGGGACAGAGTTCATCTAGCTTAGTAAGGCCCTGAGTTCCATTGTGGTACCCCACTTCATAAATACACACACACACACACACACACACACACACACACACACACACACACACAGAATGACATGGTTCCCTACTTGACCCAGGACCATGCAGAGGTCTGAGCCTAGATTGTCTGTCAACTTGCTGTGTGATTTCGGACAAGTCCCTTGCCCCGTCGGGGTTTCAGTGTCCTGGCTTGCTTGTAAAACGAGAGTGTGGGAGTGGCTGCTCTCGGATCTGAAGGTGCATCTAATCGCTGAGGAATCTTCCAGATTCTGAGGCAGCAGGTCTGAGGCGGAGCCTAAGGCTCTGCATTCCTCACAGGCTCCGGTGGGTGCCGCGTTGCAGGTCGTCTGGGCACCCTTGAAACCAGTCCCGGGCAGGCCACTTTATCGCGATCGCGCCATCTCCCACCTTCCTCGGGCTGCCGTAGGAAGCACACATAGGCTGATGGGTGCCCGCGCGCGTGGTGGGCCATAACATCCGCCTCCCGCAAAAAAGATCTTTTTTTACACAAAAATCACCAACGACGTGATTGAGATTTGATCTTCAAGGGGGGACCCGGGCACGGGGCGGCTCACGCCTGTCATCCCGGCTACTCAAGAGGCTGAGATCTGGGGATCACAGTTCTGGGCCAGTCTGGGCAGAAAAGCCCATGAGACCCTTATCTCTAGTTAACCCAGCAAAAAAATAAATAAATAAATAAAAATAAATAGGCCATCACGCTGTGGCTCTAGTGATATAGCACCAGCCCTGAGCGAAGACTTGATATTCGAAGCGGAAGGAGTCGGTTCAAGATCAAGTTCCAGCACCTCTCGCCAGCTCAGGATTCCCGAGGCCCACCCCGCACAGTGGGATGAAAATGGGAAACACACTGCCCTCGTGGGCTGGTGGCCATCTGTGGTACGAAACATGAGGCTCCTTCTTCACCGGCCCCAGTGAGTTCACCCACAGGGACCTACCACACCAGGCTCCTCTACTTTCCTACTATTCTAGACATGGGACCTCCAGGTCCTTCTCCCCCAATCCCCTGATTATCCCATCCACACCGGGAGGGTCTGCGACACCAGCCTGAGTGGCCACGCCCCTAGCCCTGGGGCCCTGTGCAGGAGGGAGGCCACGGGGCTCAGGTCGGGAAATCTGCCTTTCTCTTCCCTTGGAAGCCAACCTGCTGCCTAAAGGTGCTTGGGGCTTGGCGGGAGCAGCAGCCAGTCTCCCTGGCATGGTACCTACAATCCCCCCCCCCCCTCAACTCCACCATGATGCCCAGCCTCCCACCCTCTCCCAGGCCTGGACAAAGCACCTCCTTTCTGCAGGCACTGGATTTTCCTTTTCTCACTCGCTCCCCTAGCCTGAGCCACGTGCAGGCAGACAATGAGATAATGGAGCATGGCGGTGTGCAGCCCTCTGGACAAGGCATGGATGGCCTCACTCCCCCAACCTATGGCGGTGAAGTCTGGTTATGTCTAAACAGAACAATTACCCTAATTGCTGTTTGTGCTAATGATACTGTCATCATTGGTCCGAAGGGAGAATGGGATTACTCACCCAGCTGGCCGTGGAACCGGAGCCTCGCTGCGGGCCAGAGCCCCAAGCTGCTGAGGGGTTGGGCCAAAATGCGGGTGAGTGTCTCTGCCAACCGTGCCCCCAAGTTAGGCCTTAAGGACCCCTGACCCACAAGGATTAAGATACCTTTTAGTTCCTTAGATAGGAAGATTCAGGTGTATGTATGTTCAGTGCTTCCCTTGTGTATTTCAACGTGCAAAAAAAAAGAAAGAAAATCTATAATCGTTCCCGCTGAACTGAACTGGCGGGCTCTTTCTGATAGTGGTGGAGAGGTGACAACAGATGACAGAGCAGACCTGCTCACTTAAGGTAACTGAATTATCCGGGATTCATTCAATCATTTGGTTGAGTCAACAGTTCAGACTGGAAACACCCCATCAGAGCGGTTCCTGGTCCTCTGAAGGGAGTTTCCTGACGCTTTCCTCCCGTCCCAAACGCCTGTCAGAGGGAGGAGAGTAGGGGCTCCAGTCTGTCCGCCTTGTTTTGAGAATCGCTCGTCATGTTTGAGGCAAGGGATCGGGAGCGCTCTCGGGGACAATGGCCAGGCTCCCTGCCTGCCTTGCTGGTCCCAGGGGCTGGTTTTGAGAACTCGTCCTTGCTGGGGTGTGTCAGCCTGCGGTGATCAGGCTGCTTTGCCCGCCCCATCCGTGACTCCCCGGCAAATCTGCCAGTCAGCATTCTCAGCTTCATCTGCATGTGGAGCCTGTGGAAGCTTCTCGATACCCTGCATGCCTCACAGAGGCATAAGGAGTAAAGGGGCCAGAGCTCAAAGCCCCCTAGACATCTCCCCCAGCTACCTGCCATCGGCTGTTTAGCCCCTCATGGGGGTGTGAGCCCCCAAAGACCCCAAGCATTCTGAGAGGCTTGCGATTCTAGCTTTAGGTCCGGCCAGGCGAGGTGCAAGTCTGTACAAGGATTACCCACCAAACTGCTCTCTGGGTGTTCTCCTTTCAAAGGACATCACCTCCCCTCTCTCCTCTGCTCTGGAACCTGATGGTGGGGACCGGGGCAAGCTCCTGAAGCCTCACTCTTCACCCTCCTCCTTGGCCCTTCCCGTCTCCTCAGTCAGGATGCAGATGGTTTTTGCCTTCCTCTTCTTGCCAGCTGGAATTCTGTCTGCCTCAGCCTCTCTTCTACCTCCTTCCCCGGGCAGTAGCTTCCTGACTTAGCCTAATCACAGGAGAACTGCAGGGAAAGGAAGGGGAGGAAAAAAAAACCCTCCGGATGACATCAGGAGAGATTTGAAATTCACCAACTGCACCGCACAGCAAAGTCGAAGCAAGCCGGGAATGAGCTGGGCTCGGTTTCTGTCCCAACATCTCCTTCCTAGCTATGTCTTTTCTAGGCAAACAAAAGAGCAGGTGCAAAGGCAGAGATAGAGGAAAAAGTTGAGGCAAAGCTTGGAGGCTCTCCCATGCCATGCAAAGGAAGATCTGCGCCGTTACTCAGGAGTCCTAAAAGTGACATCGAACCATTGGGATTCAACCTCCTGAATGGCTCCCCTCTCCAAATTCACCTGGAAACAACAGCTCATTTTTGTCCATAGATAGATAGATAAATAGACAGATAGACAGAGATAAATAGATACATAGACAGATGAGAGAGAAAGAGAGAGTCAGTCTTGGGTCTTGAACTCAGGGCTTAGGTGCTGTCCTTGAGCTTTTTTGCTCAAAGAAAAAAAAAAGGGCTCCGCCACTTGAGCCACAGCTCCACTTGCAGCTTTTTGCTGGAGATCAGAGATAAGAGTCTCACAGACTCTCCTGCTTGAGCTGGCTTCAAACGGTAATCCTCAGATCTCAGCCTCTGGAAAAGCCAGGATTACAGGTCGGAGCCACCATACAAAGCCACCAAGCTTTGTCCACTATACTGAGATAAAGAACTCCACTGCTGAGAGAGAAAGAGAGAGAGAGAGAGAGAGAGAGAGAGAGAGAGAGAACCTCTGCAAACTTCTAGCTGGCCGCTCAGGTAGGCTTTTGGCCTCCTCATGTTTGGGTGCCACGATAACAAACCATGGACTGTTTGGAGCAAGGGTGGGGCCTTGGCTGGGCTCCACGTAGAATAGAATAGAAGCTGTGATGACAGCGCCTCCATTTACTGGGTGACTCCACAGACCCGGCTCTCATCATGGCCATGGCCCTTCTGGCCAGCGGCCAGTGTCCACCCTCTCTCCGACGCGTCCTGTGGACACTTCCTGTGGACGAAACCACTGCGAGTAATGAGTCATGCCAGGACCCAGACATGGGAGGACCACGGTACATGGGAGTCTGGCGCTGACGGGAAGAGCCAGAGGGCCGGATGGACTTTTCCCAGGGTGAGCTCCTCCCTCTGGGAACGACCCTGCCACGCCGAGGACCCCGCACCTGCACACAGACGGGAATGGCGCTGGCTCCCGGAGGGTTCCTGGGAGCCGGCTCTGCCTGTGGGAAGACTCTGGTCACTTCTGCAGATGCTGCAGCTCCATTCCGTGTCCCTCCTCAGGCCTCTGATTGCAGATGAACGCACGCGGCAAACATCTGATGACAGAACTTTTTTTTTTGGTCAAAAGGCCCATTTCAAGTGAAAGAGTGTCATTAGTGTGAGAGTACTTGCCTAGCATGCACAAGGCCCCGGGTTGTGTTCCCAGGGCTTCCAAACCACATAAAAAAAACATGGTTCAGGACCCCACTCAGGTCTGGAATAAGGCTTTGGAGTATGGGCTTTGAAGGAACACTTGGGTCCAACTAATGTTGTGTGTGTGTGTGTGTGTGTGTGTGTGTGTGTGTGTGTGTGTGTGTGTGTTGGCACTAGAGCTTGAACTCGGGGTCTCACACTCTCACTTGGCTTGTTCACTCAAGACTGATGTTCTACTACTTGAGCTACAGCTCCACTTCCAACCTTTTGGGCTAATTGGAGATAAGAGTCTCACGGACTTCTCCTGCCCAGGCTGACTCTCAGCCCCCCTGAGGAGCCAGCGTCTCAGGCTGGAGCTACCGGAGCCTTGCTCCAATTAATTTTTGAACACTTTTCAATCATGCTCAAGTATAGATAACACAAAAGCCTCTATTTCAATTATTTAAAGTGAATGCATTTCTATCAGGAGGAACAACAGTGCTATCCATCTCCACATCTTTTAGGTCATCCTCAACTGCAAGTCCCCCCCACACACACACCACCACCCCGCCCGCTCGCCTCCGACTCTGGCGGCCACATTCCACTTCCTGTAGCTGTGATTCTTCTATTCTAGGAATCTCTGCTAAGTAGACTGACATGGCCTTTATTCTTTCAGATTGGCTTATTTTGGTTAGCGTAAAACATCCTCAGCCAGGCGCCAGTGGCTCATGCCTGTAATCCTAGCTACTCAGGAGGCTGAGATCTGAGGATGGTGGTTTGAAGCCAACCTGGGCAGGAAAGTTTGTGAGACTCTTATTTCCAATTAACCATCAGAAAAGTGGAAGTGGAGCTGTGGCTTCAGCTGGTAGAGCACTAGCCTTGAACCAAAGAGCCCCAGGACAGCACCCAGACCCTGAGTTCAAGCCCCATGACCAAACAACAATGACAACAAATCCTCAAAATTCAATCATGTTATAGCCCATGTGAAAATTTCCTTCCTCTTTAAGGCTGGATAATATTCCACTGTGTGTGTATACCACATCTTGCTATTCTTATTTTCCTCTGCCAACAGACACTTGGGTTATTTCCACCTTTTAGTCTTAGCAAATAATACTTCTATGGGCTTGGTATGAATATCTAGCTAGCTCTTTGCTTTCCATTCTTTTTTTTAAGAATCGTTGCTTTTTATTATTTTTAGTGTTATAAAAGTGATATTCACAGGGGTTACAGTTACATAAGTCAGTACATCTCTTTTTAGGCAAAGAATAGTTTCCTATAGTTAAATTGGGAAATACTAAATTCTAATGTAATTTAGAACTGTATACTAACAGCTAAAAGTATTACATTGGTAGAAATATACAACAAAAGAAACATCTCCAAAAAATAATTTTAAAGGTAGAAATGGGTGAACTATTAATCAAGATACAATTGACTGAATCAACACAATTTTTGTTGTTGTTTTGTTTTGCTTTGTTTTGTGTTGTGCCAATACCAGGGCCTCTAACCCTGCACTTTTTGCTGGTTAATTGGGGATGGAGTCTCACTGACTTGTGTTCCCTGGCTGGCTTGAAGCCATGATCCTCACGTTTCAGCCTCTTTGAATAGGTGGGATTACAGACGTAAGCCACCAGCTACCGGCTGAGGTGGATTTTTTTTTTTTTTTGGCCAGTCCTGGGTCTTGAACTCAGGGCCTGGGCACTGTCCCTGAGCTTCTTTTGCTCAAGGCTAGCGCTCTACCAATTGAGCCACAGCGCCACTTCCTGCTTTCTCTGTATGGTGCTGAGGAATCGAACCCAGGGCTTCATGCGTGCTAGGCGAGTGCTCTGCCGCTAAGCCGCCTTCCCAGCCCTGTTTTGGTGTTTTGTAAATCCGTCCTCCTCTTGGGGAAAACTTCAAGGTCTTGTGTTTGCCGTACGCCTCCTGCATTCCCACGCTGATGTCATCACTTCCCGTCATCCCCTGGTGGCAGACGAGTGCTTAGATCCTCGTGACGGTGGTAGTCGCCTGGAATGCAGTGCTCACACGTCAGTGGCTCCCACTGGGGGCTGAGTGCTCCGGGCCATCCCACACAGGAAGGAGGACCGCTTTGCCCCGACCCTCCGCAGCCGCTGTCCGCACCTGTAGGGGCTTTGGCTCCTCAGCTGGCAGAGGTGGCTTCCAGTCCCACAGTGGTGGCGGCTCCTCAGAGCGAGGATGTTCCTCCGATCCCTGCAAGGCTGGGTCCCCGTGCAGAAGCAGCCTAGATGTCTCCAGACCAACGTGAGTCCCGGTACCCTCAGCTTCCAGCTGTGGGAAGGGCCTTTGGAGAGCAGGTGGAAACTCATCTGGACCCAAGGAAGGACAGTAGAAGTTTCTAGAAGGTGGTCTTGGCATGCTATCCAGAGTCTCCAGGTCAGGACAGACCATGCTAAGGCCCAAGCCACCAGTGTGGCCCTAGAAGGTAGCTTGATAGGAAGCATGGTCTGACTCATGGGAGAAGCAACCTTTCTTTCTCTGGGCTCCTGGAAGGCCCGACTGGCCAAAGTAGTTGGGGAAAAATATTCCAGGCAGTTCTGGATCTGCGGTGGAGACATGTGTCGGGGTCACTTTCTTACCAGGGTTCTTCTTGTTTTTCTTTAGTTATCCTAGCTCTCCGGTTCTGAAACCAGACCTGGATTCGAGACTTAGGAATCTGAGTCAGCCCCGAAAGTTCTTCTCTCTTGCTGAAGTCAGGATATGGGTTCCCTTCAAAGGCCTCAATAAGCACTTTGCATTGATCTTTGTTATATTTGGTTCTCTTGCATCTCCTGCCTGCTTGAGGTCCTGGAACAGCCTCGCATCTGTTGGAAGCCATGGCCTGCCTGGGTGGTATTCTCACACGTGTGTTCTTTGGCATTAGGAGCAAAAAACCGTCTCCTCAGGAGGCCTCTCTAAAGGCCCAGGAGAACGGACCCAACCAGATAAGCTCTTGCTTTCCATTCTTTTTGGCTTACACCGAAGCCTTTCTCTCACTTTTCATGTTGCCACTCGACCCTGGTGAGTTGCATTACCTACAAAGCCTTCTCCATTTCTATCTTCCAAGTCCTATGACTTGCTACATTCCAAGAGTCTTCCTGCTACTAACTTCTACTAATCTTACAGCAGTGGAAGTCATGGGGAGGGTGTCCATGAGGGAAGAGGGTTTGATTTGCGTGTCTCCTCCAGGTAAAAAGCTTGCTTTGCAAAGCTCCACAGCACACACCTACCCCATCAGGAGTGGCTTTCTCAAACCACCCACCATCTATTACACGCACCTGCTCTGCTTCAGTATGCTTTACGTTTCTCTCCCCACTTCACACCTAGTTATGTTTTCTGAGTAATTCTCATTTCTCACTGTAATTAAAGCATACTTCTATCTTGTGTCGTCCTCAATAAGCTCCCAGAACAACCCCTTGGAGCCCTCTGTAATTACACATTTAGAAGTCTTCTAGGACCTGGGAAGTTCATCTAGCTCCAGCCTCCAATCACCACATTCAAAGCTCAGACATCCGTTTGTTCTGTGGGCCTGTGCCCAGCAACGTGCCAGGGAGAAACACCAAGACTGGAGAGGAATGAAGTGCGGCCTTGTTTCTGGGGAGGCTGTAGGCAGGAGGGCAGGATTTATGGGCATGAGGCAATCCAGGGAACAATACATGACAGATGTGATTCATCTGCTTTATATCAAAGCAAAGAGAGGGTGTGGACTGAGCTGCTCATGTTAGCATAAGCAATATGAAAAGAAATAGCACAGCAACTCTGAGAACACAGGATGGGGGCAGGGCGCGGGAAGAAAGGCTGGGATGAGGCCGGCACGGGGCATGGAAAAACTAGGTGAAGCATCCAGTCTGAAAGAAAACCTAAGCTAAGAGCAGAAGTAAATTCCTCACCAGTGTTTCATGTGTCAAAGTGTGTTTATAGGGTATGAATTCAAAGACTAATTATAAAACCCAATGAGATGAAAAGAGATATCAGTGTTAGGAAAACAAATTGAGAACTAAATCCAATTACCTATCTAGGAAGGGATTTCAGAAGTAACCTCCAAGGCTCAAGGTAGAATTGGCAAGATGGGAAGGCTTGAAGCCGCCCCAATCAACGCAGAGGAAAACAGAGATCGGAGCAGCCAGAGAGAACATGGTAGGTTTGGAGGTGTGGCTCGAGTGACTGAGCAACAGCTGGGAGTAAAATGAGCTGAGTGGGAACTCAAGACCGAGTTCGAGTCCCAGTACTGGCACTGATGTAAGTTAAATGATTTCATAAAGAAACAAACCAAGCAAACAAATAAATACCAGGTAATATAAGAATAATTATCTGGAGCTATAGCTCAAGTGGTAGAGTGTCAGACAAGCAAGCACACTAAGTAAGATTGCGAGATCCATGAGTTCAAGTCCTGGTGCTGGCAGATGTCAGTAGACACCCAGTGAGTTCTGACTCAAGCCGAGGAGCGGAAGACCTGTGGGAGAAAAGCTAATGGCTAACAGTGTCTCCATTTACACACACACAGCCGTTGCAGAGTACAAATAGGAACGCGGAAAGCTCCTAAGGAAATGGAAATGACGTAAGCCACACCAATCAGGAAGTGGAAGAAGGGGAGGAGACGTGGAAATGGAAGGTGCCGGTCATTTCTTCTTTCACACTAGGTCATCAGCCAGATGACAGAAAATAAAAGCATAATTTGAAAAAAAAAATCAATGGCTAAAGCTTATAAAATGAATTTTTTTGGCGGGGGGAGGAGATACTGAGGTTTGAACTCAGAGCCTCATCTTGAAAGTTTTAAAATAACTTTCAGAGAGCCGTGTGCTGGTGGTTTATGCCTAGAATCACCGCCGCCTTCCTGAGCCCAGTGGACCCTCTGGGGACCGGATGGCTGGGATCCAGGAGAAGTTTGGTTTTTATTTTTATTTATTTATTTATGTTAATGCTGGTACTGGGGCTTGAACTCGAGTCTTCTTGCTCTTGCTTGCCCCTCCCCCCCCGCCCCCCATCAAGTCTGGCTCTCTAACACTTGAGCCACACTTCCACTTCTTCTCAAGAACGTTTCTGCCTGAGGTGGCTTTAACCCGTGATCCTCAGATCTCATCCTCCTGGATAGTTAGGATCGCCAGTGTCCGGCTCTAGGGGAAGCTTCTGGAGGCTCCAAGGCTTGAGCTGGTCTTGCAGAACAGGGATGGTTTGAATTGTTGGGGGCGGGGGCGGGCATGTCATTTGCCAGGCATCCTATAGATTGACCTGTCTCCGTGGATGGAGAACTTCATGACGCCAGAGGGAGAAAGCATGTCTATCCAGCATGTTAGCCAGAAGTACCAAGCGCCAGTTCTTGGAGCGGAAGGTGGGGGGAGCGGGGATTTGGGGCAGCAGGGGAGCCAATGGCAACATGAAGGCTTACCCCTTGGGGCCTAACCTGAACAGAACTCTGAGAGGACACATTCCAGCAGGACAGAACCAGGTCCCCACAAAAGGCCTGGAGGTAGAACCTTGTTACCGTGACTGAAAAGGGCAGGGGGTGTCCTCAGAACCAGCTCCGATGGCAGCAAGACCAGACAGGAAAGGGAGCAATGACCGGTGCCCCCATTCATCTGGGGACCAGCAATCAGCGGCAGGAAGAAGCCTTGGTTTTGATAGCAGGCCCTTTGCTGAAGTCCCCGAGTCTGAGGGAGGAGAGGCCAGGAGGACTGAAGCTGTGGTGGTAGCCAAGGTCAGGGTGTTGACTACACCCACCCAGACCTGCAGGGCATAGAGACTCAGCTCTCCACTGGGGTCATGCTCTCAGACATCATAAATAGCTCTCTTGCTCCTTTTGCCTCCGAAAAGGTCATTAAGTCATTAATTATACAGCAAGTGGCAATAAAATGGTCTTGGTCTTCCTCCTCTTCCCCCAGCTCAGGGCTTCAGGACTCCAGGGCTCTGTGGGGAGCCAGCTACTTCGCTCCATCTTGTCCTTTGCCATCCGTATGCATTGGGTAACTTCCTGAATAGCAGGACTGTCACCGCGCAGGAGTGCCAGACCCGCTACCGCCCCACTGGCTGACCTGGGCACAACCATTCCGTCCTTCCCACCACAAGTGGCAGGGATGCAAAGGGACTCTGAAAGCCCCCAGCGAACATGGGGCTGCTCATCATCGCCTTGATCTGTGATGTGCATTTCTTCTCCTCTCTCCAGGGACAGAATTCCTCATCCCACTCCCACCCCTGAGATGCTGAAGTAACCACACGGGACACAGAGCATCCGGGCTCTGAAGCCCCATCCATTTGAGTGGTATCACGGCTCTGCCACTCACTAGTCTTGTGATCCGGGTGAACTGGTCAACCTCAGTTTTCCCAGCCATAAAGTGGAGATAAGATTATCTACCACATATGTCTGCCATGAGGTTTAGACAGGATGGCACAGATAAGATGCCCAGAGGCCCATTGCTACTGCCCCTGTCCTTATTGTCCTATTTGCTGTGTCCTCCTCACTCCTGCCTCTCCTGAGGCTGGACACACTGGTAGCTTGGGGGCAGTGACGTTTCCCCTTGGCCCGCAGTTCATCCTTATCGCTGCCAGGTGGTGAGTTGAGCCCAATTTCTAAGCCCTTGGTCATCTGCCCTGACCTGACCCCAAATTCTGCCAGGCCACATGCTTGGCAGAGCCCTTGGATTCTGGAATGGAAGAGAAATCTGTGGGGGAGATATATATGTGTGTGTGTGTGTATGTGTGTGTATATATATACATATCACTGCTGTCCAAAAGGAAGAGAATATGAACAATATGTAGAATTGAAATGTTTCTGGAAATAGACTCAAAAAAAGTTTTAAAAGCAGGTAAAATTGGGGCTGGGAATATGGCTTAGTGGTAGAGTGCTTGCCTTGTATACGTGAAGCCCTGGGTTCGATTCCCCAGCACCACATATACAGAAAACGGCCAGAAGTGACACTGTGGCTCAAGTGGTAGAGTGCTAGCCTTGAGCAAAAAGAAGCCAGGGACAGTGCTCAGGCCCTGAGTTCAAGCCCCAGGACTGGCAACAAACAAACACAATACAAACCAAAAAAAGCAGGTAAAATTAATTATGTCTTTTTTTATGTCAATCTATCAAAGGATATTTTGATCTTATTAAATATGTCATCCATGTAAAATCTTATATCCCTTTTCTCCTATGAAGTGTTTGAAATCTGTGTGGTACTAGAGAGAACAGACTTTTTTTTAACATAAGAGAACCTAAAATGTGGTGGTGAGGAAATTGATATGGTCCAAGGAAATACAACGAACCATTCATTCATTCATTCATTCATTCAACAACACTCTGGCTTCTACCTGTGTATCTCCAGGTTCTCTGCAGGAGGCCCCTGAATTTGGGCTCCTCGTCCCTCTCTGGTCCTAACCATAGCCTGTCCCTGCCCTTCTTCCCTCCCCTTGGTGACTGGACTCCTGCTTGCCCTATCTGGGGACAGCTCTGTGCTAAGTGGTACACCAAGATGAATCATGGGTCCTCTTCCCACCAGCAGTGCTCAGCAGGGGTCCTAGCTATGGGGAAGGCAGAGAAGAAGAGGGACAGAGACAAGGCACCCCTGGATTTCTGTCCCTGGAGGATTTGAGGTCATCTTCCCCTCTCTAATTTAGTTCTACACCTATGGATGAGACAGCCCAGGGGCAGGCCCTGACAGGAATGGAGGAAGGCAGCACAAATCCTAACCTCACAAGCTTCCCTTTCAAAGGGAGTGGATTTGCTCGGTGCTCGTGAGGTTTCACACAAGTCTGGAGGAGGAGTTCCTCACCAGGAGTCCCTTACTGCCTTTCCCAGGCAGGAACCCTGAAAGGCAGGAGCAGATAACAGGAGAGCCATTCAAATAAAATAGGACATGCAGGGCCCATACCCCCCCACACCAGGACCCACCTTCTCCTTCTGCCTCCAGTAGCTCTGGGTGACCCAATGAGACTTGGGAGCCCAGCCACCTGATACTCACTCATGGTGACATGGGTCTTCATCAGGTAACCTGGGCCCCCATCCCCTCCTTCCCTCAGGCCCAGCGCAGGGAAGCTGGTCCGCATGGCCACCCGACTCCTGAAGGAAAGGAAGAGCCCACATTGCAGGGTCTACAGGAAAGGAAACGTCACCCTCAGGCCTCCTGGTGGCCACAGTCCCATCGCCTGTCCCCCTTCATACCGGGCATGCTTGTTGAGTGACTGGCCATCGTCGTAAATCTTCCACTGCAACCGTGACGCCCATCGGGGCCAGGTTTCTCCCACCTCGCTGGACTCCTCACCATGACCCAACTTTCCCAGCAGATGGGGTTTCTGTCATGAGCCGTTGTGTCATCCTGAGTCGCTCCTGGGCTCCCCCCTGCTGCACTTCCTCATTCAGAAGATGGGGTGGGAGCCCCTGCTTGCGGACGGTGGTGAGGATTGATGGGGTCATGGGTATGAAGACTGACTCACCCGCTAAGTGCTCACGCCACACTTGGCTGTTTCCTCTCTCTTTTACTGATGTCCAAGGGGGAACATGCCCACCCATCTCCCAGCTTGCAGTAGAAGGGTGTCACGGAACCCAGAGATCTCCTGGAGTCTGCTGCTCAGGCATGAGGCTCAAAGTCCCGCAGATTTCCCAGGCAGTGCTCAGTCTCAGCCTCCGCTGCCAACATCTGGGCAGCCAGAGGTTAGGGGGCTCAGCAAGATGGGGGTGGAGCACAAAGTCAGGGAACATGGAGACCAGGGAAGTAGATCCAGCCCAAACCCCAGGAGTTCAGTAGTGTGGGTACCCAGAGATCCTTTTAAGAAGGGGTTACTATGTACAGGGAAGACAGGTCAGACAAAACAAGCCTGTATACATACAACACCTGGCTCCAGGGGTTGGAGGGATGGACATACAGGTGGTCAGGACCCAGGTTACTGTACGCAGGGAGGAGGTGAAGGGAAGGGAGTGTAGCTTGGATTTTATACATTGAACCCAAACTCCTCAACGTGTACCTGTAAGGTCCGTGCAGTCTACTGCGCATCCATTGTATTTCAACGACTTAAAGAAAACAACACCTCACCAGAGGAACTTAGACCACCAGCCCCCAGGCAGATAGATAGGTCTGGTCTGCGCCTCTGCTACAAAGGCCTGAGGAGAGATGGGTGTGGCCCCCGTCTCTCCTGGAGCCCCACGAGTGACAAGATGGGTATTCAGTCATAAGCCAAAGCCGGACACACCCATCCGTGTGCTTGTGCATGCATTTTTTTTTTTTTTACCAGAATCTTCCCTCTGCCCAGGCTTTGCTCCAGTTAGAAGCCACACCAAGACCTGCGCCCTGAGTCCAGCCTAAAACTCACTGTTGTCCTCCTCTGCCCTCAGCCCCCCTACCCCCCTCTGCTCAGGGAGGCCCCCCCCCAGGGGGACTTTTCAGCCTTCAGAAGCCCACCCACCGGCCTCCTCCTCCACGGGGACGGTTCCCATGCAGCGGGGCCGCTGGCACGGAGGGGCTCTGGGGGGCTCTGGGGAGCCCTCGGGGAGCCGCAGCCGCCCCAGATGACAGGGCGTGCGCGGCCAGAGGCTTGGAGAGGCAGGCTGGGAGCCGTGTCTCATCGCTTGGGAAGCCGGGTGCAAGCGCGGACAGCTCCCCTGACGCAGGCAGGGTGTGTGTGTGTGTGTGTGTGTGTGTGCGCGCGCGCGTGCGGGGGGGGGGGGGGAGGGCGAAGCAGCTGCTGGCAGGGGAGCAGAGGCTCGCCCGCTCGCCCTGCCTGCCATGCCAGCCCTCACCCGGAGGGCCTGCCCGGGCCAGCAAAGGGGAAAGGCCCACCGTGTGTGCTTTCCCTGGCCAGGGGGGAGGGGGAGGGGAGAGAGGGAGGGGCTGGGATGTTTGTTGGTGGGTTGCTGTTGCCCTCCCTTACCTTTGTTTGTTCCCCCTCGAGGCTACTGCTCTAGCATTTTGGGCTCCATAGCTCCATTTTGGGCTTTTTAGTGGTTAACGGAAGGTAAGAGTCTCTTGGACGTCACTGCCCAAGCTGGCTGCCAACCAGCTGGCTCCTCAGATCTCAGCCTCTTAAGTAGCTAGGACGACAGGTGTGAGCCACTGGCACCCGGCTCCTGGGCTGTCCTCCTGGGAAAGGGACAGCACCTTCTGTCCTCGCAGTAGGGGAACCCCAAGTCATGCCTTCCCCCACCAGGCCGGAGGGAGAGGGGGTTCACTAGATACAAACCCCAGGAAACAGCCCAGCCACATCTCTCTGGTCCAGAACAGGTGTCAGCTCCTCTAAACTTTGCCTCCCTGGGTCAAACCCATCCCCTGCCCTTCCTAACCTCTCACAACTGCTGCCCAAGGACAAGTAGGCCCTGTCTGTCCTCTGCTGAGCAGTCCTGGACCGTAGGGGGTCCATCTTAGCTCCCGGAGGGAGGCCAGCTGTGTGGACTCCCAGAGGGGACCATGAGGGGAGGAACCGAAGTCCCTAGAGGGTATCTCCAGCCCCAGGGCTGCTCAGGGTGTTGGGAGGTACCCCTGAGGCTTCTAGGATGAATAAGGTGGAGAAAACACACAACGCCCAGGAAGGAGTCTGCAAACGGGCAGCTCAGCAAAACGGGGGATCGTCCTCTCCCCCAGAGTGAAGAGCGGCAAGACAAGAAACTGGAGGAGGGCCTGCCAGGGGCCATCTTGTCAGCGGCCATCTTGGAGTGCGCAGTGGCTTGCCACCCCTCCACACGGCAGGCCTGCCTCGGTGCTAGCCGATCTCCACGCCTCACCCATCATGGCCCAGGGCTCCAGCCCTGGGGCTGCGAGCGGGCTAGATGGGCCAGGGTGGGATAGGACAGCAGAGATGAATAATGGACACTCAGTACCAACCACAGACTCCAGGGAGTGGTCCTGGCTAGAGGGGTCTGGGGCTCTGTGGGGCCGGGCAAGGGGAGGTTGGAGATGGAGGAGCTAGCCGGAGGGTTGGAGAGGACCACCCTGAGCTGAGGGCCTGTAGCTCGGTCCAGCTGCTCAGTGCACAGCACCTGCAGCCAACTGCGGAACCACCCCTCCCCTCCCTCCGAGCCCTGCCCACACCAGCCTGTGCCCAGCCCGTGCCCCACATCTGGGGCACCTCACCCAGGACACCATGTCCCAGGAGTGCGACACAGCTGTCAGCAGTTAGGCCGCACCCCTGAGGCGCCTCGCCTCCCTCCTGGCCTGGCCCGCCAGCTCTCTGCACTGAGGTGCGTAGGGTGGAAGGAAAGGGCCCTGGCTCCATCTTCCAATGAGGAGGTCGTGTGGAGAAGCTCAAGGCCAGTGCCCGGCGGAGTCTCTGGCTAGGCCTGGCCTCGCTTTCCTCTGTCCCCAGCCCTGCCCTGGATCCTGTTACCCCTCGATGGGACACTCCACAGTCCTGCGGAGGGCCAGTCATCTGAGCAGAGGTCCTGATGGAGCCCACTCTCCCTGTGCCTGGGGTGTCCCTCCGCCCCATGGGCCCTCAGACTCCAAGCTTTGGCCCAGAGAAGAAGAGAGGAGGGTCTGCTGTGGGGGCCTAGTCTCTGCTCTCTGCCTAAGTCCCCAGTGTCTAGCAGGGTAGAGGAGGAAGTTTGGGGTCTTCCCAGGATCTGGGGAGTGGGAGAGGGAAGGGACAGCATCAGGTTGGGTCCTATCTAGGACCTCCTAGTCGCTGGCTCATGAACATGCCATCCAAGACACCCAGACTGCCCAGGGCCTGCCCATTGTCCTCCACTCTGAAGACCCTGTCAGTGCCACCCAGACTCTGAACCCTAGCCTCCAAGAAGACCCTAGGCTGACAGGATGCTCAGATGGAGGCTTGTGGAAAAGGCAGGAAAGAGGCACCCGGAGGAGGAGAGACCCTCCCCCTTCTCCCCAGGCCAGCACAGGGTTTCTGAGGCCAGTAGGCAGTTCTCCCCAGAGAGACTTGCAGAGATGGGGAGCACAGCCTGCGGGTGCCTAGGATTTCTGTGCCAGCTCCAGCTCTGTGGTCCATTCCATCTCCACTGTGTTCACAGAGGGCCGGCCTATAGCACCACCTGGTGGTATGTCTGGGATCGCAGGCAAGTAGACACCAACAATTGGAGGGGGGTGGTGGTGGTGGTGGTAGTGGTGGGTAGTGGTAGTGGGTGGTGGAGGTGGTGGTGGTATCTAGAGTCCACTGCCCTCATTCAACCTCTCCTGAAGTTACCAGGACTTCCCATGGCTCCTCTCTTACTCTGTCTACAATCAACCTGCTCCAGCCACAGCCACGGGGTCCAAAGCCACCCTCCAGTGTGTTGGAGAGCTGGACCACCCTGGCCCCCGCCTGCCAAACAGCAGTGAGGGGGAAGGGGAAAGCGGCGGGAGGGCTTGAGGCATGGCTTAGGTTGCAGGGCACCAGCTCATGAGTGAAAATGTCGGACACCGAGCTCAAGACCTGGTCTGGGACCGAAACAAAACAAAATAAAAAGAAAGAGCCAGCAGTGCCACGACACGGAGGGATGCTCGGTCCTCCGAAGTGGAGGTGCGGCTCGAGCAGTAGAGGGCCAGCCTTGAGCAGAAAAGCCAAGCGAGAGCGCAATGCTCCAGTGCTAGCACACCCGCGTAAAGAGGAAGAAAGGACAAAGGAAACAGGCGGTGCTGGGTCCTCACAGCCGCTTTTTCTAGAGGAAGTCCAAGTTAGGGGCTGAAGGAGGCGGAAGGTGCGGGGTGGAGGCTAGTGGGTCCCACAGAGGTGCTGTTAGGAAAGAGGCCTCCGTCCCCCTGTGATGTGGGGTGTGGGCTCCGATGAATCCGGGCCCTGGGGAGGGACAGATGCAGGGCAGTCCTAAGCAACCACCCCTGTCTGTTGTGGTCCCCCCCTTATCTAACATGGGGGGGGGAAGCAGGTGATACAGCCATGGGCTTTTGCAGGCCACAGGCATGTGGGGTCATGGGCTGGGAGGCAAAGGTCCTCTCTGCCACACAGACATTCTGACTGTTCCCTCCTTGCAATCAGCTTTACGAACCTGGCCTACAGGAATGCCCTGCTCTGACCCTAGTCCTTCCTGAGCCATCCCCACACCAGGAGCCCCGTGGTATAAAGCTTTGGCTTTGGGGGTTTTCCTCCGACGTGGCAACACTCCGACTCATCTGCACAGCTTTTGCTTCCTTAGTCTGATTATTTTAATGAAGACGTTCAATGAGCATCCCCTCCCCCCTCCCACACTCCATGCCTTCAGTGACCCCCTCCTCCCCCAGGTCCTCCGATCTCCCTTCCTCTCCTTCCTGCGGCCACAGCAGGCCCAGCTGCTCCCACCAAGGGCCTGGCCTAGGAAAAACAGGAGCTGGCTTCCGTCTTCAGAGCTGGAGAAGCCCTGTCCACTGGGGCCCAGCCATCCTGTTGAGTGACTCCGCTCAGAACCGATTGTTCCACCTCTGCGGCCCTCCTGGTCATTCCTCCCCGGAAGCCCCCCTTCTCCCGAGGGAGCGTGGCCTCCATCCTTCAGAACCGGCTCCCCGGGCCAGCGTGGCTTCCAAGTAAAGCTTCAGAGATGCATCCAGTGGCCAGACAGGGCCATCCCAGGGAAGGCAGGGCTAGGAGCTGGATTCTGCAACAGTAGGATATTCCGGTTGGTCTGGAAGGGGCCGCTGCCCCTCCCACACCTGGCCCACGGTCAAGGTAATGCTGCGCGGGGCTGAGCAGGTCTGGGGGCTCTGCAGCCGCGGGCAGGACAACCTTCCCGAGCCACCGACTATTCTGTGAAGTTGGGTGACGTCCTTCGCTGGCCCCTTGGGCAGCCACACATCCTAGCCCAGTGCTGAAGGGCACAGAGGTCAAATCGGAGGAACTCAAACGGTTTAGGGGCTACTTTTTATTTCTAACGATTCAAAAGGTAAGGTGTTCCAAGTATAACTAGGGTAACATGTTTTCTTATGAACATATCTTATTTGCCTTCCTGAAAGGAAGATGGCCAGTGAGAGTCAGCCCCTGGAAGGAGGTAAGCCATGAAGACCAGCCTCTGGAAGGAGGCGGCCAAGGCGAGCTGGCTTCTCCGGCACTCGGCCTCCATCTGGGCGGATACCCAGGCGCGTTCGTAGCAGACGCAGAGAGGAAGCCCGTCATCGCTCATGCCAAGGAATGCTCAAGGCCACGCGTGGGCACTTAGTGGGCAGGGCTCCTGTCATTCTAGTCCCGATGCCTCATTTTCCAAACAGGTAAAGCGCAAAGTCCCGGGAGGGGCTGCGATGGCCGGGTTAAACCGCAGCGTTCACACAGAATCCGGGAGAGGAGCTTGGTCTCCCGGGCCCCTAGGCCGTTCACGCCGGGAAGGCTTCCCCGGGGCAGGCCGGCGGCTGCCCCTCGGGCCCTCCCTCCCTTCCCCCGCCCCCGGCCGGCCTCACCTGTGACGATGAGGGTGGCGGTGCTGACGGCCCGGCCCAACGGGTTCTCGGCCACCGCCTTGTACCTGCCGCTGTCCTCGGGGGAGACGCTGGGGATGACCAGCGAGCACACGCCCAGCAGGTCCATGCTGTACAGGGCGGGGCTGCCGGCCAGGCTCTGGTCGTCCTTGAACCAGGTGACGCGAGGCCGGGGCGACCCCCGCACGGCGCAGGTCATGCGGCACTCGCAGCCCGGAGGCAGCAGGTGGGGCCGCAGGCCCACCAGGAACTGGGGCTTCTGCTTCAAGTCGGGCTCACGGTAGCTCGGCGCCTTCGCTGCGAACCTGTCTGTGGTGGAAATCGGAGGAAGAGGGGAGGGTGCGAAAGTAAGAGAAAAAGATCTAGAAAGTTCAGAGTGTGGATGGGAGGCTGGGTGCTGTTGTTGTTTTCTGATTCGTTGGAGGTAAGGGTCTTAAAGAGTTTTCTCCCCCCGGCTGGCTTCAAGCCAAGATCCTCAGATCTCAGCATCCTGAGGAGCGAGGGTTATGGGTATGAGCCCTGGGCGCCCGACTTGCCATTTCCATCCATTATCTGCACGTTTGGATTCATCGTTCTATCCCTTTCCTATCTTTAGTTTGACAACAAGCTAACGTGCGTTGGCCGTGGACAAACACACCGAGAATCCGGAAGAGCACGAATGGAAACCAGCCGCCATCTTGCCTTCCTTGAGATGACGGCGGCTCACCTTCTGCTAGAGGGCCTTGCGGCTATGAAATCACTCCCGCTGACGTTATAATCTGCCTCTTCCCCCCCCCCCACCCCACCCCCCGGGTATTTCTTTCGTGGTTCGCATCTTCTTGATTATAAAATATACTTCGCTTATTTCAGAGACACTTCGATTCGCCTTATGCCCACCCCTCCCTGCTCATGAGAATCCACCCGAAGGTGTTTCAGGCACCCGGACGCCCACAATTTGATTCGTTCTCCCCATGGAGGCCAGCGCGCCGAGGACATCGTCAGTACAGGTGGGTATCAGGCGGGAGAGGGTAGATCCGCTTTGCCTCTGGCTGAGCCTGAAGGTGCTTATCACCATCTCTGCCTCCCTCAGATCCTGATTGACTCCCCCCACTCCACACCTCCCACCAGAGTAGAGCTTCAGAGTAGAGCACAGCCCGCTCAGCCCTTCCCTTCGACCTAGGGAGACCTTTACCTCGCTGCTGCCGGGAGATGCACCAGGGCTGGCTGGTGTCTGAGGGTAGGCTGGCCCCCAGGTCATTCTTGGCTATCACTCGGAAGTGGTACTCGTGACCCGGAAGGACTCCCAGGAGGGTGAAGTGGTTGGTGTGGACCCGGTCAGCCACCTCTCGCCAGGCCCCGTGGCTGGAGGAGCGCACCAGCACTGTGTAGTGCAAGGGGATGTCCCGGGCCTCATCCGGAGAGGGCTCCCACTGGACGGTCACCGTCCCAGGCACGTTCTCCTGCAGGTAGATGGGCCCGGGGGCCTGAGGACATGCTGGAAGAGAGAGGACTGTTGGACCCACACTGCAGGGACCCCAAGATGGTTGCTGTGGTGGTCTTCCACCAAGCCCCTGAGTCTTCTGGGGGTCCTGGGGAATATCGCCTTGCCCAACAGGTAAACAGAGGTAGAAGGGGCTCTGTCAGGTCCACAGTTATCTCTAGAACATGGAAAACCTCTCCTCTCCCCCAACCTACCCTCTTCTTTTTGAGACAAGGCCTCACTATGTATTCTAGGCCGGCCTAGACTGGGAGATCCTCCTGCCTTGGTTTCCTGTGTGCTGAGATTACAGGCAGGTGCCACAAGACTGGTTCCAAAAGAATACTTTCAAATTCAGTTTAATGTTTAGATAAAATGACCCAGGACATAGACAAAGGTAGAAGCATTCACAAAATCAGGACACGGGGAGACAGACACACACACACACACACACACACACACACACACACACACACACAGCCCCCCTGTTCTGCTTCATTATTTCTGAAAATCTAGGGACTCTTCCTGGGCAGGAGTCCCAGCAGGAATCTCCTTAGAGATAGAACAGGGGTCACCTGGAGCTGCAATGTGGCTGCTTTTAGTTATTAACTCCAAATGAGCAATAACTGGGGTCTGGGAGGCAGTACAGCAATCTCTAGATCCCTTGGGTCAAAAGAACAAAGAAGGGGCTGGGAATATGGCCTAGTGGCAAGAGTGCTTGCCTCGTATACATGAGGCCCTGGGTTTGATTCCTCAGCACCACATATACAGAAAATGGCCAGAAGGGGCGCTGTGGCTCAAGTGGCAGAGTGCTAGCCTTGAGCAAAAAAGAAGCCAGGGACAGTGCTCAGGCCCTGAGTTCACGACCTAGGACTGGCCAAAAAAATAAATAAATAAAAAGAACAAAGAAAACCCTTCTCCTTCCTTTTGCCTTCTTCCCATTTGTCAAGTACAAAGGAAGGGGTTCAGTGTGGTCACCTTATACAAGGCTATAGAACAGCAGGCAGCCTGGGGGGGGAATTGAGGCCCAGACGACTAAAGGGGGGTGGCAGGGTAAGCTGATAAACCAAGACCTATGTGCTCGACAACAAAACGGGGCAGGGGGCTTCAAAAGGATTAGCCAGGCACCCATGGCTCCCATCTGTCATCCTCACTACTCAGGAGGCTGAGATCTGAGGATCAAAACCAGTTCAAAGCCAGCCTGGGAAGGAAGGAAAGTGCATGAGACTTTTATCTCCAATTAGCCACCCCTCAAAAGCTGGAATTGGAGCTGTGGCTTAAGTGGTAGAGCACTAGCCTTGAGCAAAACAAGCTCCAGGAGCGAAAAAGAATGGATGAAAAGGTAAGACAAAAGAACGAGGAAACAGGAGTGAGGCACTAAAGGTCTGGTGCTCTAACCTTATCAGACACAGAAAGCAGCCTTGCCCATCACAAAGCCATCTTAGGCCGAATACTCTCTTTCTCCGCCATCTTTTTTTCCCCCCCTAATAAACATTCATCTTTGCTATGTTTGCCTGGATTCTTCTCTGGCTGGACACAAAGACTCAGGTCAGTTTAGCTGCCCTCAAGGTCTAGTCATGGATTCAGGGCCTGGGTTTGGAAGTCGGGGGTGAAGCATCGAGAGGTATGGTCGCAGAGACTCAGACCCGGTAGCACGACCTGCGTCCAGGCCAGACGCGCCCTGCGTGCCGCGGCGTGAGCCCCGAGCCACGCCCGCCTCACCTGCCACCCGGATGAGGACGCTATACACAGCCTCCTTCCCCTGAAGGCCCCGCAGCACCACGGTGTATCGGCCGCCGTCGGAGGGGCTGGCTGCGGGGATCAGAAGCCGGGTGAGGCCGTCCTCGCTCGTGGTCACGCTTCTTTTGGGTAAGGGCAGGCCGTCCTTCAGCCAGGTCACCTCCGGCATGGGGGAAGCCTGGGAAACAAGAAGGACGAGTTGAGGGAAGGACGTCTTGTGGGAGTCGTGGCATTTAGGCGGGACCCGAGGGAGACATGATGAGAAGGAACATTCTAGAGGGGGAGTTCTCCGAGCAGAAACACAGATGTGTGCTTGCAGCTCCACAGACCCGGAAAGGGACACTCAACGTCACACCCATGCAGACATCTGGATTGTGTTCTGTGAGCAAGGAGCTGCTGCTGTACAGCGTGGAGCAGGCCCACACAGTCAGGTGTGCGTTCACCCGGAGCTGCTCGTGGGAGTGAGAAGGGATCTGTAGGGAGGGAGCCACTCCTCATCTTAGTACCCAAGGCTAGGAAGGAGGTGACTTGGGAAACCCTGAAGCAGATACATGGGTGGGGGGGGCGGGGGGACTGGCCTAGGACTGGAGCAAACCAGATGGGTCTGGAGAGGCCGGTCTCTCTGCTAGGTGACCACGCGTCCTGCTCCCTGTGGGACCCTCAATACTGGACAATCTGGGTAAGGTAGCCTATGGGGATGTTCTGAGGACTAAAGAGTTCGCTATACACGGAAAGCAGAGGGACTCCACCATCCTAAACAGTTCAATGTCATTATCATTGTCGGTCGATGGGCTAAGAACTAAGATCATATAATGTAGAGTAAGACAGGCGTGGGTCTGCCCCTGTTCCTGCCACTATGATCTTTCACCCAGGTAATAATAATAATGACGATAATAATAATAACAACAGCAATATATCGAGTGCTTTCCACATGCCAGGCTCTTTGTATATTTATGCTCTCCGTGAGTTAAAGCCTCAGATCGTCAGGACGGCATTTTGAGATAAGTTACTATCCGTATCCTCATGTGAGAGATGAGGAAGTTGAAGCACAGAGAGGTTAAGGCATTTGTTTAAATTCCAACAGCTGGTGAATGACGACATCAGAATTTTAACCCAGACCGTTTGTGCTTTTAACGGCCATGCGACTGTTACACCCTGTGCAGAGTTAGGTGGTACTGATGTTCACTGAAGATTAAATTCACGTCGTGTACTTGCACAAAAGTGCATTCCGAAGTAAAAAAGAATGACGGGTACTGAAGGCCTCCTGAATTCCCAGACGAAGGAATGCAGATAGAAAAACCGTCCCAAGTTGAAGGTGTCGTATCCAGACCCACCACTAGAGGGATCTGTAGACCCTGTACTGGGAACAAAATGGCTGGCCACTCGGGGGAGGCCCTGGGCCTCACTCGCCTCAGGCCTGATTTCCAACACAAACCAGGCCAATGGGCTAGGGAGGATGGACAGAGAACCCCTAGGGCTGTCTTACTCCCTCGTCTCCTTGGGGTTCCCCTCCCCACCCCCACTCAGGTATACTCACTTCGAAAGAAACAGGAACTCGAATGGTGTCCCCGACTCTGACGGTCAGTGAGTCCTTTGTGCCAGCATCCATGAGGAACCTGGGGCAGGCTGGAACACACAAGGTGGCTTGCCACCTGCCTTCATAGTTGGGCACAAGCCCTGGGGTGACCCACGGGGCAGAGAAAGCCTGGGTGTGTGGAACTGACACTCCACGGGAAGACCAGGAGCTGGTAGGGACGGAAGAGCAGAAGGCCGGGAGAGGAGAGGAGGACACCGCAGGGGAAGGCTAGGGGGACAGACAGCTCGGCTCTTCTGCTCTGCAGACGGCATGACCGGAAGTCTGAGACAGGAAGTGACTTGGCCTGGACACACACCAAATTATGGACAGAGCCAGGGCAAGATTCTAAGATTCTGGATTTGTGCTTTCTCATACTAGTCTCATATTTTTCACTCTGACCACTGGAATCAGTGGGATTGACACAGGCATCTTAGGTCAAAGACAGATCCGCTGCATTAAGAGATGAAGGCCCAAAGGTCAGCACAACCGACCTTTTGATAATAGGGTAGCACCTGAACAAGAACCATGGAGTGGAGCAACACCTAGGCTTTCTAGTCTCCTGCTTTACCCTGGTTCTGCCTCATACCAACACTGCCTTGAGTAAAGTGCCTTTGGATCTCAGTTTTCCTTCTACATGAATTGGGGATAAAATGTTTAATCTTGTGGGATTGTTTTAAGTTTCGTGAGAGAAGAGTTCTAGCTCAGTGCCCGGCCCCACAGGAGAGACTCTGTTACACAAGAGAAGGGGATTCTAACTACAGGCGGCCGCTCAGAGACCGCGCTCAGGAAGGCGCTGGGAAACAGCAGTAGTCACTCACCCGTAACGAGCGTGGTGTGCACCGATGCGTCCAGGCCCGCGGGCTGGCTGCGGCCCCCCTCATTCACTGCCGTCACCCGCACAAAGTAGCTCTCTTGGGGGCGGAGCCCCTTGGCCGTGAAGGTGGGGCCCGGCACGGTGCCCTCGTGGCACGGGCTCCACTGGAGACTGTCGGAGACACACAGCTCCACCTCGTAGCCCTGAGCTCGGTCTCCGTCCGCAGTGTCCGGCCCCACCCAGCTCAGGGTGACGCTGGTGCTGGACGTGTCTGTGACCTGGAGAGCCCGCACGGGCCCTGGTGGCCCTGAACGAGCACAAGGAGAACGTCAGAAATGGCGGCCGCCTCTCCGGAGACGGTCCAACCCTTCCTTGTCTCCCATCTTCTGACCGGTTCCTCCAGAACTGACCCTAACCCGCATGCCCACTACCCATCCCACCGCACCCCGATCCCTGGTGGGGGGGGCCCCACTCACGCATGGGGTCCCGAGCAAACACAGCATCCGACGGGGGCCCAGGCTCTCCCCGGCCCGAGGGAGCCACGGCTGTGACCCGGAACTCATACTGGCAGCCCTGCCGCAGCTCGGTCACTGTGCACTTCCTTTCTGGGAAGGGGATACCCCATATTAGGGACCAGGGATGGGGAGATGGCTCAGTGCCTCTGAGGTCAGGAGAAGACCAATCCTGGCGTCCTAGGACATGCTTCCTACATCTAACCAGCCAGGTGACGGTTCTCTCTCCAAGGTAAGGCGAGCACTGTTTTCAGGGCTGTGTAGCTCTGCCACTAAAGGGCTGGGGGAGGTCTTAGGTTACGTATAATGTCTTACTCTCTCTGCAGACTCTCTAAATGCCAGAGTTTGAAGGATATCCTTCGTTCCTCTCCTCACAGCCGAGGCCAGGAGCCGGGTCTCCGCCTGCTCTGAGCCCTCCTCTGGCTGCGTGGCTCACACAGAGCACAGAATGGAAAGGGTTATACTCGGGGCTCCTCAGCACCCACTCAATCCTTTGGCTTTTCCAAGTTCTTCTTTATCTTAGAAAGCAGCTAGTTTTTAGGGGTCTGGGGACCCCTCCTTTTTACTTTATGGATAAGGAAACTGAGATCTAGAATAGAAGTACACAGCCCAAAGCCAAGGCCAGGATAGAGCTTAATGACCTCTTCCTGGGCCCATGACTTCTAAGCCAATGTTCCTTAGCCTCTGCTCTACTGATGTTTTTGCCAGATCATTCCTTGTTGTTGTTGTCATTGGGTTTGGCAGGATCTAGTGCATAGTAGGATGTTCAATGGCCTCCCTGGTCCCTTTGCACTACATTCCAGGGGCCTCTAATTAATTAAAAATGGCTCTGGCTGGGTGCTGGTGGCTCACACCTGTAATCCTAGCTACTCAGGAGGGTGAGCGCTGAGGATCATGATTTGAAGCCAACCTAGGAAGAAAAGTCTGTGAGACTCTTTTGTTTTCCTTTGGCCAGTCCTGGGGCTTGAACTCAGGGCCTGGGCACTGTCCCTGAGCTTCTTTTGCTTAAGGCTAGCTAGGCAATTACTCTACCACTAAGCCACATCCCCAGCCTATGTGAGAGTCTTATCTCTAATTAATCACCTGAAAAAAGTCAGACGCGGAGGTATGGCTCAAGTGATAGTGCATCAGGCAAAGCTAAGGACAGTGCCGTGGCCCCGAGTTCAAGTTCCAGAGCCAGTACCAAAAACAAAAATAGCTAAGCGTTGCTCAAGGCCCCTCTTGCTGAGCATCTGGGGCAGACACCCGAAACCCACTGCACTAAACCAATCAGGATTGAAAATGCGCCCCCCCCCAGGCCTGCTCACCGGGCGCCGGCTGGTCGTTCACGGCTGTCCAGGTGCTGCTTCCCTTCTTGCGCTTCTCAACCAGGTAGCCCAGGATGTGGGCGCTGCCAGGGCCCCGAGGAGCCGCCCACGAGAGAGTGACGCATTGGCTGGAGGCCGACAGGATGGCTGGGGTGGAGGGGGGCCCCGGCCGAGCTGGGAGGAGAGAAGGTGCCGGTCGGTCGGCCAGAGGCCGAGGCCGAGTTATGGGGAGGCCTCTGGGGACAGGGCCACTCCCCGTGCTTTCCTCGAGTGTCTGGACTGAGCTAGCCCTTCTCTGGGACACCATTCTGACTCTGTGGCGGGGGGGGGGGGGGGGGGGGAGGGGGGGCGGGACACAAAGAAGGCGCTTTAGCTTGTGAGTCTGAAGCCAGTCCCTGAGGCCCCTTAGCTGAACCCCGGGCATCCGGTATCTGCTGGGGAGATCCTGACTTCCACCACGGCCCGCAGAGAAGCCGCTGTGTGCCAGTGCGGCCCTGAGGCTCCAGGGCGCCAGCGCTCTCGGGTCTGGACCTGGATGCTGGCTTCCGTGTGGGGCTTAGGCAGAGTCTCGGCCTGGCTCAAGGAGGGGCTCAATCTCAGCCTCGGGGGCGGGGGGGTGGGGAGCCCACAGGTGTCCGCTACCCCCGGCCCTGCCCCTGCGGTGCTGCTCACCGTCGGGAGCCACCAGCACGTCCTCAGACTCCAGGGCCTCCCCGGGCCCCTCTGCGGTCACCGCCCGCACTCGGAACCTGTACTTCCCGCCCTGCTCCACGCGGGCGTCGGTGAAGGAGGTGCCGTCCCCGGGGAGCTCGGCCACCGTCAGCCAGGCGCTCCTCCCAGCCTGCCGCCTCTCCACCACGTAGCGATCCACCGCGCGGCCCCCGTCGTCGCGGGGCGGCCGCCAGCAGACGTGGACCCCGGCCCCCCGGTGATGCTGCACCTCCAGGGGCCCCTGTGGGGGCTGAGGCTTGTCTGGAACCCAGGGAGGAGAGAGAGGGGTCAGAGAAGTGAGGGGGAGCACGCACACGCACGCACGCACGCACGCACGCGCACACACACACACACGCCTGCCCGCCCGCCCCCTGGGGAATGGTCTAGCCCAGGCCTAGCCTCCCCCTCCCCGCCCCGGGCTGGAACCGGCGCCTGCTCCAGATGTGGGCAACCCTATCCTGCTCGGTCCCATGAAAGCCGGGTGAGGGGTACACCCTGCCACCCCAGGAACCTCCCCCGGGCCGGGTGCGTTAGGGCTCACGGAAGCACAACCGAGCCCTCTCCCCGGGGCTGGCACCTGTGACCCGCAGGATGAACTCCGCCTGCGCGGAGCCGCCCTGGCTGCTCAGCGTCACGCCGTACTGGCCGCCGTCCGTCCTGCCCGCGCTGGGGATGCACAGCCGGGCGAAGCCCTCCCCCAGGGCCACCCGGGCTCCCCGCCCGCCCACGCCCGGCAGCTCGGCCCCGTCCTTCCTCCACACCGCCTGGACGGGCAGGCGGCTCTGGAAAGGGATCTTGACAGCCACCGGCTTCCCAGCCTTGACGACCAGGGGCTCCCTCAGCTTCTCTGCCGCGTCCCGCGCAATGGTGGGAGGGTCTGGAAAAGAAGGGGCGCGGGAAGGTCAACACGGATGGGGCCCAAAGTGCAAAGAGGAGCCCAGAGAAAGAAGGTTGGGCAAAGGATGTGAAGTCCTCCCCCTCCCCCCCCCCCCCCACTGCCCACCTCCTGGTGCTAGAAAGAGGAATGGGCTTGTCTGCAGCAGGAGGGACCAGGGTTATACCTCACCCAAGACTTCCTGGCAAGGGAGGAAGGAAATAGCTGCTGGGGGTGGGGGCGGGGGGCAGCTGGGTTGCACCCTTAAATCATCTCAGGGCTGTAGAATTGGAGTCGGTCATCTGGTGCAGAGACTTGGGGACAGGACTGGGCCTCACCCTGGACAGTCAGGGTGGCCTCGCTCTGTTCACCACCGGCTACGAAGGTGTAGCTCCCGGCCTGGCTTCCCTGCACGTGGGCAAGGAGGAGTCTGTGCACGAGCCCATCTTGCTCAAAGATGACCCCATCCTGGGCAGTGAGCTGGAGACAAGGTCCACGGAAGACGAGGTCAGTCCCCCGCCAACCCCGCCGCCCTGCTCCCGCTGGCCAGCAACCCCTCCACTCGGCCAACAGCTGTCTGAACTGAATGTTCAGGTGTTGCCTGCGTTCATCTGTCCGTGCCCACCCCTCCTTCGGCGGTCACAACGCTGTAAGGGCGGGGCTCTTAGCAGGAACCACGATGCACCCAAGGACCTGGGGGGGGGGGGTCTGTAGCCAGAGCTGGCTGACGTCACAGGGTTGCCTGTCTCCTGAGGTGACAACTGTAACCGGATAGACGCCTGGGCAGACCTGAGTCAGCCCACTGAGTCACAGTGAGCTGCCTTTGCAGGAAGCAGGTATGGGCGTAGTAGGGGCATTTTGTATAGTAGAAGAACAGGGCTGTGTCATGGGAGACGTAAGCAGGATATACATTCATTTAAAAGTCTTCATTTTAAGCTGGGTGTCGGTGGCTCGTGCCTATAAATCCTAGCTACCCAGGAGCCTGAGATCTGAGGATCTCATTTTTAAGCCAGTCTGGGCAGGAAAGTCTGTTGGCACTCCAAATAACCACCAAAAAGCCAGAAGTGGAGTTGTGGCTAAATTGGTAGAACATCAGAAGTGGTACAAAATAATGCACTGCTGCTGCTGCTGCTGCTGCTGGTAATAGTGATGATAAAAAGCCTTCGTTTTAAACATACCGACATGGTAGCTATCTAAACCTCTTCCAGAGAGGTACACTAGTAAGATAACGAATAATCTGTCTTGCAAAGCCTCTGCCCAGGCCTTATTCTCTGCTCTGCCTCTGTCTTCCAACCCACACCCCACAATGGCTGGCAGAAGATGAGAGGGGCCAGTACCTGGACTCCGTCCTTAAACCAGGAGCCGGGTCCCAGATCACGGGTGAGGGTACAGGAGAGGGTGGCAGCCTCCCCCTGCCGTACCTCAGTGTCAGCCAGGCCCTGAGAGAAGTGGCTCATGGGGCCTGCAGAGACACAGAAGAAATGCCCAGGGCCCAGCCTTCCAACCCCCCCCCCCCGAGCTGCAGTGCACCCTGGGAAGTCACCATGGTCGTCCTGGGCTCAGCCAGTGACGAAGCTCTCGTTTGTCTCAGCAGGTCCTAGGCTGAGGCAGAGATCTGGGCTGTACAGTAGATAGAGATCACACCCGAGCCCCACAGATGGGGATCTGGGTCGCCCACAGAGAGTCAAGCCAACACGATGGTACTTGGACCTGGGGTTTCAGGACCAAGTACCCAGCAGACCTCCGAGCCTCATGTAGCCTGAATCCCACCAGCACAAGGGGGAAGAGGTTCTGCCCGAACTTGGGAGAGATGCTTCCGGGGCACTGGCAGGGCCAAACGTCAGGACTGGAAGCGGAATTAGAATTGACCCAGGAAGTACTGCCCCCCACTCCCCGGCCCCACCCTGGCTCTACCCGTACAGAGCCAGCCCCAATAGGAATACCTACCTCGGGCCTGCATGGAGGAACTGCCAGTGCTGCTCTTGTATCTGGATCTGGGGCTCTGGGCGGCATCCTTCCCCTTGCCATAGACATCGTATCTGTCTTCTTCAGCACCTCTCCTGCTGTCAAGATGTCTGTGGGCTCCCCGGTTCCCATCTTCACCCCACGTGTGCCTCAGGTGACCTCCATCCTCACTGACTGTCGAGCACTCTGCCCCAGTCTTAGCCCTTGACTGTGCCTGGCACCACCTGTTCCTGTAGGGGCCAGGCCGCCTGCCCGACCTGCCAGGCTCTTCGGGCGCCAGCCCTCCAGACTCCTTCGGTGCCCTGGGACCTGTGCCGTCCTCAGCCTCCCAGGCGCCTTGCTCTCTGAGGGGCTTCTGTTCTCCTTCCTGTCCTTTGTTCATGCGAGAGCCTGAGCCTTGAATTCCTCCTGGTCGGCCTCCAGAGCCTTTCCTACCAAATGGACTGTCCCTGCCTTTCCAGGTGCCCTGTGATCCTGACTCCCTAGGCTCTGGGGTGAGGCCAGCCCCCCACTCACCGGAATTCCCCTTGCCCAGAACACCTGAAGCCTCAGAACCTCCAGTCCTCCCTCTGCCAGAGCCTGGGCCTTGACATCCATCAGCAGCCCCATGACCTGCATCTCCTCCACCCCCTGAGCCCCTGGGACCCTCACTGGCTCCCCTGAAGGTGGGAACATTCTTCTGCAGAGAACCAGAAGCCTGCGAGCCTGAGAGCTGGTTCTCAGCACCGGTGCTGCCTTGCCCAAAGCCCTGGTCCTCCCAGCCTGGGGCCCAAGCCTGGCTTAGCCCTTGTACCTCCGTGGGCCCCGGTATTGACTTGCTGCTACCTCCAGGAAGAGAGCCGCTGTCCACAATCTGACTTGCCCCGGATGCACTTGCAGGACCTGCCCCCATCCTCCTGTCTCCCAGCAGTGAGTCCCCAGCGTCCCGAGGTGCCGCTCCCCGCTGGCTAGCAACACTACCCCTGCGTGTCGGCCCTGCTTCCTTCAAGTTCCATTCATGTCCAGACTCGGGAGCAGCTCCCCCTGCCCATGCCTCACCCTGTGCTGTGCCCCTACTGTCAAGAAGGCTGGATGACCCCAGAGTTCCTGCCCGACCTCCAGAGCTGCCCTCTCCCCTGCTTATCCTACTGTCTGTAGGAGCCCCTGGGATCCCAGGACCCATGGAACTCACAGCCCCCAAAGCTTCACGGATCTCTGAGGCTCCATAGCCCTCGCGGCCGCTCTTAGAGCCCCACGCCGGGCCCCCGGGGCTGTCCCTGTGTGCTGGGCCGTCTGTGACACTCAGCATCCCAGCTGCCCCAGAGCCCAGCCCAGCTCCACTCCCTGCTGCAAGCCCCGTTCCCCTGCTCTTCTCTGGACCACCTTGGGGGCTCGTGGTGCCCACCGAGGCTGCCCAGTATCCAGACCCGGGCTCCAGGGTCTTGCGGTCTCTGGGTTCAGCCTCAGGCTTCATTCTGGCCAGTGGGCTGGGTCCTCCGATCTTCCCTGAGCCATCTCCGTGGTGTGTTTCACCTTCTGTTCCCCAACGTCGTCCGGATCCTCCTTCATGACCAAACTCACTCTCTGACCCTCTTCCCCCAGTTTCACCGATGATGCCATCCTTAACACCTCCCTCATCCCATGACAAAATTCCCCCAGAATGCCCCAAGCTACCCCTAGAGCCCGCCTCACTCCCAACTGGAACTGCCCCGGAAGTCCCAATACCGTTCCTCTGACCTGCCTCACCCGTCAACGCCATTCCTCCCAGGCCTTCGGGGCCGTTGCTAATGCCCGCCTCACCCTCTGGACCTGTTCTCCCAGGCCCCAGATTCCTGGGCCCTCCTCCATAAAGCCTTCTGTCCCCAGGCCCCTTGGGCTCTGGGACTTCAGCTCCATCCCGATAACACATCCCTTCACCAGCCCCGTGAGCCCACTTGCTTTCCGATCCAGCCCCAGCATAAGGAGCTGGCGTGCCAGGGGGTCTGGAATTATCCCCATACACAGTTCCAGCCTCAGAAGCCCGGGCGCCGCGGAGCTCAGACTCGCGCCCCTCACTCCCCTGGCCCCTTCCCCTCGGAGAACCTGCCTCCGTGGCTCCTGGGCTTCCGGTGCCATCTTCACCGCCCCCTTCGCCAAAGGCCTCCAGAGCCCCACAACCTCTGGTTTGAGCCGAAGGCTTTATTCTTCCAGAGGCCCCTGGTTCTGTCTCCACCTGTCCCTGCCCAGCCATTTCCGCCATTCCTGAGGCCTTGAGACCCTCTCTACCTACAGACCCCCCTGTCCCAGGGCTCCCCAAGTTAGCACCAGGATGGAGCCCTGTCCCGGGACCTGCTTGTCTCTGGCCTCTGGATGCATCCCATGTCTGGGCTACTTCCACGGGCCTTCCCTCAGGGCCCCCCTCAACCCCTGCAACTCTCCCAGACCCCCTTGCTACAGAACTATAGAGACTTTTGCCTCTGGACCACCTTTCCCCAGGAACCCCTGAATCATGCCTATAAGCACTCCCCTCCTCAGACCCTCCTGCTCCTGCAGGTGCCCCAGAGGAGACTCTACAACCTGTGCCATGACCAGGCTCTGCTTCTCCCAGCAGCACGGCGCTGTCACCGTAAGTGGCCCCATTGCCAGGACCTGTTCCCCTAGAAGAGCCTGAGCCATCTCCATGTGTAGATTCCACTCCACCCAGCCCTCCTAAACCATGCTGATAGCCGATCTCATCGCTGAACCCTTCTCCTCTGGAGCTCCCCGCCCCGTTCCCGAAACCCAGTCCAGACCCATCTGCCCCTGGAGCTCTTATTCCTTCCGTGTCTCCTAGTGTCCCTTCAGATCTCTGAGTACCCAGGCCTGAAGACCTGACTAGCCCACAGCCTCTGGCTTCCCGTTCCTGACCGGAGTCCATAACAGCACCCACCTGGGCCCCGTCGATACTCTCTTCCTCACCAGAGGATCCCAACATTCTGGTCCCAGTGTGGGTCCCGGTCTTCCTGAGGCTGGACCACGCGTCATCCTGAGAACCTGTGCCTTCAGACTCTACTCTGCTGGGCTCCCCTTGTCCCTTCTGCTCTGCTGCCCAGCCCTGGGGAGACCGGAGGCTTTGGGAGCCATCCCCTGTCCTGCCCAAGGCCCCAGCTATGTCCTGGCCATCTTTCCCCTGGACCCCTTGCCGGCCATCTTCCCATTCCCTGGGATCTCCTGGGCCTCCGGTGCCAGTTTTATAACTCCCTTCTCTGCCTACAGTCTCAGGGCCATGCTGATCTGCCCCCCGCAGGGAGCCCTGACCCGTGACCTCAGGACCTCTGCTCCCCCAAAGTTTTCTGTTTCCAAATGTCTGTCCTGGATGCTCCCCTAACTCCCAGTAGCCCCTGGCTTTTCCATGACTGGCACCTCTACCTCCTTGAGAGCCCCAGGACTCAGGGCTCATGCCTGCCCGGGAGCTGGAATCTCCTCCAAGAAGCTCGGGAGTGTAAGGAGGCCCTAACCCACTGCCATCTCCAGCTCCCCCCAAGCCGGTCATACTCCCACACCCTTCCCTCGCGGTTCCTCTGCCCCTTGCCATTCTCAGACCATCCTCTCCTTCCATCTCCTTCGCGTGGTTGTCCTGGAACATCTCCTTCCCCTCCCCTTTCAGCCAGCTCCCCTCAGGATCAGACTGGGATTCCCACAGAGCCCTCTTTCCTATTCCAGGTTGTTCCTGGCCACGTCTGCCCAGTTGGCTGACATTGCCCTTTCGGGGTTCCTTCCCTTCCATGCTGTTCCCCAGTTCTCCGGCCTGAGAGTGATCGGAGCCAGCTTCCCAGCCTCCTGCTGCCATTCCCTGGCTTCTGTCCCCATTTCTGTCTCTGCCATGACCTTGAAGTTGCCCTTCCATGAAGCCCGATTCTCTCTCTGATTCTAAGCCTTCTTCCTGTCGATGGGGCCTCTCTGGAAGGCTTCTACCCCAGTCCCTCTCTCCATGAGGGGGATTGTTCCCCCTGCCTCCTGCTTCTAGAAAGCCCTTTCCCTCCAGCCCAAGTCCCCAGGTTGTGTCAGTTCCCCTTTCGTTCCCCATCAAGGGGCGGCCATGCCTGTCAAAGCCATCTCTGTCTGGGTTCACTGTGAGCTGGAGTCCAGAGGCCAGGCCAGTCCCCTCAAGGGAGTCCTCCATGGAACCCTGCTCTCTGAGTTTTCTTTCCATGCCACTAATATCCCCAGAGGCTTCTGCTGGTGTCTGAGCAGCTTGTGTCTGGAGCTGGTGGTCAGCACGTGGGGTCTGAGGGTCTTTATCTGTCCCAGCTTCAGTGAGGTGTTATCCATGTCCACATGGGAGAGCATCACCCCCAGAGAGAAACAAGAGAAAGACCACAACCTTTGTTCAGTCATGTCAAAGCACCAGCCTGACCCGCTGTCCCCTCAGAAGAGAAGCAAGCTGATCGACTGGGAAGGGCACCGGCATGTCCCACCAGATTAATGGAAGAATCTCACACAGACATGCCACAGGAGACTGAACAGACATGGACAGAGAATAGCTAGCTAGCTACTCAGAAGGCTGAGATCTGAGGATCGCAGTTCAAAGCCAGCCCAAGCCAGAAAGCCCGTGAGATTCATATGTCCAACTAAACAACAACAAAAAGCCAGAAACAGAGTTGTGGCTCAAGTGGTAGAGTGCTAGCCTTGAGTAAAAAAAGGTAGGGGATAGTGCTCAGGCCCCGAGTTCAAGTTCCACCTCCACCCCTCACAAAAGAAGCAACCCCAGGAGCCTTCCTCATCCTTCCTGAGTGAAGAGAATCATTCAAAAACAAGCCACTGGCCAAAGGAAACCCATTTCCCCAGTCCTGAGGCAGAGCTGTGGTAACTCACCTTCCACCACCAGCCAGGCACTGGAGGTGTGGAGCCCAGTACCCAGTGAATAGAGGCCCCTGTCTGAGAAACGCACGCCTCTCACCACCAGCCGGTGGGTCAGCCCGTCGGGGGACACAGACACTTCGTAGTTGTCACTGAGTTTCAACGGCCGATGCTGGAAATGCCAGGTAGCGTTGGGGCAGGGGTTGGAGAGAGTACACTCAAAAACGGCATCTCCCCGCTCCTCACAGCGGGCCTCGGCCAGCGGGACCACCACTCTGGGGGGAATGGCTGCCGGGGAAGCAAGAATGGGGGCGTCAGCCTAGAAGCACCAGAGACACCTGCTATAATAGTTCTAGAGTTGGGACACCCAGGTGTGGACCCGCATGCTACAAACTGCCCGTATCTCCTCCCCAGGGGTTCAGTGACGCCACCTATAAAATGGGGGGATACAGCTAGGTTGTGATCACCGAGGTTTTCGGCGGTATACTGTGATAATCCTGAACCCCAAAGTCGTGTCTGGGGCTAGGGTGGGCATGGAAAGGAACCGGTACGCTGACAGTGTTTTATGTATGCGACCTACGGATCCCTATAACCGCCTCCTAATGACTTCTTATGAGTAAGGAAACTGAGGCTTAAAAATTAAATGACTTGTCCCAGTCTGGTACCCACCTGGCAGTCCAGGCACCTAATGGAGGGATCAAAGCCCAGGTGTCCTGCCCAGGATTCACACCTGGCTCTTGCTGATCACAGAGCTGCTACTCCTCGGCCCACTTCATGCTGTTTCCAGGCTTCCTGGGTATGCCAGGCCTGCCAGATATCTATCCTCACGTTTTGGGTTTTTTTCCCCCTAGTTTCACACTTGCTAGGCGGGCATTCTGCTGCCGAGTCATGCCTCCAGCCTTTTCTGTGTGCTGGTTATGTTTGAGATAGGGTCTCACTTCCTGCCTGGGCTTTGATTGTCTGTTCCATTTCCTGTTGTAGGTGGGATGGCAGGTGTACCATCCCAGGCTGGTCTGGAATGCAATTCTACTGAGGCCAGGTGGCGAGGATGGCAGGTGCATGCCATTGTGTCCACTTAGGGCTTCAGAGGGGGTCTTGAGAGCTTTCCTCTTCAGGCTGATCTTAGTTCTCCTGATCTCAATAGCTAGCATTGCATGCACGAGCCACTGATGCCCAGGTCAGCCGTGACCTTTACCATCGGAGTATGTGAACCTTCCTCCCCCAGGCCTCTCCCTGTCCTTCCTCCCCTCGAGCTGTCAGGTGCTCTGTGGGGGATGTGCACACAGGTCTCCTTGGACTATGAGGCAGAGTACCATAGGGAGAAAGGGCGGCTTCCGGGGTGGGGGTGGGGCCTCACCCAGGTGGGGAATGTCACTCGGGACGTGTGGGGTGAGAACATGTGTCAGACACCAATACTGGGTCCCATCTGAAAATCATTTGCTGTGGCCAAAGGGCTGGGTGTGGGGATGTGACGCATGTCCGTATCTAGGGCTTTACGTAGCAGTGGAAACGAATAAAAGACAGAACCCGGGGCGCGTCCCTCTCCCCAGTTCTCTCTATCGCCCCCACTGCAGCACAGGGACGGGCCCCATTCCTAACTTCCCCCCAACTTTGGCACTCACCGTGGGCCTCGAGCTCAGTGGAGAAGACCACGGCTTCCTCCACCAGGACCTGGTACAGCCCGGCATCCTCGGGCCGCAGGTCCTGGATCTGGAATTGGTAGCGTTTCCCCAGCCGCCGCAGACAGTGCCTGGTCTGATTGTCAAAGCCGTAGGGGATCATCTCGCCATCCTGAGGCCGGGAAACGAAGCGATCTGCTTCACCTGGTTCCCCTGCGTCCCCAGACCTTCCTGCCCCAGCCCTATTCTGATTACAACCAGTAACCATCCCCAGAAAGGGCGTGGGGGAGACAGGATGGAGATCGGGGCCTGAAGGATGTGAGTGGGAACACGTGCTCAGAAATAGCCATGCAACTTAGCCACGGGGAGGAAGAGCTGTGTGAAGCAGAGGTATCCAGCTCCAGCGGGGAAAAGAGGTGCATACAGTGCAACCCTAAAAGCTGCGTGAGGAAGCAGGGGTGACAACTATGTTCAGGAGACTTGTCCATTCACCGAGTGAGACATTCAGCCAATCGCTTTACGACTCCATACCCAGTACTTTAACCATGCACTTGCTCTGACTAAGTCCTACATTGCTTTGCTACTGACTGGATATTAATAACAATTGCTACTAGTTAGCAGATGTTCTCTAGGTGCCAGACACTGCTTATAGGAGCTTAAGACAGTATCAGTAAATACAACACAGATTCCTGCCCTCAGGGAGCTAAGACTGTTATGCCAAGTCGCGAAACGACCACCAAGACGGCCACCGACACTCAGACGTTCCAAAATGCAAAAGCAAGGCAAGACTTTATTCAGGCGAGCGGCAACTCGGGCCTTGTCCTACCCACCGACACAGCGGAGGTTAGGAGGGAGCCCCGAGCTGCGATTGCACAGGGCTTATAAAGGCAAAACACAAAGTTACAGCTATCAGGTGTTGAAGCAAGACGAAAAACAAAGTTATAGCAATCAGGTGTTCAAGCAAGCAAGATTAGGACACGGGTACAAATCTGATTGGCTCAGGGCTCGAGGCATTCTGGGGGCAGTTAGAGTTAAGCATTCCCAGCGGTTAGAGTTCTAGACCGGCTGGGCCCTAATAAGCTTGCCCTGGGTTTGCTCATAGTTTAAACAGACAACAAAACAGGGGCTGCCTGAAAATGGGGTTTACTTTAACTCTTCTTTCCCTCCTTCAAGACCCTACTGGGGAGACAGAAGAATAATGAGCATCATAGGCAAGTGAATAACTTATGTTATTTGCTCACAGTAGAACTAGGCAAAACAGGGGGGAAGAGTGTAATGGCTCAGGGTGGAGTTGGGGAACACACCCACACCACACAGGATGCCCAGGAGAAGCATTAATGCAGGTGAGACAAGTACCCAGGGTCTTGGGGAAACACTTGCCAGGCACAGGGAAGAGCTGCTATGATAGGAGGAGGCCGGGCGGGAGGAACAGAGGAACAGTAGTGAGGACAGGGGAAGGAGGAGCGGGAGGGAGGAGCGGGAGGGAGGACAAAGATCCGGAGAAAGGCAGAATGTCCCATCTGGGACTTCAGCATGCTGAGACAGCACTTCTGTTAACACCCCCCTTCCCCCCCACTTTCAAGTGAGGAAACCGAGACTAGGTGTCTTTTCTCAGGTTTGACAGCAGAGATGGAGAAAGGAGGAGTGTGGCCACAGGTCTAGTGGTGTTCTCTGCTTTGCGGTCCACAACCCCACCCATCTGTCTGATCCCCTATGGTCCACGGGTAATTGCTCCTGAAGCCCATGTGGATACAGACTATCTCCATCTGGGAGCCCCGACGGGAAGGGCTGTGCTTTCTCTGAACTTCCTGCCTCCCCCATGCGCTGGTAGTGTATCCAGTCGACAGAGTCACAGGCCTGGCTGGAGAGCCCGGGGGCTCCATGAGCGGCAACGGCTCCAGCCGGGAACTCCTCAGAGCTCACCACCTGTGTGCTCCAGCTGCCCTCTCCGGTGACCCCACGGACCCCATCAGCGCCCCTCTAGAGTCCCCGGCCTCCCTGCTCTACCTCCTGCCCATGGCTCTCGCAGCCTCACCTTGTACAAATAAATCTTGCTCTGAAGATCCTTGAGATCCAGCTCCAGGTCGAATGTGGCAACTCCCTCCTTGGTGACCCTGATGTGCCTTAAGTTGGAGACAGCACTGACGTACTGGAGGGCAGACAAACCATCGGAAGGGCTCTCAGAGGTCTCTCTTTGGCACATTACAAATCTGTACCCATCCACATTACCCCGGCCCAGAAAATATTTGTCTCTTTCACAGAAGGAAGAGGTAAGCCCTTCAAGGAAGGAAATTCTCCAAGATAAGAGATCAGGTCAGGAAGGCAGCCAAAAGGATCCTGGGTGAGCAGGTGCTCTGAGAACACACTGGGGCTTTCCTGAATTCATCTCTTCTTCCAGTCAACGGGTCTTCATTAAATCCCTACAGGCAAAGCTCTGTGCTACAGCCTACGTCAAAGCAGCCTACGTCAAAGAAACTGGGGGGAGAAAAGACCTTAGATGGATGAAATGCTACTTTCAAGATAATGAAATGAACTATCTTCCCATTTCCAGAAGAAAAATTAGGCTTATCATTAAGCTAGACATAGGAAAGGACTTCCCCCATGTAGTTTATCAGATGCTGGAATCACAGCGCTAATGGCCACTGAAAATTCCCTCCCTTGAAATCCTTTGGGTACGGGCTGGGGATATGGCCTAGTGGCAAGAGAGCTTGCCTCGTATACATGAGGACCTGGGTTCAATTCCCCAGCACCACATATACGGAAAAGGGCCAGAAGTGGTGCTGTGGCTCAAGTGGCAGAGTGCTAGCCTTGAGCAAAAGGAAGCCAGGGACCGTGCTCAGGCCCTGAGTTCAAGGCCCAGGACTGGCAAAAAAAAAAAAAAAAAAAAAAAGAAATCCTTTGGGTAAAGGCAGGTCCTTCACATCTGGTGATGAACAAGGAGGTCCTTGCTGTGCGTCTATATATAATTGGCTAAGTGCTATACGTATACCCTATCATTCATCTTCTCAATAACCATCTAAGGTAGATGTGACTATACTTCCCATTTTACAGATGAGGGAACCATACAGCAGAGGCCCTAACTGTGTCCAGTCCTAAAGTCTGGTTAAGTATCAGACTCAGGTTTCTCAGCCCAGTGCCGGCTCAGAAGCCTGGGTCCTCACTAAGGACCACATAGAGAAAAGCTCTGCATAATATGGGGTTTCCCAAGGCCCAGCTCCTGTGCCTGAGGTACACGGGGCAAGGGCAGAGTGAGGTACCTGCGCCATCTTGTCCTCTTGTTCCTTCTTCATCTCCTGGAGCTTACGCAGCATGCCCCGGAAGTCAACAATGCCGTACTTCATGCAGATCTTCTCATAGTCCTTCCGGTCTGCAGTCATCAGAAGCTGCCATACCTGAGCTGACTCCATCTTTTTCTCGGGGGCTGGAGGTGGGGCCCTTAAGAGCACAGCTAACAGGTCAAAGGCCAGAGGAGCCCCAGGTATTGACTTCCTGGCCTTGGTACTCTGAGTGGTCCAGGGAAGCTGCATCCAGAGGACGCAGGGACTGAGATCTTTGGAACTGACTACTGTCTGGGCCCAGAGATGGGAGACCTATCCCTTACCGCTTCATTGCAGCTTTCAGGGATACTCTGTCCCTAATGACCTATTGTTAGTTTCTGATGGTTTTGGGTAGTGTTGGAATTGGGGTTTGAATTGTTCTATTGCTTTAAATCATTTTCCTTTTCTTAAAATCACTCTCCAGCTGGGCACGGGTGGCTCACGCCTATAATCTTAGCTATTCAGGAGGCTGAGATCTGAGGATTATGCAGGAAAGTCCATGAGACTCTTATCTCCAACTCACCACCAAAAAAGCCGAAGTGGAGCTGTGGCTCAAGTAGTATAGCCAGCTCATTTTGCAAATGAAATCCGGACCCAGGGTAGAGAGAAGACTAACACAGCTTTTGAGTGGCTGTGTTGGGCCCAGAATTCCCAGGTACGTACCCTTTCCCATCCTCCTCTCTGCTTTCGGCCATCTAGCTCCCTGCTTAAGTTAGAGGTGGAAGTAGAGGCTGAGCCCAGCAGCTGTAGGAGTTGGGGTTAGGGAGTGAGACCATGATGCTTTCAAAATCTCCTGTGGGCAGGTCCAGACTCACCTCTTTTTCAGCATCTTCCGGAAGTCCACCAACTCCTTTCTGAGATCTAGAAAAGAAGGATTGAAGCCCCAGTCCCCGGAGGGATGGCTAAGGCATAGATAGCTCCATTGCATGGTCCAAAGTGGACAACCAAGCTTTTGAAAGCAACTCTTGCAGTCTGGTGATGCCCACCAAGATGTGTGGCCGATTGGCAAGCACCAGGTGAAGAAGACCCTATCCCACAAGGGCCCACGGGGATTTCTGACAAACCCACCTACCTTCCTGGGGTTCCTTTTGCCTCTTCCGGTTCTTCCGAAAACCAACTGGACCATCCGGGGAAGAAAAGTATAAGTTGATGTGGACAGACAGGGAAAAAGGCGACACGTTGGTAGTCTTCCTGAGAAGTCTACTGAATTCCAAAGCCCTCACCTTCCCCCATGGCTCCTCTAAGGTAAGGCAACAGCCCAGCAAGGAGCAAAGAACAGGGTAGAGGTCTGGCTATCAGGAGATTTGGTACCCTGAGTGCCATTGCGTAAGTGGGAAGCCCATTCACAGGTACAACGGGCCCTGAAGTTGACATGAATCAGTTGAGCAGCCACCGAAAACTGAACAGCGTCTCAAGAGAAGCTGTTCTTCCCATGCACCTGAGAACTGCCATTTCAGTGCCAAATATGTCAGGCATGGCTGTTTGACTACTGCTTCTGCAGTAGTTCCTAATCCTCTTCAGTATCTGATTCTGCTGGAGAGGCTAGAAAGCCTGAACACTTGCCTTCACCGTTTCCCTTGCAACGAGTGGGGGACATGTCCCAAAGTTCTGGCCAATGAGATATAAGCAAAAGCTTTCCTAGGAGTTTCTGGGAAAACTTTCACGACCCTGAAAGAGGGACAAATATCCTTGGGGCCAACTTCTTTCCCCTTCTTTCTTCCTTGAACACGGGTTAAATTTGGACCTACAGCAGGCATCTATGACCATGAAGTGACCAGCCAGGGAGACAGAGAGAATCCAGCTCTCCAAGACAGCCCTGAGCCCAGAACTCCAATCTCAGGACCTCTTACTATGTAAAGTAAATACCTTTATTTTGGGGGCTACTCTTAGTAGGACCTTTTCTTTTCTTTTAGGTCCAAGACTGGGACTCGAACTTGGTACTTGATTGTTTTATTCATTGGCTGGCGCTCTACCAACTAAACCATGCTTCCAGCCTCTTAGTAAGATGTGTTTTCTGTTACTTATAAGCAAACAATTGTAAGCCTAACCGAGAGATAAGATTTGCTTCTTTCAAGTGGTATCTGTCTACTTTCTGATCATTACCAGCTAACAATGAACTCTGTGCAAATCAATCAAAATATGTCTGGAGATCAAATCTGGTCTTCATGCTGCCTATTTGTTACCTCTGATGTATATTAGTGGAGAAACTAAGACCCAGAGAGAAGAGGAAGCTAGTCAGCAGAAGATCCAGGACTGAAACCCAGCTTCTAGCTTCTGGCCTTGTCCAGAGTATCTGCCAAAGGTGGGCTTTTATAATCACATGCAGATTGCATAGGTGAGTGGATGGTCCTCCACCCCTCTGGAGTCAGAGGTCTCTGCTCCCTCCCCTGTGCCATGCAGAGACGCAGGGGACGCACGCACCTTCGATGACGGTGAGCCTGACTGAGCACACGGCTTCTCCATACATGTTCAGCGCGGTGCAGCGGTACAGGTCTGTGTCCTCTCCGGTCAGCTTGTTGATCTGCGGGGAGAACAAGGGCAGGGGGCAGGGCTAGCACCTCCTTGTCCTCCATGGACTGGACATGGCTGTGTGTTGGGAGTAGGGGGGTGACGAGGGCTAGCACACTGTCCTTGTTCTCATGGAGCTCCTTACCAGGTAACACAGACACCCAAACAAAAATCTGGATCTGGACAGAAAGCAGATGTCCGTCCCTTCAGAGGCAATGCGGATTGGCAGAAAGGGCTCCTTTGGGGAATCAGCTCGATCCGGGACTGAAAACAATCTGCAGTGCATTACTAGCTGGGGGGCCTTGAGCGAGTTATCTAGCCTCTCTGAACTTCAGTGTGTTCACTTGTAAGATGGGGATAATAATATCTCAAAGAGTAGTGAATGGTCAGGATTAAACCATATGATCCTTATTAATTAATTAGATCATATTAATTAACCCATATGAATTAGGCAATAGTACATATTTCCTGGTTCCATGGTTCCTGGTTCCTATGAACATTAACCAAGATTGGTTTGAAGAGCGGATGCCCTTGACTTTCAATAGGGATGTGTCCCAGTAAACCTACTCTAAGTTGGAAACACCCAGCCAACCTACTGAACACCATAGCTTAGCTTTCATTGTGCTCAGAACACATCAGCCTAAGGGCTGGGCAAATCTTCTAACACAGAACTCATTCTGTAATGCAGCGCTGGGTAGCTCTTGTAAGACTCTCCTCTGCATACTGATTGGGGCTCGCATGGCCGAGGGAGGTTCAGCTTGCTGCCCCTTCCCAGCAGGAGAGGATCACGCTGCACAGCGCTCATCCAGGGGGAAAAAAAAAGTCCAAATGGGAAATTCAAAACTCGAAGTACAGTTTCTACCACGTGCACATTGCTTTCATGTCAACATAGAGCCAAACATCCCGAGTCCAATCATTGCCAGCTGACCACTGCCTCTGTCCACTAGCAGGCTGATGGCCCGCTAAATGCCTTGCATTAACCTTTAATCCTTACAATAACTTCTCCACGTAGGCACTTTGGTACTAATGAACCCCTTTCCCGGGTGAAAAAACAGAGGCAGAGAGAAGGAAGTTATCTTTCCAAAGTGGTGGTCTAAGACTATAACCCAGGCAATCTGACTCCGTGGCGTTGGCTCTTCTCTGTTCTGAGCCACCTCCCGAGCTGTCGACCGAGGTCCCTGTCACCTTCCTAGCTCTGGCTAAGAATGGGTCCTCTTCATCTGGGGATTGGAGGCCACCAAGGAGGCCTTCCAGGGCTGGTCCTCTCCTCGGGAGGTGGACTCCGGAGCCGAGGAGAGCCGCTCCGCTCACCTGCAGCACGTGCTCCTTGCCGCCAGGGGTAGATGAGATCTGGTACTTGCTGGAGTGGTGGAGATCTCCTCTGGCGCTCTGCCAGCGTACCTCGGGTCTGGGCTCCCCACGCACCACTGCCCGAAAGATGGCATTTTTCCCTGGGACAAGAAGAGGCAGCTGAAAAGTCCAACAAGCGGAGGGTGAAGGGACAGGATGCTTCACTGAGATTTTAATTCGCGTCAGCCTCCCCGCTCTAAGTATTTCAGCTCCCTGTTCCAAGGAAGGCACCAGGCCTTGTTGGTCCCCTTGACTCAGGAATCCTAATGCCGGATGGAAAGTAGGGGTTTCCAGGGGGCCCAGAAAGCAGTACTGCCCTGGCTTTTGTAATCCATGAGCCTAGGCGCATGAAGGAAAACGCTGGCTGGACTATCCAGGCAGCAAGGGAGGCAAGCGAGACTGGGTGAGAAAGTGGCGTTTGGTTGGGAGTAGGTCTATGTGAAATCTAAAGGACTTTCCCACACTGGGGATGTCTTATTGTGAGTGCCGCTTCTATTCTCTAGAGAAAAAGGAAACGACAATCTTGGAAAGGCTGGCTGTTTGGTGCTGAGGGGAGCTGGTCGCGAGATACGGGACTCATCCCCAGAAAAGACCCAGAGATCCATGCCAGGCAAAAACGTGTGGGGGCTCCATTCCCTCGGGGAGCCCTCCTTGGTCTGCCATCAGAAACAGCTCAGTGGAAAGCAAGAAACGGAGGGAAGTCCCCAAGGTTCTTCCCCAGGTCTAGAATCTCGTTTCAGATTTAGACAGATCATACACAGTACCACTATGAGTCTTATGCCAGAATGTTGTGAACTAAAATATATGGCAGGGACCTGTGATGGGAAAGGAGATTGAACCCCTCTCTATTCCCCTAACAAGCCTAGCTTTCTACCACTTCCTCCGGTGGAAAGCGGCTAGTGCTCCTTGGCTAGTGCTCTACCAACTGAGCCCTCCCTCCCTCCCTCCCTCCCTCCCTCCCTCCCTCCCTCCCTCCCTTCCTCCCTTCCTGATCCTTCCTTCCTCTCCAGTATTAGACCTTGAACTCAGGACCTTGTGCTCTGGCTTGGCTTGCTCACTCAGGGCTGGTACTCTACACTTAAACTAAATGACTCCAGAACTGATTTTTACTTAATTGGAGATGGAATCTTGCAGGCTTTACTGCCTGCCCTGGTTTTGAACCATGATCCTCTTAAGTCTCAGCCCCCCTGAGTCGTGGTCAGCTCTCCTGATAGTTCTCAGGCTAGCATAGCATTTCCTATCCCCATTCTTTCCCTTGTCTCCACTAGAGATCCAGGTAAGCAAATATGACTTGAGTGTAGGAAGGAGACACAGCCTGATAATGGATGCAGGGACTGGGCAAACCCTCCCTCCCTCCCTCGCTCCCTCCTCCCCCCAGTGCATGCCGGGAGATGGGAGAACAAGAACCACGCCTCGCTGAGCAATGCCCTCTGGGGGCTCACCCTCCTGCAGAGCCAAGGTGACAGGCTTCTGCTCAAAGTCCGGTGTGCTGCAGCCTTCGGGGATCTCCTCCACCAGCTGCAGGATGCTCACCCCGGGGATGGAGGACTTCTTGAAGGCTTTTCCTGGAAAAAGCGGGATAGAGGGAGCCGGGCCTTCCTCCTCCTTCCTCTTCTTCTAGAGTGCCCCTCAGCAGACTGGATTATCTGCCCCCACATGGGGGAGCCAGGCCCCTCACTCTCCCATTGCCAGGGTGGGGTCTTCCTGCCCGCCTCTGGCCTGTGAAGGGTGTAACTTTCTGATGGTGTGGGGGGGGGGGGGCTGCTCTTTGGCTGTGTGAAGGGCGGGCACCCTTAGGAATTAGCACAGGGCTTGTGGGAAGACCCTGAGGGTGTCCCTCGGGAAGAGCTGGGGGGAGGGGAGAGGGCTCCTTTTCAGGAAATGAAAATTCACCCTGCACCCCTGACTCAGGAAAAACCAATCAGAGCCAAAGCTGAAAAGAGCAAAGAAATAGGTGAGTTCTCAAAAAATAAAAATAAAAAATATGACTTCTCCAGAGTTCCCTATCTCCACCTTGATGAGGCGTTCTAGCAGGGAGGGAGGGGGTGGACATGGGTGTTCCTTTCTCACCTGCCATGCTTCCGGCTTCTCCTTGGATCCTTGGAAGGTCGAACGTGAGCACCTGAAGAAGGAAGACCAAGTATGGAGGAGAGGGCCAGGGTAGTCTCAGCCCACTCTGTCCGCACCGTCGGTGTACCAGCCAGAATCTGCGGTGGATATGGAGAAAAGCTACTGCCTCCCAGAGCTTGTCTAACTCCAAGGAATTACACTGCCTGGTTGCTGCAAACCAATTTCCCGAAGGCCAGAAAGAAGGTGGGTTGCTGCCCAGCTGTCTTTCCCAGGTAAGGGAAACCAGGGTACTGAATCTGAACATTTTGCCCATGGCTTGGTGTCTTGGCAGACCCAAACCCAAGGCCACCGAGGGTAAGACCCAGTTCTCCCAAACCTGAACAACCCAAACTCATTCAGGAATCCTTAGGCTGCGTAATGGCCTTGCCCTCCTTAGCTTGAATGTGACTTTCCAGCCTCTTGGCTCCTCCCCTGGCCCTGAGATTTTCTAGCAGAGCCCAGCAGCCCATTGGCCTCCCAACCTCAACCAGTCTGGAATCCTTCAGATCTCAAGGACTGCAGAGTCGAGTCCCTGACTTGGCTGCCCTTAAGCTCTTCTCTACCCAGGCCAATGGAATCACCATAAATCCGTCTGCTCTCCCTCCCAGCCTGTGAATTATAGTGTCAGGGATGCAGAGTGTTTCCCAGCCTTTCCCTAGCACCACCACCACTGTCTCTTCTGGGCTCAACTCAATTCCATCCATCTATGATGGCCATGGCATGTCACAGCGGAAAGGCAGGGCATCCCATCTGGGATGAGATGAGAACCATGAATGAGTTGGGGGGAGTTTTGAAAGAATTCTCCAGCAATTCCACCTCAAGTGCAGTTGGCCCGTGGCCAAGTGGTTCTATTTGGGGGTCTCTAATTCCTGCCCCCAAAGCCTGACCATCAATATAGAATCACACAGGACAGAGCAAATCCCTCCCTCCAACGGATACATTTCCACTTCACAACTGCCCACCCACTGGTTCCGCCAACCCCAGGGTGTCCCCTGAACCATCCAGCCACTGCCCCCCAGAGTGCTGGAATGCCACAGTGTGCCAACGGTGCTCTGGAAAGGTCAGCACGCCACAGGCGCCACAGTTGCTGTGGCTAAGGGAGTCACAAGGGAAAGGGGGGGGTGTTGTCCCAATGAGGAGAACCCAGACTGCCATGCTGGAGAATGGGGTGCCAACATCTTTTTCACACCGTCTCTGCAGTACGGTCATCAGGTAGGGGTGAACACATCGGCACCCGGGCCACACATCCCTGCCCGTATAGTTTGAGTCTAACATAGTAATCTTAGTCACCATCTTCATCGTCATCACAACCTGCTATCAGTGGATTACTCGGCTGCTCATCACGCATCTTAGTATCATGCAGACACCAGCCCCTTCCTTCGCCTCCTGCTTACTGGTCCAGTTGGGATGCAAGAGCAGAGAACCTTGGGGAGGGAGCTTAGGGGTCTGATGTTAAGCTGCCTTACCATCTTTAAGAATCAGCTAGATTGGGTACATGGTCCGTGACAAACGGCATGTAGCTCAGCTGGAGAGGAAGGAGAAGGAAATGAATTCCTTCCTCCATGATGCATGCCCATGTTCCAGAAGATCACGAGTTCTCAGCTTGAGCAGCAACTTGGTGCCCTTGCAGCCATCTACCCCAGCCAGCCGCTGGCATCTGACCCCCAGGCCGTGTCTCCCTGAACTCTGTCTACGCCTCTCCACCCTCCGCTTGCCACCTCCAACTTCTCAACTGTAGGAAAAGCCAGCGGGCCTCCTCTCCGTTGCTTTGACCATACCATTAGCGAGATGTACCAAGTCCCATCCCTGAGATTTTTGTAGTTAGTTGTCTATCACACTCTATCCCAAGCAGAAAAAATGAATGCCAGGGCAGGACTACGCAGAGAGGACTCACTGAAACCCTCTCCTTCAAATATGCATCTCGTTAGATGGCCAGCCAGCCGTCGGGTATGGGACAGGCCGGTGTCTCTATCTCGATCCTCCCTAGCTTGAGGGTGGGGGTGGGGGTCACAATTTCTGCTGTGCCCACTTACCTGGGTGCACCACTGGCCTCCAGCTCCCGTCCCCTCCTCCTCCTCCCCGTTTCCAGCTGCTGTCTGCAATGAGAAGCTCCGAGTCCGCTGGTACTGGACAGGCGACACTGGAGCAGATGTAGGTCACTGCTCACTCCCTCTGCCCCTCCCACTCGCCCCGCCTCCCTCCTCCTCTTCTGGCCCAGGCTTGGCAGAGCAGGGGGCCCCACCCAGCACAAATGCCCTAAGCGTGCAGGAAAACAGAGTTGGAAGGGTCCTGAGACCTCCAGCTCCTTGTTTTGTAGTGTCTTAAACTCAGACCAGCTGAATGTACATTTGTTCCAGGATGCCTCGTTTATCCGGTTCCATTTAGCAAGCACATTTTCATCACTCAGTGCCTGAAATTCTCAGCTAAGATCATCCCTTGGGACCACTGACACCACCAGTTACACAGATACAGAAAGTCATTGTCCTCTTGAGAACTGAACCCCCAAAGTGGGACCTGCTCACAAGTGTTGGAAGCTCATCATGGATACGCAGAGAGAAGGGTAGGATCCCAAAAGCTGTGCCTGAGGGGGGCGGAGAGGGAGGAGACCCTGAGAACTGGAGACGGTGAGTTTTAGGGTGCTCAGGTGCTCTTTAGGGGTGGCAGGGTGGCCTGGCCAGCCAAGTTGGGGCAGAAGTTAGCAGAAAAGATGGCTGCGATCTTGAGGTTGTGCGGACGGAAGGTAGAAATAGGAAACAAGGTAGCTGGCAACAGATCTCAAATACAGAGGAGGGTTGGCGATGCCCAGAAGAAGGTGATAAGGCCATGTTTGGAAGAGACACACACTCCTTTAAATAACAACAGCTAGACAACTCCTTTCTTACTCCAACAAGCCAGACTTCCTCAAGACTTCTGGTAGAAATGGGGAGGAAGATGGAGTTCAGTTCTGGTACAGCAGGCACCTGGTGTCCCAGCTACCCAGGAAGCACAGGCAGGAGTATCAACTGAGCTCAAGAGTTTGAGACCTGCTTGGGCAATATAGCAAGAGCTCCATCTTAAAACAAAAGGTAGAGGGGCCAGGAATGGTAATTTAGGGGTGGAGCACTTGCCTAGCATGCCTGCAGCACTGGATTCTATCCCGGGCACTCAAAACCCAACTAACCAGGGCTGGGAATATGGCCTAGTGGCAAGAGTGCTTGCTTCATATACATGAAGCCCTGGGTTCGATTCCCCAGCACCACATATATAAAAAATGGCCAGAAGTGGCGCTGTGGTTCAAGTGGCAGAGTGCTAGCCTTGAGCAAAAAGAAGCCAGGAACAGTGCTCAGGCCCTGAGTCCAAGGCCCAGGACTGGCAAAAAGAAAAAAAAAAGAAAAATCTTACAGTCTAGCTCTGAAGGAACCAATAGAAATCTGGCAGAGCTGAAGCATGGAGAGCAAGGGAAAGAAAGCCACCTGAGGGAGGTTTGGACAGGTAGACTCTGGAAGCCACTAGGCAATTGTGATCTCTCTGGAAAGGGTTATTGGAGTGGGGACAGGATCCAATTGACATTTTTTTCAAAGCTCATTCTGGCTGTAGGGAGAAAAGGGCTTGGGAAAAGGTAGGAGTATGAGGCAAGAACCTGGTTCTTAAGGCAATCCAGTAACCCAAAGGTATTCTTGCATAAAGGGGGCCCTGAGCTCCAAGAGCTCCCAGCACCTCAGGTGCCTTTACCGACTCTCCGAGAGCTAGTGAGCTTGTCACTGAAGCCTGGAACTACCAACAGACCTGTGCGTCACCCTGGGCTCTTTGGCCTGGCCTCTATTTCTCATGCTCTATGAGCAGTCACAATAGGGACTGCAGGTCTCTGTTCTCCATCATGTTTGGATCAGATGAAAGCTTTAGATCTCCAAGAAACAGAAATGAGCCAAATAGTTTTCATCCATTCTTAATCCTCTATCAAATGTAATGCCCACCAATAATACGTAGCTATGTCTGGGCATTGTCTAGTGTTTCTGTGAAGATGAGACTCCTCAGTGGTGCCAAAGGTCCCATTCCAGACACTTGTGACTCCCTGTGATTGGCAGCCAGTAGGAAGGGGTTGAAGTACAGCTGTGCTCCAAGGGGTAGAGTCCTACTGGCCTTGAGTGCAAAAGTCAAGAGAGAATTCAGGCCTTAGCTTCAAACTCCACTACCAGCAGGAAGGGAGAAGGAAGGAAGGGAGGGAGGGAGGGAGAGAGGAAGGGAGGGAAAGAGAAAGAAAGAAGGATGGAAGGAAAGTAAGAAAGAGAAGAGAAGAGAGAAGGAAAAGAAAGGAATAAAAGAGAGAAGGGGTTAAAGGAGGTGCCCAGTCCCTTCTGGAAATTTCCTGGTTACCACTCAAGCCAACAGACCCGGTGATCTTCCCATGGCCCAGATTCCAGCCAGAGAGCACCTGTCCTGGTCACGACTGCAGGTGGCACAGCCGTATCACGTCTTCCGTTAGATTTTCCTTTGGGAGACAAAACCTGAGGTCTTGCCTTCCTGTCAGCAAAGTATGACAGGTCTGGGTGTATGTCCTATGTCTTCACTCTTCCCTGGTGCCTGACAGAAAGGGATCCAAGGGACACGGTTACAATCTATTCAAGCTCACCTGTCCTCACAAGCAGGAATTCATGGCGTGTCTGATAGGGTCTTGGGGCTCCTGGCCCGTATTAACATCCCGTGATCCTGTGATCCTGTGACTTGCTAAGTGGGCCCCGTAACTTGAGAAGCAAAGAACTCCACATGACTGAGGAGGGTCTGAATCGATTAGCAAGCGATCATTGCCTCTATGTCATAGTGCAAAAATGGTGATACCCCACTGGGTGAGCCGGCGAAGATGCTCTCCAGGGGACAGTGTTGGGTAGGGACAGCACAGGACTCCATTCAGACACAATTCTCTCTCAGGGAGACAGAGCTATGATGGCTGGTCGGAACCCTCCCCGCCCGCCCCCCCCCCCCACCCGCCTGTCTCTAGTCCAGTCCCTGGGTTATTAATTCATCTTTCTCATTCCACCTGCAGTGTAATGGATCCCATTTGGCCTCATTGGAATGAAGGCCTTGGAGACCCCAAGAGCAATTTCACGCTCGCATAACTGCTTTGAGTCACAGAGAAACCCGAGTCAGGAGTCAATCCGCTAATCTGAAAAGGCCTTGTCCAGAGGGCACCCCCGGGCTTGAGGTTGTACAAAGTGACTCTTGAAATTGGCCCCAGTGGGCGGGGGGGGGGGGCTGGTGAAGGTCCCCTTCTCTAGTGTTCTGGAAGGGGATGTGGCATCTTTTATTGGAACAGGGTAGATCCTTATAGACCAGAGCTCAACTACAACTCTGAGGACATCTAACAATAATGAAATAATAATAGTACTTGATCTTCATGGAGCTCCTGGTACATGACAGACCTTCTTCTAAGTCTTTAGATGTATTAGCTCATTCAGTCCTTTACAACAAAGCCTTCCAGGTAGAATGGATGATTAATTCCATTTTATAGAAGGGGAAACACTAGCAGGGTTAGACAGCAAGTGAGTGGCAGAGCCAGAATGTGGACCAAATTGAGGCAGCCCCTCATTAGCTGTCTTAATGATGAGCGCAGTTGCTTTTAGGAAATGGACATGGTGCTGGCAGGGAGCAAGGAGACTTGCAGACAGCACAGAGAGTAGTAAGTAACTTGGTTCATGGTTCACTTCCCTTGTCAGGGAGAAACACTGATGCTACATCATTCCAGAAGACTGTTCCCTCAAGACCCCATTGGGGGTAAAAAGGTAAATGGTCTATTTCTGCTACACAGGCATAGCCGACTCAGCTTGCTAAGGTTTCATTTTCATATAGTTGGTCATTTAATTTTTTGGTATGCTGGTACTAGAGATTGAACTCAGGGCCTGGGCACTGTCCTTCAATTTTTTTTGCTCAATGCTGCTGCTCTATCACTTGAGCCACACCTCTATTCCAGGTTTTTGGTAGTTAGTTGGATATAAGAATCTCATGGACTTTCCTGCTCAGGATAACTTTGAACTGGGATCCTCAGATCTCAGCCTCCTGAGTAGGTAGGATTACAGGCATGAGCCACCATGTAGGTATTCAGAATCTTAAAAAATAGATAGGGGTGGGGGCTGGGGATATGGCCTAGTGGCAAGAGTGCCTGCCTCATATACATGAGGCCCTGGGTTCGATTCCCCAGCACCACATATACAGAAAATGGCCAGAAGTGGCGCTGTGGCTCAAGTGGCAGAGTGCTAGCCTTGAGCAAAAAAGAAGCCAGGGACAGTACTCAGGCCCTGAGTCCAAGCCCTAGGACTGGCAAAAAAAAAAAAAAAAAAAAAAATAGACAGGGGGTACCATATTGTGGGCTTCTTGGTTGTACTTACTTTTTTGGCAATGAGATTTATCCTCAAAAAATATCCTAGGAGGGCTGGGGATATAGCCTAGTGGCAAGAGTGCCTGCCTCGGATACACGAGGCCCTAGGTTCAATTCCCCAGCACCACATATACAGAAAACAGCCAGAAGCGGCGCTGTGGCTCAAGTGGCAGAGTGCTAGCCTTGAGCGGGAAGAAGCCAGGGACAGTGCTCAGGCCCTGAGGCCAAGGCCCAGGACTGGCCAAAAAAAAAAAAAAAAATATCCTAGGAAAGGTTAAGGGGGTATGGATCAAGTAGCAGAGTGTTTGTCTAGCAAACGTGAAGTATAGTGCTGTCATAAACGAACACAACACCTATAATGAACAATCAGCAATTTAGAGGGACTTAGCCAGTTGCACTATTAGAGACTTCTGTTTCGCTTTTTTTTTTAATTTGGTTTTGGTTTCTTGGAAGAAATTATAAAGCTATCCATTGATGGTTCATGCCTGTAATTCTAGATACTCAAGAAGCTGAGATCTGAGGATCACAGTTCAAAGCCAGCTTGGGAGACAAATCTCCAAGACTCTTATCTCCAATTTGCCATCGAGAAGCTGGAAGTAGAGGTGTGACTCAAATGGTAGAGCACCTTCCTTAAGTGGAAAAAGCTAAAGGAAAGTACAAGGCCCTGAGAGGCCTAGAGTTCAAGCCCCAATAGCAACACACACGCACACACACACACACGCACACACACACACACACACCAATAAGACAGGGCTAAAAATAGATGTGTTTTAAAAATTTATATTTAACCACTTACCATGTTATACTCATAGACACAGTGTGATTGCGCTAGCTGTGGATTGCTGTAGGACTGACAAAGTGGTTGATGGCTGGCCTGCGTCTGTGCCTGACATGGGAATGGAGGCAGAGCTGGTGATGGGTAGAGTTCAAGTAGCCTCTCCTCTCCTCCTCTCTCCCATTACTGATTTTCCTGTGCCCATTCGGAGGACTCACTCATAGATGATGCTAAGTCTCTTCGAGGACCAAGCCCTCCTCCCCACCCCCACCCCCCAAAAAAAGAGGTTCTTCTGGGCTCCAACAGGAAGGGTGGAAGGGCTCTCACCTCTCTAGCCCCAGAGTCTCAGCACAGTGGCTACAGCTCCCCAAGCCTGGCATGCAGAAAGGAGAAGGCAGCTGACTGGGGAGAAAATGCCCCTTGCCTGTCTCCTCCAGGGCAGTGTAGGAGAGTGCGGATCCCACCTCACCTCATGGCAGCCGGGCCCCGTGGCCCGATCACCGTGCTGCCGCCGCTTGTCCTGGGGGCTTCTGGGCCACCCAGCAAGAGGCTGTGTGCTGGCAGGAGTCAGGGCAGGGTCCCCCTAGAGATGCCAGCTGGATGGTCCCAAGAACCGTCCTCAAGCTCTCGGCTAACTTGAGCACCTAACCGACTCCCAGAACCCGAGTCCGAAAGCCACTTCCTCAGGTGGCGAAGCCAAGTCCAGCTGGGGCCGGGGATGCTGGGTAAGCAGCAGGGAGGCCCTCTGGAGGAACTGGTTCCTAAAGGACTCCCTGAGACCAACAAGGGTGAGGAAGCCGGAGCCCCAAGTCGTGGTACTGGCTAGCCTGTGGAAGCCCCACAGAGCAGCCTGACTCAGACACCTTAGGTCAGAAGCAGACTCCATCCACTGGGGCTGGGTGTGGAGTGGAATCCTTCGTCTGCTCTCTCCTTGCAAGGAGCCGGAGTACAACGCATCTAAACCCTTCATGGCATCTGCAGCCTTTCCAACCAACTGACACCCTCCCCGCCTGACCCCCTGCTGGCCTGTTCTCACTCAGCAGACTGGCCCCGTTCTGCAATGCTGTCATCCTGTGATCCCCATATTAAGTGGCATCTCCATGTGACCGCATTCATTCCCTCCAGTTTCATACCTCAAGAGGCATGCCCTGTCTCCCTCTCCTTTCTGGAAATTTCCCAAGGGCCCGATCCTACCTCTCCTTCCCTGATACCACCCTCCAGGACTGTTTCTGTGCCCAAGACAGTCCTCTCTCATAGGACTGTGTTTCCCACCTCAGACCTGGGGAGCTCTGAAGAACAGGGACGGGGACGCTGTCACCCCCGGGTGAAGGCCTAGAGGGCTGTGGCCTGTCCCCGGGAGCCGTCACTCCCGCTGGCCAGCTGAAGCCAGGCTCCCCGGGGATGAGACCCTGTACCGGATCCCTCTGCCCCCGGCATGGCTCCTTCCTGGGGGTCAGCTGTGCTCTCTCTGGCACCAACGTCCTCAGTTCCCGGCAGCCTAACCGCCTGCAGCTGGTGGTAAAGATCAGGCCGAAACCTCATCCCTGACAATAGGCTTGGCCCGGGGGGCCCTGGGCCGGTGCAGGGTGCCACAGATAGCGCCTCGCTGAGGGGTGACTGGGCAGGGAGCTGCTGTCTCAGCACAGGACCCTTCCCCGAGGACCAGGGAGGAGACAGCATCTACCCCTAGGAGGCCCTCTTCTCGGATGGGGGGGGGGGGGGACACAGCCCCTAGTCCTGTGGGTGATGGTGGAGGCAGAGCCCAGTCAGACAGCTGATGGCTGACTAGGGAGACGCCATCCCCTCCCCCACACTATCAGGTCACCAGGGAACAGTATCCATTTTATTGCTGCGGTGGCTCTGACAACCACTCAATGACAGAGATGGAAAGTAGCCTGCGGGTGATTATGCAGGGCACTTGGAATTCTCATCTCATGAAATTATCTCCTCGAGTTGTGCTATCTCAGTGGAGGAGAGTGGGGCCGCGCTTGTACTTGACGTGAACTCTGCCTAGCTGATTCATCTTCAGATGGGTACGCGGTAACCTTTGCTTATCCAAGGCAAAGCAACTTTGTGTCATTGAAATTATCTTATCCATGTAAGGTAATCACCACACAAGGGCATTTATTTGTTGATTTACTCCCTCTCACGTTTAGCTCCTAATTGAAAGGAGGCCTGGCTTGTTCTGTGAGTTTGGAATCATACTTGGTGTTTGTGTGTTCAATGAATAGAGTGTGAGAGGATCTACAAGCAGAGCGTGCTCGAGTCTAATCTCAAGGGAGGGGAGGGGGGAGGAGAGCAGTCGCTCTGCTACTGACACTTGATTTTATGTCTGGAGACTTGACTGTGGCCAGGAGGCCCAGAAGGGAGGGGTGAAGATACCGACGATGGCACTGTGTGATGGGACTGTAGGAGGATGGAGGGATGAGGACCCCCTGAGAACTGCACCGTCAGAGCGAAGCCAGCTTGTTACAAGCGGAGTTGGTCCTAGCCTCAAAGTTAGGGGATGAGAATGAGGATTCGGGATCAACAGAGAAACTCGTTCCTGCCTCAGCCCTAAGGATGGCATCAGCAAGTGGTTTACCAGAAACCCTCTCTCCTAATTCCTGAATGGAGATGAGCGTTGGTTAACAACTGAAGACTCAAGGGAGCCATGGTGGGTAGTCAGTTCACATCACCATTGACTGTGATTCAGAAAGAACAGTAAGCCAAATGACCCAATCAGAAGTTGAGGCTCCAAAGCATGGAAACTCCATCAAACACTAAAATAGTCTCAAAAACAATCTTTTGGACTCCCAAAGACTAGAAAAACTTTATGTAAAAATATGTCCATTTTAGCTTCTGCACTGTTCTCTTCATGCATACACGTACACACACACACACAAATAAAAACATGGGTTTTGTTGTTGCTAAACCTGCACACAATCGCATAACCCCAGTGGTAGCCAGGCTAATTCATTTGGCACATTGTGACATGGTACCTCTGTCTGTGAAGCAAACTCTATAAAATTTATACCTACATACACAGGGCACACTCATGAGCCCCAGTGACTTCTTTATGTAGGTTTGCAGTCAATATAGCTAATGTGCAAATATTAGTACAAGCCTATGGATCAGTGTTTGTAAATACGTTTTTAAATGTGGCTATCGCTGTTTATAATAAACATATTTATAAATACAAAGTCAATTGGTTCACAATTTCAATATGCTAGATATGTTGGATGATTCCAATAGTCAGGATAGCACCAGACTCAAATACTAGAGCAGCACAGAGAAACCCTTGAGTCCTAAAGGAACACTGGTCATCTAAAGTAAGGGCGAGAATCTGAGCTGTGCTGGTGATGGACAAAACATTTGCCCATCAGGAAAAGCCTTCTCTTTAAGGCCTTATTTTTTAAATTGCACATCTTTTCTTTGACCCCCTCCCCCTCTCAAATATCTTCATCATAACTGATCCCACTCATTTCATTTCTCAAGCATAGCGCCAGATAAATTTTGCATGTCTTTCCCAAAGATGAAATCTAATGTTCTGGAATATGTGTGCTGCTAGCAGAGTCCAGTGAATGATGGCGAGGTCGGGTACATATAAAGACTTCCACCAGGTCAGTAATAAGTGCCCTGGTCAAGGGGCAGTGCCACACTTGGATCTTCCTGTGTTTTTATCCCATGCCAGCCTATCAGGTGAGATCCCTACCCAAATTTTGTTGATGGGAAATCTGAAACCGTTGAGGGGAGGCAAATTTAGGGGACAGAGTGAATCCTGACTGATGGGATGTCCAAGTTGGGACTATAACGGGGCAGACACCCTCCTCCTCTCAAGATTTGGTCTTCTGTATTGATACAGAAAGATCCAGAACTATTTGCCTTTCTGCCCCGCTCAACCCCCTTATAGATGTTCTTCTCAGTGGGCCAGAAAAGATACAAGAAGAAAGATGGAAAGGGGAGGAAGGAAGAAAGGGAAGGGGAGCTAAAAACAAAATCCAAGCAAACAGGAAACAGAAAAAGAGGATTCCCACCCCTAGAAGAACACCCCCAACTCCAGCCCCGGGGAAAGGTGTCAAGCCCTCTGGTTTGTTTGGCTCCCTGACTCCCTTTGGTGCTGTTGGTCAAATGCTCAGCCCGCATTAAGTGATTTCAGGCACTCACATTAGTGTATCTCCCCCTTAAGTCCCCACCTTCCATTTCCTAAACCTCCATGCCTCCCTCGTCTCTGCAGTTTATTCTGGAAAAGACCCTGGTCTTAGAGCATGTCCCAACGGGGCCACCTGTCAGCCTAGTTCATTAGATGCTTGCTCCTGGGAGATTGACGGGAGCCGGCTGGATCTCATTAATGCCCATGGCGGAAAAGGGCTTTGCTGCCTGGTGACTGATGTGTGGCCCCTAGAGGAGCTCCATCAGGAACCACTTGACAGTCTACCAGCATGGCGGCTTCAGAGAACCAAGAACCTGAAGACCTGAGGTCCATTCTTGGTCCCATCTTGGGTCTCTCTTGGTAGAGTTTCTCTCGTGCTGGAGGAAGTTCTCTAAGACCCTCGGCCCCGTTTCTTCTCGGTGTATGCCTGGGATCTGATGCACGTGAAAGGAGATGGAGGCCCTGGGCCTGAGGTTCTTCCTTAGAGCCCTTTGATGGCCTTTGCTCTGTCCCCTCAGGAAGATCCTCAGTGATAGAATCAGGGTTTTCATTGGCTTCTCCAACTCCTGGCTCTCAGGGGGTGGGTCTCCCTGGGTGCCTCTTTCATCTTAATTTGTTGTGTGGATGAAAAGCTATCATCTCTGCATGGAGAGAGGAGGCGGGGGGTTGAAGCTGGATAATTGAGAGTATGGAGTCAGCCTGAACTATGAAAAGAACTGGGACTGTTTAGCAGTAGAATGATTGACGAGCAAGCTGGAGGCCCTGCCTGAGTTCAAATCCTTGTACCGTCGACAAAACATTACAAGTCTAGGTAGCGTGGGCATGTAAAGAAAGAGGAATTTTTGTGTCCTGTCTGGATTTGTGAGGTTGGTTTAAACCAGACACAAGCTCAGTCGAACTGAGAATGTCAGGGAACTTGGTATGGTGCCTTGGGTTGTGAGCAACCTCGTTTTCTCTCACACAGCTGTCATTGAGAATCCTCTACATAGGATTCACAATTATGCAGATCCAAACTCAAGTCTTGGCTATAACATTTCCTGGTCAGATGACTTTAGCTCAGCGGGGTGTGGAAAGGTCTAATAATGTTATCAGCAGAAGGCTGACTTTTGAGCCAGACAGATTTTTATTACCGCTCTGTTACCTGGGGCCTGTCAGCCTGGGGTGGGTGGAGCAGAGGAAGAATGAGATCAGACCTTATGGAAGAAGCAAAGGGACAATGATCCTCTCAGGCCACAAAGCCACAGTAATGACCTGGGTTTTTACTCGGAGTGATTTGACAAGCCATTGTCAAATGTTTTGAGTAGAGAGATCACAGGATGTGCCATGAGCTGCTACAGGAATATTCACTTTGGCTGCTGGCTGAAGGTATAGACTAAAAGAAAAGGAAGGGCAAAAGGAAATGGAGCAGACATGGTCGGTAGTAATCTAGTGAGCAAGGAGGAAACCTAGGGCCGTGGAATAATGGTGAAGATGGTGACCAGGCTAGAGATGGGTGCAGGCGGCACCACAGAATCTGGTAGTATGTCACAGCTTATTGTCATACTACTGAGTAGTTATCTTTTCCAGTAGACAAATTGCTCTCTGGGAAGGCATCATATTTATTGTACTTGTGGATAAATGTCCTTCTCTGAGCCTAGTTCAACATCGTAGTGAAGGAAGAAAGACACCTGGGCATCTTCTGGGTGACCTGTGTCTGTTGTCCTGCCCCGCAGGTCTCTGACTCCACAGAACACATGGAGTTGAGGTAGATCGGGGCTGCAGACTTGGGAAAAGGGGACTCAGAGACCGGTGGGGAAGTGGAGGTGGAGGCTGTAAGAAAGGAAATATGAAGAGAAAGGCCTGCTCAGCCAGTGGCCTGGAGAATCACAGACCAAAGACAGGAAGGATTGATGGGAAAGTGACAAGGAAATGACAACGGGGGCCTCGAGAGGAGGAAACTGGGCTCTTCCATATGGGCAGCCCAGTGTAGATGCTTCTCTGATGTGAACTGGAAGCTTAGTGGGGGTCGACTTCACACCAGAATCCTTGGAGGTGATGCTCAGCCTGGCACCAATGTTTGAAGGTCTGCAATTCACTTCTTGTCCCTTTTGTAGTTTGAACCAAGAAGAAATGGATAGAAAGGGTAGAGCTGCTAGGTGCAGGGGTGTAGCTGAGAAATCGAGGTGATGAAGGATGGACCAGGAGAGGTGTGTGTCAGGAGACTCACGGCAGGACGTGAAGGAAGAAGCAGAGAGCTGGGTGCCAGTGGCTTGCGCCTGTATTCATAGCTGCTCAGGATGTTGAGATCTAAGATCATAGTTCAAAGCCAGCCTGGCAGAAAGAGTACGAGACTCTTAACCAGCAAAAAATAAAAAAATAAAAAATAAAAAGAGCTAGAAGCAAAGACGTGGCTCAAGTGGTAGAGTACTAGCCTGGTCAGTGTCCAGACCATGAGTTCAAATCCCATTACCGGAATATACATGCACATGCACATACATGTGCACACACAGAGTTAAACTCTTTCCTGAAAGCCTTGCTCCGATATCTGATCTAGAGAGAACATTCTGGCCATGCTGGGCTTTCATTCTAGCCAACATCCCTACAAGGATTTTATTCTTGTCCTTCCAACTAAAGTTGTCCCCCACTCCCTCCCCTGCATACCATCTTTCAGCCCTGTTTCAGGGTCACTTAATCTCCCTGAACTGGATCTCTTTCTTCCTGTCAGGCACCATTGTTCAAAGCTTGTTGGAGAGCCATCTCTGCCAGAAACCTCGCCTAGTTAATTCCTCTTGATTCAATTCCCCTTCACCTCCCTTCTCTCCCTCTCCAGCTCCTGCCATCTTTGTATATCACACGTGTGCGTGTACACACACACACACACCCCACCCTGAAGTTGGCCAAGGACCAAGGGGCTGTGTGTTTAGCCACCCCTTCCTCTCACACTCATTCGCAATCCCTGTGAGTTCCCCAAGGAGAGGACGAGGCCTCCTTCTCCCCTCCCTAGCCCCAGGCACCTTGGCCAGGGTGCTGCCCAGGAATTACTCAGCCCCGGGGGTTTTGCCAAGAGATGGGATCCTTAAGGGCAGAGGCTGGAGCAAACGAAGCAAAACACATGTTTACCAAATGAGGCTTAAGGATAGGGATGGCTGGATACAGTGGTAAGAGCTGGCTCTGGACTCCAGGTGCTAGGCGACGCTCCTTGCCCAATAAAGCCAATTGCAGAACTTGAGAGAGACCTTCCCTGTTGATCCACCTACAGGCGGCTGACCTTGACTGCTTGGGAGAAGATTTAGCACCTCTTACTCTAGCAATGAATGAGCTGCCCAGGCTGCTGGTTGGTTACATTGTCAGCTTTCCTGCCAGGATACTCCAGTCAGGAGCAGAACCTGAAACTAGCAGGAATGAGGAAGTCAAGTCCTAAGGCGGGGAGCTGGGGAGACTCTAGAGTCTCTCTGGAACTTGGAAAAACCCAAAACTTCTGTCCCAAGTGACACTCAAGGAGGCAAGAGGATAGAGACAAAGGACCGGTAATGGATCACAATGTGTTTGTTTGTGGTCTATTTTTGATATTCCGTAAACATGCTTTGATTGTAACCAAGGCCTGGCTGGGTTGCCCAACAGGCTCATTCCGGTTGCCCCCAAGAATACTTCAAAGGTTATCCTCTCGAAGGCAGAAACTCACAGTGACTGACCACAGGCAGTGAACACTTATGGTGAGGGGTCCCCAAAGGGTGAAAAGTGGGCTTGGGAGCAAGGCTCAAGTAATAGAGCATCTTCCTAGCAAACATAAGGCCCTGAACTCAAACCCAAGTACAAGGAAGAAGGAGAAAAAGAGGAGGAAGAGGCAGCGGTGGCAGCAATGGTGGTGGTGGTGGTGGTAGTGGTAGAGTGGGAGGGGAAGGGGGGAAGAAGAAAAGGAAGAGAAGCAATGGTGTTGGGTTTTTCCAAAGAGGTGAGGACAGATAGGCATAGGGAAGAGAAAACAATCAGAAGAGCTAGAAATATCCCCCACCTTCTGTCTACCCACAAGGTGGTCACCAAGAAGCCTGGGACAATCAGGACACAACCGTTACAGGTAGAGTGACATCAACCAAGGCTTTAGGGAAGGGAACAATCATTGGGGGCTCCCTGGACAAGTTGGCAGGATGGGGGGAAGGTCTAAGGGAACAAGATGGAAACAAAATTACAATAAGCAGTGAACACAAGCAGCAAATATCTCCTCTGGTTTCCAACAATCTGGCAGGTCTTGATGACTCTGTGTTTAGGTCTCCTTGGTTCTTGGCTATCTAGGACTCTCTTGGAGACCTAAAAGACTATTCCACCAAAGTCCTGGTCTTGACCCTGACAGATCCAAGAGGACCTGGAACCTCCAGTTGGAGGGATTTTGGATGTCCAAGACTCAGAGCAATGTAGGTCCCATCAGAGGCCACCGAATGGGGAAGAAGCTCTCAGACACGAAGCTGCCATCTTGAACACAATGACCTGCCGGTTGCCTTCACTATTCGCTCCTGCTAGGGAAGAATCTGTCCTGAGTAGCCACTGGCAGCCTATTTTGCCTTCTGCTGGGCTTCCCTCCCTCCTGATGTTGGAAACAGGCTCTTCCAAATTCCAGGCTCATTCAAAAAGGATTCATTAAGCACCTCATGTATCCCAGGAATTATATTAGGCATTTTCTTCAGGTTAGGACATTTACAGGGAGATTTTTTTCTGAAGTGAATGAGACACAATTATGGGTGCCAGTGTCACCCTGTCACCTCCCATCTGCAGCTATTTTTCAGTTACCCAGTATAGCCATTTGGAGGACCTTCTCTCAGTATTCCTATCTGCCCCCCCCCGTAAAGATGGCAGGCCATCCCTGTCCCAGCTGCAGTTGGCTATGATTAATGGCCTCTATTAACAGCATGTTGTAAACTGATCAAGTACACAGTGCTCATGAAGATCTCACCTTGGCTAAATCCCATACCAGAGGATAAATACTCTTTAACTCTTTCCACCCTTGCCTCCACCAGCCTAAACAACATGGTCTCAGAGAGTGGCGTACTTAACCAGAAGAACTCAAAATGCTCTAGAAATCAAAATCAACCTCTCTGGGGAGGGCGGGTGGGGAATCCTAAAACCTAGTAGTGTTTGGTGGAATCAGAACAAAGGTCCAGGTCAGAGAGGCCTCAAAGAAATTCCAGAGCTGCCTCTAGCCACCAATTACCTGACCTTGCTTTCCTCCCTCCCCCCACCCCCCCGGGCCTCAGTTTCCTTAACTGGTAAAAGGTGACCTCAAAATGATTCCCACATTCCTACTCCGATTGGCTGATTTGATGATGGTTCAAATCCCAGGAATCCATGCAGAAATCACAGGCCAAGGCTCAGCCCCTACCATTCCTCCATTCGTTGAGAAATCGCTGTAAATAAGCTCCCCCACTTCCCCAATGTATTTGATACCCTCATGGGTCCAAACAATTGGGTACATTTCCTTCAAGTCAACTGTAAACTGTGTTGTGTGTGTGTGTGTGTGAATCCTGGGGCTTGAACTCAGGGCCTGAGCACTGTCCCTGAGCTTCTTTTGCTCAAGGCTATTGCTCTACCACTTGAGCCACAGCTCCACTTCCAGCCCAGGCTAGCTTTGAACCTCCATCCTCAGATCTCAGCCTCCTGAGAAGCTAGAATTACAAGGGTGAGCCACCAGCTCCTAGAGCATGGAGTTTATTTTAAAACAGGAATTAGGTGAACCATCTGAGGTCCAGACAGACGCCATGGTAGAGAGCTAGTAGCAAAGGAGAGATGAGAACCTGCAGCCCTGTGATCTAACTGCCTGCGGGTTGCTCCCTAGTGGGTTCTGTCCCTCAACGCCCCCTGAGAAAGCAAGCCGAAAGCCTTTAAAGCCATCAGATGGCTTCAGCTATGCATGCAATCTGAGGTAGGTAATCTCTCCAGTGTGAAACGATTAGGAGTAAAAACAGCGGATTAGTGTCTCCGTGCCGCTGAGCATCTGGGGAACAGCAGACTCGGCCTGGCGCACGCCCCGGGGCGCAGCAGCGCCTGGCCTGGGGCACAGTGGTCTGTGCTCCGTAGCCACCCTAGCCTTAGCCTGCCGCTAGGAAGGGGGCACCAGGAGGCGTGGGATGTGGGGGCTTCCCACTTCCACCCCAGGGAAAGACAAGAGACCCTCGCCACCAGGTTCCCTGGAATCCTCACAGCTCAGCCAGGGCGGGGGAAGGACGGCAGCCAGGGGGCGGTGGCTGCAGGGCAGGTGTCCCCGGGGGGCGGGGGGGGGGGAGATTTGTCACATTTTTCCCCCCAGGGTTAATTGCCTCGGGGAGGGAATCTGAGCTGTGTCTGTCTCGGGCACAACAAGCCATGTCGCCTAGTGGGAGAATCTTAATCTTTCTTAGGTGACAGCTGTTGGCTCGGGACACACGTGTCCTCACTCTGAGGGGCACCACCTGCCCCCAACAGGGCTGAGAAGGGCTCCGGCCCCCCCGGGCGCCAGGTGTGCGGGGATTGGACAGCTGGCGTGCTGCGTCACTCGTGGAGGCGGGGCCGGGGGCGGGGCTTGGGCCTGGAAGGCCGCCCTCCTTGGCCAGCCCCGCCCCATGCGGCCCCCCGGGACTGCGCGCTTTGCCCTTTGCGTCTCCTCCAGCAAATATGTAACCTTTCCATTTTTGCACTGGCTTAATGAGTGTCGGTGTCGAGCTCGGAGCTTGACACTTCGTAGGCATCTGATACCTGTTTGTTGAATGCACAAGTCCATCAGCTTGTCTGTCTCCTAGGGGAGTCGTGTTTTCAGACTGGCGGGTGGTGTTTCATCACGGTAATAACAAATCCCATGTGCTACTACTGGTGAAGTTAAGCAACAACAGAGAGGCACACTTTTAAAGCTAAGTTAGAACACTTTGAAAATTATTTCCAACTAGACACTACTGGAACTAGTGGGGTGGCAGAGCCTGTAGTCCCGGCTACTTAGTTGTCAGAGGTAGGAAGATCTCTTGCAAAGAGTTTGGGACCAGACATGGCCACAACATAGCCAGACCCCATAGGTTAAACATTACAAACAAGGAAACAAAAAACAAAATGCAGCTTGTTTCCTGAGTAGGACAGAGAAAAGATTAAAGACTGGTATGTGGCCCTTCTGCTAGAAATAGCTTCTGATTTTTATCATGAGAGATGACCTTGGACCTACCAAGATGTCCTGAACTTTCTAAGGAACAGGCATGAAACCAAGGTTATAAGCTGCCTCTCCTCTGGCCTTAGCATACTTACCCAAGGTTAAGTGTGGCATGTCCTGAAAAGGTGCACTAGTTTTTGCCCTCTTCAGGCCCAGTTCTTCAGCTGTTTCTTAGACTGTGTTGTCAAGGAGCCTGGCCTGGTTGGCATCAGGCCTAGAAACCTGAAATAAGCTATGAGGGCCCCCAATGCTGAGCTGTGAGACTTGAAATGGTTAAAAAGCTTGGAGTGTCAGCCCAAGTAAGGTCAAGCCATCGAGGCCAACAGGTAAAAGTTACTACTCTAAGTGTATTTAAATTAGAGCTGTTTGGATACTAAAAGCTTGGACATAAGATCTTGGACATAAGATAGATGTCTGTCTTATGGATAGAATATTTTATTGCTCCCTAATAAGGAAGTCAATTATTTCTATGTATACAAATTATACCACATATTAATGGTTGTAACCACAAGGTAGACTGATACCCTAGTCTCTGCACTTATCTGTAATTGCTCTTCCCCCTGTACCGAACTCAGTAACAACCTTTGTAAACAAGGCCACAGGAATCAGAAACCTAATGAGCTTTTTTTTTTTATTTCCCTGGTTCCCCAAAACATCAATTCTTTGGCCCAGGCTCTCGTTATTATCTTGTCCCTAGTCACAGTGGTCAGTGACAAAAAGCCAGGACCACCTCCTCTTCACAGAACATTCCCAGGAAAGCAAATCAAGCCACTGCTGTAACCCATTTGATCAGAAGGAGTTTGGCCATTAGCTTCTGTAATCACACTGGCTTTCTGTGCTAGTTCCTACCTCCCCCTTTCCAACCTAAACTTGCTTACTAATACTCTGTACAAACCTATAGTCAAGGGCTCAGGCTTTAGAGGGGACTCCTCTGGGCGGATGAGCCTAAAATAAACCTGAGTTACTCTAGCCTCTCTGAGTGTTTTGCTTGGTCTCTCAATGGTCTATTCATCTTTCCACGACAACATGAATTACACAGCAAACTCTCATTTCCCATAGGGTTAACCAGTCAGTTTCTGTTGCTTACAACTGAAGCACTCTTAACTGTGGGAGTCACACTGGTGTTCAAACACATCCCTGCTTTAAAATATTCTTGTTACTAAACTGAAAGATTGCTCTGCTACCATCTACCTTTTGGGGTCATGCACTACAAATCCTATTCTTCTACATGATATCTCTTTAGAAGGTAAACAGGATCCCCCCCACCCCCATTTCTCTTTCCCCAGAAAATGAACCAACAGCTGTTTCTCAGCATGGGGTTTGCAGTCTTTACCTCACTGGCCACTGTCACCTAAATGTACTCCTGTCTATGTTCTCTGTGTCGTGTGACCCTAAATGGGACAGGGAACCCACTCTGCTATGGGCTGCTTGCATAGAATGGACTAGATTAGCACACCCTTCATTCTAGCCACTGTCATTGGCTTCGTCATATCATGGTGGATGGCATGAAGGAGATCACTTGGTGAGATAGAAAGCCAAAGGACAGAGGCAATCTAGACCTGGTCTTTAACTGTAACCTCCTTATAAGCACTAACAAGGGCCTAGAAGAACTCTGTTAATTCCTCCCAAGAGCAATGTCTCCAATGATCTCCCACTGGGTCTACCTCCTAAAAGTTCCACTCTTCTCTTAATATCATCGTGCTAGGGAACAAGCTTCTAGGAAGTGAGGCCTTGGAAAAGATTCTCAAACCATGTCTAAACCCTAGCCCTGGGCTAGAGGTGTGACTAGAGATCGAGGATGGCCTAAACCCTAGCGTTCTGTCTGTCTGTCTACCTAAGTCATACTGGAGAACTTTGTTGCTTGGCTTACTTAACATCCCATTGGTGCTGATTTTCATGATGTTCCCAACAGAGGCTGGCCAATGATAATTATTCACCACTGTGGCTATGATAATTGGTTGATGGGTCACCTTATGACCTAAACAAAGTCAATTAGAGTCCTAACACTAGTCACATTAACGCTTATCTACTATAGGATTACTTTCCTTTAGTGTCCACAAGTCACAACAGTACAGTCATTTTTCCAACTAAGTGAAATGATCTTGTCTGAGAATAAAGTTAGTTCATAGAGAAAAGCAAAGCCACAAAGGAAAAAGCAACAGAACCCTGAGGGTACTACTTGATCCACTGGATACAACTACATGAATTTCCCAGTTATGTAAGCTAATATATTCCCCTCGTGTTTCAGGTTGAACCCTATGAAACCATCATTTTTGTAAGTAAAAAAGATGTCGATTAGCAATTGCATAGAATTCAGCGTAATAATAAAAGCTAACTTGAGTTAGATTTCAAGTCACCATATTCAGATAGACCTTTAAAAATTAAATTCATTATTTTGAGATAATTATGGATTCTTGAATAATTGTAAAATAATATACTTGGTTGAATGGCTTGATTTTCTTTGAGATGAGATTTCACTATGGAGATCAGGCTGACCTTGAACTCCTAATCTTCCTACTTCAACCTCACAAGTTCTGGGATTACTGGCCTAAAAATTCTCACCCAGTAAAACCTCATTATATCTTATAAAACAATATTATACATTGCAAAAAGAATTTTTGTCAGTCCTGGTGCTTGAATAGCCTGGGTGCTATCCCTGAGCTCTTTTGCTAAAGGCTAGCGCTCTATCACTTTGCAGCCCGGCACCACTTCTGGTTTTCTGCTGGTTTAATTGGAAATAAGAGTCTCATGGACTTTCCTGACTGGGCTGGTTTTGAATCACAATCCTCAGATCTCAGCCTCCTGAGTAGCTAGTATTACAAGTGTGAGCCACCAGCATCTGGCTAAAATGTCAAATCTTAAACAACAGCAACAAATCTTGTGGGTCTTCTAAACAAGCATTCTTTGACCTATGGTCTGAGGGTCCTCATGAGTATCTTAGGCTCTTGAGGGAAATCACAAGGTCAGACTATTTTCCAGGAAGTACTAGGAAGCTATTTGTCCTTTTCATTCATTCTCCCATAGCATAAAGTGGAGATTTTCAAAGGTTAGCTGACATGTGATAACATAATTGATTAGACACAGAAGCAGATGAGAGAATCTAGCTGTCTTCTGCTCAAACAGACATTAGGAGATTTACTGAAAAATGTGTTTGAGTGAGGGGGTAAGAGTGGGAGGGATGAAGTACTGGGCCTTGAACTCAGGGCCTCATGCACGTATTCAGTTTGTTCACCCAAGGCTGGTACTCTACCACTTGTGATTTTTTTTTTTTTTTTTTGCCAGTCCTGGGCCTTGGACTCAGGGCCTGAGCACTGTCCCTGGCTTCTTTTTGCTCAAGGCTAGCACTCTGCCACTTGAGTCACAGCGCCACTTCTGGTCATTTTCTGTATATGTGGTGCTGGGGAATCGAACCCAGGGCTTCAAGTATACGAGGCAAGCGCTCTTGCCACTAGGCCATATCCCCAGCCCCGGTACTCTACCACTTGAACCACAGCTCCACTTCTGGCTTTTTGCTGGTTCACTGAAGATAAGAATCCCATGGATAATCTTTCTCAGGCTGGAACAGCCTTCTGAGTAGCTAGGATTAGAGACATGAACCAACAGCACCCAGTAGTTGTTTTTTCCCTAGCAATAAACTTCCAGTTCCCTGAGCGCGGGGACAGGGTTTGCTTTGTTTACTGAGGTATTTCCAGTATCTGGCTATCTGGCACAGTGCCTGGCAAGATAATGCTCACAAGTATTTTGAGTTTTCTACTACACATTACTTTCTAGACTACACCGCACTCTTGTGATATGATTGTTCCTCAAATTTAGATCATGCCTGGTCCACACTCCAGGAGTCCTGGCCTGTCAAAACTGAAGGGGCTCTTGGGATCCAACCAACTCATTTTCACAGCCTTGGGAGCTGATGCTGGGAGAGAAGGGGAGGTGCCCTGTTCCAGGGTAACTAACCCAGCAACTTAGTGGCCATTGGCAGGGCGATGGACCAAAGCCCAAGGGTCCTCAATCCTGGCCTGGTGTCCCAGCCCCAGATGCACAAACTAGGGCACGGGGCAGGGGACCAGGCTGTTGTGTTTGTCCTGCACACTCTGCAGGCCCAGCCCCCTAATAGTGGGTCCCTGCCCCCATGGCTAATTCTGATTTGTGTGTCCGTGTGTCCGTGAGGATAGAGGAAGTGCCGGGAAGGTCTGTCTGTGAAACCTGGATTTCCAGACTGGAGGAGACAAAAGCCCCTTTTATCTCTTAGCACAATGGCTGCTACTAGTCCGCCGTGTATAGAGTGCTTCCTCCTTACCACAAGACAGCGATGACCCCCAGGAAGGGGGCAAAGCACTCGCGGCTTGTGAGGTGTGCGAGCCTCAGAAAGGCAGGACCCTCCCTTCCAGCTAGCTTCCCCACTCGGAAAGGTCAACTTTGCCTTCTCCTGCTCCGCCGGGCTGGAGAAAGGCTGGCCTCTCCCCACGGCGGGAGAGCTCCGAGCAGGACGGAAGGCGGGCCTTGTTGCCTCGGTGACGGCGAGGTGGCGCCGAGAGACAGTCCCGGTAGCCAATCGCAGCCGGGCGGGGGTGGGGCCAGCCGGGTCGGGCGCTGCGGCGGCGGGGCTCGCAGGTTTGTGGACGCCGCGTTGGGGGAGGGGAACGGGGGGCCTCGGCTGGGGGGTGGGTAGGGGAGACCCCTTCCCCCTCAGATCCCGGGGTGCGGTGCCTGCCCTTTCGCCATCGCGCAAGGGCTCCCGCACTCCAGGCCCGGAGTTCCCGTCCGGTGCGAGCTCGCGGCGGTGGCGGGGATGGCGGAGGGCGCGGGGACGGTGCGCGGGCCCGGCCAGGCCTGGGGCCGGGGGGGAGGGAGGGGGGCGGGGATCGGCGGGTTCCCGGCGGCCGTGACCCCCCCCACCCCCCCGAGACCCCGCCGCCGGCGCCCCGGGAGCCCGGGGACGTTTGCTGGCGAGGGTTTAGAGGCCCGGGGACCTGGGGCGCAGCCGCCGCCCCAGTTCAGGGCCCGGCGTGCTGGGCCCGGCGTCTCCCGCCTCACGTCCCCTTTGCATTCTTATTCTTCTCCTTCTCCTGGTAGGGTGTCCAGGCTTGCTGGTCCAGCACGCCTGGCAAGCATGAAGCTCCTGTCCCTGGTGGCCGTGGTCGGGTGTCTCCTGGCGCCCCCAGCTCAAGCCAACAAGGTGAGGGTGTCTGTGGTGTAAGCCCCGGGGGGACCTCGCTTTCCGAGAGCCCGGCCTGCCTGCAGGGCTTCCCGCGGGCTGCTGCTCTCCTGGGGCCCCTGCCCCGCACTCACCCGTCCGTGTCCATTCTTGGGGGTGTCCATTCAGGGTCAAGCCGCTGGCCTCCCCAAGGCCGTAAGGAGGGGAGAGGGAGAGAGGGGAGGGGACCCGGGCACCGAGAACCTGGCACTGATTCTGCTAGATCAGACTGGCTCTTGGAGTTCTGATCCACCCGGCAGAAAGTTTGGTTGAGGAAGTTCTCTTCAGTTCTCGCTGCTACCTTCCTTTGTCTTGGTAAAACAGTGGTAGCCGCTGCTCCGCTTAGGAGGAATATAGCAGTGCCCTCAGTACAGTCCTGTACAGGGGGAAGTTCTGCCAAGAGGAGTGGACTCCTGAGATGACTCCCATCCCTTGGTGTAGAGCACCTGGAGTTGGGTTTGAGTAGAATCAGGCTCTGGAGACCCATTCCAGCTTTGAAGTAAGGTTAAGCCCCTGGGTCTGCTGCTTACTTTTCTGGAATTCCTAACTGGAATAACAATGTGGGTGGTGCAGTCCTTTAATCTTTCCTGGGGAGAACTTTCCCAGGGTTGCTTGAATATTCCCATGGCAACAGTACATTATTCCTTGTCCCTCCCTCACCCTTTCCCCCTCCCTCTACCTCCATTCCTACCCTAGAACACTAAAGATGGGATCAGAGGAAGATGGCCACCAAGTGCACACACAAGTGTGGGACTTGCAGTGAATCCCCTGAAAGCACCCCACTTCAAGAATGGCAGCCCTAGGCAGCTTTCTGTGACTGTCGTTTGCCACCTAGACAGATTCTGTCTGACCCTGGGCCCGAGCCTGAAGCAGTCTTCACCACACATCTGACAATGAGGAAAGTTCTAGTGCATAGAAGCGGCCACCGTGCAGAACACCTTGCTAAAACTTGGCAGCCTTACTAGAACTGAACCCAGACAAGGGGCTGTCTAACTGAGTGTGCTTTCTCTTCCAGAGTTCTGAGGATATCCGGTGCAAGTGTATCTGCCCACCTTACAGAAACATCAGTGGGCACATTTACAACCAGAATGTGACTCAGAAGGACTGGTAAGGCATTGTATATGGCTGGCCTTTGGCGGCTAGACCCAATTAAGATTTTGGGTGGTCACTAGAGTTCTTGAACCTCTTTTTTTTTTCCAGTCCTGGGGCTTGCACTCGGGGCCTGAGCACTGTCCCTGGCTTCTTTTTGCTCAAGGATAGCACTCTACCGCCACAGTGCCACTTCCAGCCCTTTCTGTTTCTGTGATGCTGAGGAATCAAACCCAGGGCTTCATACATGCTAGGCAAGCACTCTACTGCTAAGCCACATTCCCAGCCCGTTCTTGGACCTCTTGAGGGATAATTTTTTCTCTCCCATTTCTTCAGAGAGCTTTATAAGGAAATACTTGAGGACCAGGCATGATGGCACACACCTATAATCTCGGCTATTGAGGAAGTAGAGATAGGAGGATTGTAGTTCAAGGCCAGCCCAAGAAAAGTGTAGCAAGACCCTATCTTTAAAACAAGCCAGGCATGACGGCACATTCCTGTGATCCTAGCTAATCAAGAGGCATAGATAGGAGAATGGTGGTCCAAGGTTGGTAGGACACAAGCATGAGACCCTATGGAAAAAAAGAAACTAAAAGCCAGAGGACTGGAGTAGGGCTCAAGTAGTGAGAGTACTTGACTAAGGTGACCATCCCATGTGGGTATTCATTGTCACAAGATCTTCTGCCTAAGGATTAATGAAAGGCTGCTTTCGAGGTCATGGCGGGTCAAGGGAAAGTTTCTGAAACAGCAGTAGAGGTCAAATGTAAGCCAGCAAGCCTCCTCCAGCCTTGGGACAGCGACTGTCTGATCAGAGAGAGAGGATTCGGAGCTCTCAAGCTCTCACGATTCTTCAATACAAACTTGTGTCAGAGTAAAAATCCTGTTCATGCTTACCCTAGAGATGACCCTAGAGACTTGCAGCCTGCTGACAAATACATAGGTGGATGGTACCCTTTCAGTCTCGCCCTCATACTGGGCCTTGAACTCAGGGCCTCACACTCTTGCTCAGCTTTTTTACCCATAGCTGGGACTCTACCACTTGAGCCACAGCTCCACTTTCAGCTGTTTTTTTGCTGGTTAATTGGAGATAAGAGTCTCTTGCGTGTGTCTGCTTGTGTTGGGCTGGCTCCAAACCACATCCTCAGCCTCCTGAGAAGCTAGGATTATAGGTGTGCACCACTGGTGCCTGGCTACATGGTAACCTTTTCTTACAGTTCCTCAAACGCTCCTGGTACAGTGCATCTAGAACAACCCTGGAGAGTCTTCAGACTTGTTAGATTCCTGACTCTGGAAGAATCAATGCCTGCCTTTCTGAGAGACAGTCATGGTCACATATACTGAATACCACCAGCCCTCCCGGCTTCCAGTTTGGCTTGGCCGCTGGCTAATTGTGTGACCAGTTACTTTGTCTCCACTGTGCTTGGGTTTCCTTATCTGCAACATGGTACGCTGTGACTTGTGTGTGCATGTATGCACGCGTGCGGTACAGAACCTGGCACCAGGAGGGTGGTGTAGAACACACTGGCTACTGTCATGAATATCGTGTCATACCTTCCTAGCGGACGCACAGGGAGACGTCAGCTTCACACGGTAGCCTGGGAGGCCTGGGCTCCCCCTGCAGAGCTGGCGGATTTCCTGTGCTGCTGCCATCCTCAAGAAGTAAAAGAAAAAAGCCCCTCAGGCCTGCAAGGGACCCCAGGACCTCCTGAGAGCTGTGGTTATGGTTGAAATATCATCAGTGAAGACACTGATGATTTTAGCCGTGCCGTCTTTGTCCTGGGATTCTACTAGGGATTGAAAACCCAAGCGTGGATGCCCACAAACAACAGAGTCCTGTCTGCACCTCTCAGCTTATACTTTTTCCTCTCTCTTCCCGCTTACAAGTCAAATTTAGAAGGCTGCCTAATGAATAATCTTACATCAGGATGGATCCTCAAGGCAGTGCTATTCCACGGTGTTGGCTAGAAACAGGCTGGGAGGTAGACCCCAGGATTCCAGAGCCATCGACCTTGGCCCTGGGATTCATATGCTGGCCTGGGGCCTCTCTGATGGAAAGAGGCCTTGACTTTGATCCTAAAACCCCAGGGTATGGGCCAGGATTGAAGATCATGTTGAGCGGGTCTTCAGGCTTCCTGCTCACAGCACACTTGCTCCATTCCCCTTGGCTATGCCAAGTGAAGTCAGAAACTGGTGGCTCAGTCCTGGTTCAGTGGCTCAGCCCACAGTGTTCCCGCGCTGCTGGTATTCTGCCACCTAGTGTCGAAAGTTTCTACTCCCTCTGGTTCCAGGATCCCGAGTGGGGTGTGCAGGTCGGCCCTCCCTGATGCTGGGCCTTGGCCTTGGCCCATGTGTGGGGGTAAAGGGTGGGGCACAGATCCACTCTCCACACTCAGGACCCTGTGTGGCTCTCATCCCCAGGAGGCTGGCTGGAGAAGGAGGACAGCACCAGAATGTGGTCTTGTTTGTTAGCTCCGCCCATAGGTGGCCGGTGCCACGGCCTGAGAGTGGCACCTTCAGTTACAGCAGGGAGACCTGGCCTGCCACACGTGCTGGTTGCAGCTGCCACCCAAAGCAGAAGTTTCAACTCGTGTGCCTCATGCTAGACTTTTAGGGGGACAGTCTTCACTACATGACCCCCATATCTCCCACCCTTATAGTTATGTCAGAAACCTTGCTCGGTGCTGGGAAGTCAGGCCTGTGCTTGACCCTTAAGAGGACAGAAATGGAAGAGCTAGTTAGTGAGTTAAGTTAATTGGCTGGCCAGTTGGTTTGTGCAAGTTCTCTGGGCCTTACACCCTAGCTTAGCTTCTTTCACTGTTAAGTTGGCCCTCTACCTCTTGAGCCACACCTCTACTTCTGACTTTTTGCTGGTTAACTGGAGATGAGAGTCCCTTGGATTTGCCTACCTGGCTTTCTTTGAACCTCAATCCTCAGATCTCAGCCTCCTGAATTGCTAGGATAAACGTGAGCCACCGGCACCTGGCTGGGAAGGGCCTTTTAAAGGTCACCTGGGTCTCCGCATATCAACCTCAGCATCTCACAGGAGAGGACTGAGTGTCAGCGTCAGGACAGAGCCCAGGCCCAGCCATTCACTACAGTACAACACCTCGTTCGCCTCTGTGAACCTCTGAGGGTTGTTGGATGTGTTTTCCAGTGGCAGTGTTTGTTCTGTGGAGCCTTTGCCTTGCTCAGTTGGAGGTCTGAAGATCTGAGGACAGCTGGGGACCTGGGATCTAAGGGCAGATCTGAACCACAGTGCCGGTCCCATGGAGGCGGAGTCAGCCACCAAGGTGGAGACTTGGCCTCACCACCACAATAGACCTACCACTGAGCCCCGTCTCTGTGATCTTTAGCCTGCCTTGCTGGAGTACTGCCTGGTGACAGTGGCTCCGGGGGCTGTTCTTAGGATGGTTAATCTTTGTGGTAGTCACTCCCCGATCCTTGTTCTGACAGCACCATACTAGACACAGGGAATGTGCCCTATAAGACTTTACATTCATTGGGCAAGATGGCGTCGGTGTGGTCAGGGCTGTGGGAGGGGGTGGTCTGGGGAGCTGGCTGGGCATGAGAAGGTCAAAGGTTGAGCTAGATCCCCAGAGGGTGGAGAGGGGAGGCCGGTACCGCATTCCTGTGGGTGGGATATGGCTCCTTCAGAGAACAATCCAGCCAGTCAGCCTGGCTGGGTGGGAGTTGGGTGGAGCATGGCAGGACGCAGGTCTGCCCTGGAGGTACTGAGGCGTTGGCTGGGTTTAAGCTGGTGATCGATCGCAGTGGCGACCGTCATGCTGCCGTGCAAAGGTGGTGTCAGGGGAAGCCGGTGCAGGAGAGCAGCCAGGGGCAGAGCTCTGGGACCATGAGTGACTTCCCCCTCCGGCCCCCGCCCCTCCGGTCCCCGCCCCTCTGCCTCTCCCACCGCCCCGTCTCTCTGTGTTGCAGCAACTGCCTGCACGTGGTGGAGCCCATGCCGGTGCCCGGCCACGACGTGGAGGCCTACTGCCTGCTGTGCGAGTGCAGGTACGAGGAGCGCAGCACCACCACCATCAAGGTACCGCATGTGCGCGCCCCTGCCCCGGCAGCCCCGGCAGCCCTCCAGCCACCGGAACGTTCCCAGGGCCCATTGGGCTGGCTTCCGGGCTCATCTAGTGTAGACACGAGGTCCCATCTCCCACCCCTGTGGGGCCAGCTCTCTCCTCCCGCACCTGCCCAGTGGCTCCCCCGTAGTGAGAGGCGGGAGTCTGGGGAGCACACCTCCACGCACCCCCCCTGTCCTCAGCACCTTGGGGTGTCTGCCATGTCTGGGTACCAGGCATGGCGCCGAGAGTAGAGGCGAGGCTGCCTCCCACAGCTTGCCATCTCCATGTCAGACTGGGGAGGGGTGCTGGGCGCTGGGCGCTGGGTGCTGGCGTCTGTTTGCTTTACCCCGAGTCTTTGCTCATTGGCCACTTGGTGGAGTGAAGCGCGAGCTGTGGCCGCCACGTAGGGAAGGAGGACGGACGCCACCAAGTCCCTGTCCCCTCCTGCGCGGCAGGGACCGTCCCCCAGAGCCCGCCACGCCTCCCTCTGCTTCTTGCTCCTGTGCTTGCTTTCCACAAGTCTGGAAACAGTTTCAGAAATAACTCTCGAGTGTAAAGACACCCCGCCGTCCTCTCTGAGGTTCCAGCCTGTGAGGGGAGGTGGCTCTCGGGCTGGCCCTCCGCTACACCCCACTCGCCCTCCCCCTCCCCTGAGCCGTCTCTGAACTTGTCCCCGTGGGATCTGCCCCCCTGGCACCGGATTCCTGAGACCTTCGGTTCCCAGCCAGGTGTCCCTCACTTCCCCTTGTGGCATGAGGAACTCCGTGAGACCTGACCCCTCACGGTTCCCTCTAGTCTTTCTCCCTAGAGGCTCCTGCTCCACCCCGCCCGACAGACCGGCCACTGCGCCCGCCTGGTCCTCGTACAGGCCGCAGGGATGGCTCTTCACCCCGTTTAGGGGCAGGAACACTGGTGGTGTCCCAGGCCAGAAGGAAATTGGTCCAGTTGGACTTGGCTGTTGACTAAGATGGACACCAAAGCTGAAATTCTTAAGATTCTCCTGTGTGTGTGTGTGTGTGTGTCGGTCATGGGGCTTGAACTCACAGCAATCAAGTAACAAAGCCCTTTTCACAGTCAAAGGTCAGGGCTGTGATTAGAAGGGAGTGATAAGCCGGGCATGTGGGAGTAGGAAAGCTGTGTCCGCCGGAGCGCCCCCTGCTGGGACGCAGGGAGTGGTGACTGCTCCTTCCCGGCCTGACTTCCGTGCAGCCTCGCTTCCCGGTCCCCAGCGCGGTGCTGGAGGGTCACTGGTAACGAAGCACACATGGCCCCAGGCTATAAATTCCCGTCCCGGGCTGGAGATGTAGGTTCACAGGACAAGCCTGGTCTCTTCCTCAGGTCATCATTGTCATCTATCTGTCCGTGGTGGGCGCCCTCTTGCTCTACATGGCCTTCCTGATGCTGGTGGACCCTCTCATTCGAAAGCCGGACGCCTACACCGAGCAGCTACACAATGAGGAGGAAAATGAGGTAACTGTGGGTCCTCGGGCTCCTGGGACGAGAGCCCCGGGGGGGGCGGGGCAGAACCCAGAGGCTGCCATTCGCCCTGCCTGACGGAGCAGGAAGAGCCCTGGTTTTCTCATACCTGACACTGGGCAGTCTCAGATAGAAGCCTGGGCAGTGTGTCTGCTGTTACCTAAATTTCCAGGCTGGGGGCAGGGAACTAGGGGAGCCAGCTAGAGCCAGTCCTGTCATGCTAGGATCTCTACGTCCTATTCTACTTGCTCAGACATTCGACCTGGACGTAGCAGGTTTATTCTTTGGTTCAGTGTTTCCACAAATGGCTGTTGAATGCTAGCTCGGTCCACAGCCCAGCAGCCCAGGGCCGGAGGCAAAGGGAGAGGGGTCCCGAGGCAGAGGGGTCAGGTGGGTGGTGGCACCCAGGCATTGCTACGCACAGGTCAGCTGAGCATCTGAGGTCGCATGGGCCCTGGGAGTGGTGGCAGGAGGATCTGGCTGGGACGCCGCAAAGGTTTGCCTTTGCATGATGAGGAAGATGGGGTACCACTGGCCCTCGGCAGCCTTGGGTGCTGTGTCTGAGGGACACCCAGTGTCTGTAGGGCCGGGTGGCAACTGGTGGAGGGAGTAATGCCGTGGGCTTGTGGGCATAGCCGGGAAGCACCTCAGCCCTGTCCCTGGGGACTTGGTTGAAGAAATCGAGAGATGTTTAGCTTCTATTAAAAAACAAACCAAAACACCTACCCGGTGCCAGTGGCTCCTGCCCATAATCCTAGCGACTCAGGAGGCTGAGGTCTAAGGATCACAGCCAGCCTGGGCAGGAAAGTCCATGCCTCTTCTCTCCAATTAACTATTAAAACGTTGGAAGTGGACTTGTGGCTCATGTGGTAGAGTGCTAGCCTTGAGCACAAAAGCTCAGGGACAGTGCTCAGGCTCTTGAGTCCAAGACCCAGGACTAGCACACACACAGACAAACACAACTCAAGGAGGTGCACCACGTCTGCTTCTAGTCCATCATCCTAATCACTCGGCCACAGTCTGCTTCTGATGTTCTAGTGGTGGGCCTCCCCTCACCTGAGGGACAGAAGGACTCCGGTGGGAGTTAGAAGTATAAGGAGCTGATGGGGTCGTGACACCTGGTAAATTAATGAGTCGTTGATCATAGGGAGTTCCTAGGCCTGCGCTGAATTACCCTGGACAGTCAAGAGTTGAGTCCGGGTGAACCGGTCCTTGGTTAGAGGCAGGAAAAGGTCAAGTTGCCCTCCAGAATGAGGGTCCTGAGCTCAGGACTAAGTGAAGCTATCCAGATGAGGTGGGCCTGGGCCAGCCTGGGCGGGAGGAGGGAGGCCCAGCGCCTCCCACCCACCGTGCCACTTCAGGGTACCTGCCGGGACGGTTCTGTCGCCAGCCTCCCGCTGGCATGAGTTTGGCCTAAGGTGGAACAGAGGTGACGAGCCTCGTCCCCGGGATGTGGGCTGGGGAGGTGGTGGCTCTAGCAGTTGGGTGGTCTGCGTTCGAGAGGAAAGCTTGTGCACCTACCCGGTTATTAATGTAGAGTAATAGCAGCTCTGATAGGGGAGGGGCATTGCTAATAAACACCAGGTGATTAGGGGAAAGGGAGTAATTGCAGACCTGGCCCAGGAGTAATTGAGAGATGCAGCCCATGATTACACAGCCCAAGCCACGGTTTCCCTGGAATGCATGGCTCTCGGGCACAGCCTTTCTGTGTCTCCTGCCTGCCACCCTAGATCACAGCCAGGGGACCAGCAGCCCGCCACCATTGAGTCTGATTCCGGGCCTCCTTTCCTGTAAGAGATCTAGGTGCTCCCCACTTGTAGTATGTTTGGGTTGGGTTTGGAGGGGAGAGAAAGGGGTAGATTTGGTGAGCCCAGTTCCAAGAGACAGAACCTAAGATGGATTGGAAAAGTCGCGCATGCAGGCCTGGCTTGGTGGGGGGGAGTCTTCTCTAAGGAGGGTTCTCTTCAGCCATATGTAAGTGGGTGGGGGGGCTACCTAATGATGGCTGGCTGTCGTGGGCAAACGGAAGCCAGGGCTGGCGAGCCCTGAATGAATGAGGTGACTCCCTTCATCTTCCACCCAAGACTCAAATGGGTCATAAGGTGACCCTGAGCCAGGCACGGGCGGCTCACGCCTGTAACCCTAACTACTCAGGAGGCTGAGCTCTGAGGCTGGCGGGAAGCCAGTGGGACAGGAAGGCTCGGTCCCTGAGGCCCTTACCGTGAACAGACTGCTCAAAAAAAGCCAGAGGTGGCCCCATGGTAGAGTGGCTCAAGTGGTAGAGTGCTAGTCCTGAGCACAAAGAAGCTCTGGGACAGCACCCAGGCCCAGAGTTCAGGCCCCAGGGGGCTGGGTAGATCTCATCAGGTGCCCTCAAGGGGGAGGAAGTGCTATCTGGTCCCATTGTCCCATGTCACTTTTCTGTCCCTTGTCCCCATGACTCTGTGTGGTCTCCCACTTACAAGGGGTCGTGGTCTAGCAGCCCCCATTCTCTCCAGCTGTGCTCAGGAATCCTGCAGGGGCCTTTATTGATTTACTCAGGCCTGTATCTGTCTTCTTCAGTCCCTCGGGCATTTGAGAAGGGGACGCCAAGGCCAGGGGAGGTGTGACACGGGTGAAGCAGGTAGATGAGATGTGACGCGGGAGGCAGGCGGGCAGGCGAGGAACTGGGAGTTTTGGCAAAGGTCGGGGGAGTTTACCTGCTCTTTGCCAGGCTTCCTGGCAGAGACAGACTTCTAGAAGCTCTGAGGGCCGTGAGCATGCAGGCACTACACTCCAGTAAGGAGCTAGAGAGAGCCAGGGTGTCTTCACAGGCACCTGATGGTGAGGGACAGCCTGCTGCCCCCCATCACTGAACCCAAGGAAAGAGAAGTGTGGGTTGGGAGAAAGATCCCAAGACCCTCCGCTGAGCGGCGGTAAAGCCAGGCCTTTGGCTCCAAGCTTCTGAGTGCTCTGGAGAGTGTGTCCTTACTACCTAGGTGACAAGAGGTGCGGGGCCTTCCCGAGGGTGGAGCACCTTAGCGTTCGCCCCAAGAGGAAGAAAGTTAGAACAGGCCCACTGGGCTTCCTTGCAAGGTCCCCTGCGTCTGTGCAATTGGTGGCCTCAGAAGGGGACTCGGGGGGCGAGGGGGGGGACTCCCTGCGCTCCAGCCCTCCCTCGGGAGACCAGGACCCAGGCCCAGGCGGATCTGGGGGTGGGAGCATGCCTCAAGATTGGGGACCCATCCCCAGTTGCTCCATCTCCACAATGCCTATAGCAGAAGTTCTCCCGCCGGGGGTAAGGCCTGGAAGAGGAAGAGGTGCCCCCCCCCCACTCCCCAACTCTGGTCAAGCTCATGGAGGGATGAAAGCATCGGGGTCCCTTTGAAAGCCCTGGCAGAGCCTCAGTGGACCTGGTTGCTGGGTGCTGTGTCCCCCCCCCCACCCCGGATTCCTGCAGCATTAGGCATAATCCCCGGGCTCAGACGCCCTTTGAAAGGAGGAAGCCGCTGTGTTTGCTGGGCCAGAAACGGCAACAGAGCTGTTTCAGATGTACAGAGCTGGCCCTCTTTGAAGAGCGAGAGAGACGGGGGGCCTCTCTGCGGCTCCGGCTGTCTCCCTTGCTCTCCGCGTGGGCCCCTGAGTGCTGGTGGGGTCTTCAAAGTTCTCCGTGCAGTGGGGCCCATTCTGGGCCCCCTGAGAGAGCATTGCGCAGGGCAGTCAGGCAGACGGGGGTGGGGGGGTCGGACCTGGGGAGCTGGCAGAAGAGAGGACTGGGGGGCCCTGAGCAGCCCTGGTCAGGGTGGGTGGGGAGCCATGGATCGAGGACCCCACTTGGGGCGAGGGGACGGACGTGCGGAAGACAGTTCAGACTGCCTCTACTCCCCGAGGACAGGATCAAAAGGCATGCCCTTCAGATGTTTCTAGAACATCTTAGGGGCAGTTCAGGGCAGGGCTGGGCAGGAGCGCTGCTGCACCTGCGGGCAGCCAGGGCCCCCCGCGGGGCTCCGAGAAGGCAGGGCGTCACTGAAGGTGACTGGCAGCAGGTACTGCGGTCAGGAGGGCCTCGTTTTCCCTTGCTGCGGCAGGAAGGACTTGCGTGAGCTTAGAAAAGTCGGGGAGTCAGCCGGACCATTCCCAGGGGCCTGGCACTGTTTGGCCGGGTAGACGATACAGCCGGATTCTGCTTCCCGGCTGGAACTAGAGTGGAGCGGGGAGGGAGAGAGAGAGGGTTCTGTCTGCTGTCTCCAGAGATCGGGGCCCAATCCCGTGCCGGCTGGAAGCCAGCACGTCCGGCTGAGTTGGGTTGGAACAGGGCGGCCAGGGGTGGTTCGGCAGCTCGGGCTCGCCCACGGCCCTTCCGGGCCTGACGCTCCTGACCCTCGGGTCCTTTACCGGTGCTCTGTCCTTGCCCGAGCGCTGGGGCTGCTCCTGACTGCTGCGCTGGTGGTTGGTATTGGGTCCCTTAGGAGAAGCTCGTCAAGGGAGGATAGCCTTGTCCCACGATAGGAGACACACAGACCTGGGCGTCTTGACTTGGTCCCAACCAGCAAGATGGTGCCACCTTCAGAGCCTCAGTCTCTTCCTCCTCAGGGTGGGAGCCATAGTACTTGAGTGTTTGCCAGTGGCGTGAGCCTGGGAGTCTCGTTCTCCTGCCCCCCCAGGCCCCCCCCCCCGTGAGGTACTCGGCACCGTGGCCCTTGTTGGGGCCACTCTGGTCCGTTGGCCTGGAGGGGAGAGGCCCTTCCCTCCCCCCCCCCCCCCACCATCTGTCATCTGTTCTCTGCCTCCCTGAGCTTCCCAGACACCTGTTCTGGAGAGGAGAGGGCTTGGTGGCTTGTCCCGTCTCCAGAGCAGGTAGGGGTGAGGCCACTCGGGGCCTTCTTGGGAACAGATGTGGAGTCCTTAATTCCCTTAATCAGCCTATTAGCAATGGAGCCCGGAGCCTCTTGGCGGCAGCTTTCCCCACTTAGCAGCTGTCTGCTAAGACTTTACATGAAGGGTAACAAGTGACGCTGTGGTAACGCGGGTGGACCTCAGCCCTCAGCGGGTTCCCTACAGCCCCGCTCCTGGCTCTTCCGGACGCTTTGAGAGCAGGGAACTAGGAGGGCGTTGCTGTCGCTGTGCCTCGGGGACTCTCACCCAGGCACCCCCCCCCCCCCGCCCGGAGTCGCAGCCCCGCCACAGTGCTGGCGTGTGGTGCTGTGCCCAGAAGCCCCCATAGCCCCCCAGGGCCAGGATGTCTAAATCCCCCTGGGCCGGGAGCTTCCCTGCCCACCTCACGCGGAACATATTCTTAGTGTGAGCCACAGCCGAGGGCCAAGGGGCAGAGTCAGAAGGTGTGACAGCCATGGTCTTGGCGGAGGTGACCCTGGCTGCAGGCTCTCTCCTCTCCATCCCCTTCCTCCCCACGGGGCCCCACATCCAGAGTCTGCTCCTGGTCTCGCGAATGGAGTGCTCCCTGCCTGCCAGGCACTGCTCGGGGCTCTGCTCTCGTGGAAGATTCCATCGTCCAGGGAGGGAGGTGGGTTTGGTTCTGACAGTGAGGCGGAAGGATCAGAGCCAAGACTCAAAGCCAAGTTTGGCCCCACAGACAAAATGGCCAGGGAAGAAGGACCCCCAGACATTTCTCAAGCTCCTGCTTCAGCCTGCCAGTCCACCGGGGGCGGGGCCTATGGGTTTAACTTCGCCCTACCCATCCAGTCGCTTTTGCAAGCTGGTGTTCAGACTGTGGTCACTGCCCTCCAAGTCATGAAGTGAATGTGGAAAGTCATGATCTGGATTTTGAAAACGTGAAATGGAACAGAGTGGAGAATGGCTGAATGTATCCTAATACGGAGGATGTCTTGATGTCCAATACTAAGTGCTGTTTAGGGGTGTGTGTGTGTGTGTGTGTGTGTGTGTGTGTGTGTGTGTGTGTGTGTACTAGATCATCAGCTAAATGTAACTTCCTGACAGTACAGTGGGAAAAGTCTCCAGACCAGGTTTATTGTGGCGAAGCTTGGAGAAGTAACTGACTTGCCTGGGGACACGGCTGCCGAGTGCCTAGGACTGTGCCTCCTCCTTGGAGCCTCTGCCGTGGTTCCCCCCACCCCCCGAGTTGGGCATAGGGGAGTCTGCGGCTGAGAGGGGCAGGGGGTCCCCTGACACAGGCACAGAAGCCAGGAGGCCTGACCTTGCTGCACACGCCCCTCTAGTGCTGCCTAAGCCTCCCCTGTCCGTGGAGAAAGCCTTCCTGAGGGTCCCCAGCGGGCAGTGTCCATCTCTCAGCCACCTTCAAGGCGAGGGCCCAGGATTCAGAGAACGACGCCCTCCCAGCCCCTTCTCCCGCCGGCCGCCTCCGTCCTGCCTTCCCTGGCGGGGCCGCCCCGCCCTTCTCCCCGGCCTGGCAGCTGTGTGGTGACAGAAGCCCTGCCAGCTCAGGGCATTAGAAGCAAAGTTGCATTTACTGGGCGGCTCTGGGCTTAGAGGGCTGCGCTAATCCCTTAAGAGATGTATGGCAGGAGATGAGAGGCGAGGAGAGCCGGAGAGGAAATCCCCACCAGGCTGGGGGCCTGGCCCTCGGCTCTAATTCCCCCCCAAAGATCAGGTTCGGGTCCCGCAGGAAATGCACGGGCTCCAGAGCTTCGGAGGCAGAGAAGTAGCAATTAGGGGAGGGCTGATGACAGGACAGGGCCGGGAGCAGAGGGGCGGGCAAGCCGGGAGGAAGCCCAGCCATCCTGGGCTGTCAGAGGAGACAGTGGCCAAGCCGGGGTCCACCCCTGCTAGAGCTCGTGTGATGTGCACCCCACTTCGCAGAGCAGGTCCCAAACAGACTCCCCAGCAGCCCCTTCCCGCGTCTAGATCAGCCGAGTGTCCCTCCTGGGAGGCCAGCCCCACGGTCGCACTTTCCCGGGCCATCCTGCTGCCTCCCAGCCGGTGGGGTGGGAAGGGGACTTTGCAGGCTGGTGCAGGCTAGCCCCGGCTCGTGGGTGCACGGTCCTGGGCCTGAGGGCAGGCTGGCAACCTGGCCCCGCCCTGCGTAGTGACCCTGCAGACCCCAGGACTCCAGAGGGCCAGTCGGGATCTGCAGCTGGCAAGGCAAGGTCCCGAGAGAGCCCAGAGCCCTTGGGGAGGCCGGGCTTCTGAGCCTCACGCAGATCCTCCCCCTTTCCTCCCGCCGCAGGACGCGCGCTCCGGGGCAGCGATGGCCGCGTCCCTCGGCGGCCCCCGCGCCAACACCATGCTGGAGCGCGTGGAGGGCGCGCAGCAGCGCTGGAAGCTGCAGGTGCAGGAGCAGCGCAAGACGGTCTTCGACAGGCACAAGATGCTCAGCTAGACGGGCCGGCGCAGTGGGGGCCGTGCCACCAGAGGCCGGACAGAGCCGCGGGGGGGGGGGGCTCCCCTTCCCCCAGTGCGTCTTCCTGTCCTCCCTTTGAAGGCCAGCGGCATTTCTCCTGCGTCTGCCTCTCTCTAGGAATGTCGTCCTCCACTGTGTGTTAAGGAGCGTGTGTGGTGGGGTCTCGGGGAAGTGGGGGGGGGGGAAGGGGGGAAGCAGGCCCCGGAGGACATGGAGGCCTTCAAGGTGGCTACGGGATGGGGGGGGGGGGCGGGGAGGATCTGCCCCTCCTTGCTCTGCGGTCGCCACCCCTTCCAGCTCCACATCTGGGGAGCAGCTCCGCACCTGGGGAGCACGTTAACCCTTGGCAGGTGGAGCTGGCTCCTGGCTGTCGAGCGAGGCTGGTCCCCACTCTTCCCGCCCCGCCCCCCGGCACAGGAGCAGTGCCGCCCCACGGAGCTCGCAGCGCTGCCCCGGGCCACCGGCATGCCGGGTTCCTTCTCCTCCGCTCCTCTCGGGAGGCCACGGGGCCCACGCGTCTCCCCAGTCCGCAGCCACTGAGCCAGGAAGTTGGTTGGACCACGCAACACAAGGCCGGGCCCGTGAACTCAACACGGCTCCCGCCCTCACTCGCCCCTCGTCCCCGAGTTTCCTGTTCCGCGCATGGAAAGAAACGCGTGTCCTTCTGTTGGCTGAGAGCGGCCCGTCAATCAAGGAAGCCATCATTAAATTGTTTTTATCTCTCTCACGTCCTGGAGTTGGAGGGGTTTGGGGAACAAAGCGTGTGACCCGGTAAGTGGTGGCCGGGAGAAAGGACGGAGCAGTCTTCCCGGCCAGTCCCTGCAGAGAGGCAAAGCCTCGGGAAGCCACAGTGGGGTCCAGGCAGAGACCGGGGCTCCCCCGCCACCCGCCGAGGAGAGCCCGCTGGGCCCGCGCCAGCCGTATGCCACCCCTCACCAAGTCACAGACGATCACTGATGCTCACTGTAAGCGTCCCCAAGTGGGGTGGGCGCCTGCTCAGGAGGCTGAGAGCTAAGGATCACTATTTGAAGACAGTCTGGGCAGGAAAGTCCATGAGATTCTTCCCTCTAATCAAAATGTCAGAAGTAGAGCTGTGGCTCAGGTGGTAAGGCACCAGCATTGAGCAACAAAAAAAAGCTCAGGTGCCAAGTTCAAGCCCCAGTACACACACACACACACACACACACACACACACACACACACACACACATCCCCAAGTTATAAGTGAGACAGCTCTAGGGACCACTCTGGTTGGATTGAGGTTTGTCCGGATGAACATGAGCCGAGGACCTTCGTGCGGAGCCATGCCGGGTTCTCAGGGGAGCAACTTGAGGTGCTAGTTTCCATCTGTAACGGCTTGTCCAAGTTCAGAGCCAAGTACAAGTACCGGAGGGGGACAGGAGGCGGGGGGGGGGGTCGGCGTCCACAGCCTCCAGGAAGAGCAAAGGCTCTGCGGTGACACTGAGAGCAAGTCATGCACACCACTGAGGCACGGAGCCCATTACAAGAATGCCCAGCACGGGTGTCGTTAGAGGTGGCGGGGGGGAGGGGGGGCTCACATTGTGAGTCCGCCCTGTTCCACGTTTCCTCGGTGCCTCCCCGCCATCTGTTAGTGTGTTAAAGCCACCTGCTAGAAAGGTCCTCGACGGGCTCCATGTCCAGCTCTGTCTACCCCGCAGCCTCCTCCCTGTCGCTCTGCCCGCTCTGCCCATTCCGACGTCACCCGGGCCCTCGGCAGGCTGACCTCCCGCTCTGCTCAGTTGAGCTGCTCCCCACGACACCCCAGGTAGCCCTCTGGGTCTCACCTTTACAGCCCTTTCTGCCACATTTGTCCTCATTGACCTCTCCCCCTTTCCTAAGATCCCTTGCCCCCTGGGTCTTTTCATTCTTTCTTCACCCCCTTCTGAGTATTGCTGTGTCCTGATCTCCGTTCGTAGCCAACTTGACACGATCTCAAATTTAACGTTGAAGTCTTTTCCCTGGCAGTCAATTCCAATAACTGTTGCCAATCCCTGACCTCCAGACTTGTTGCCCCCAAAGCTGCACCTTTTATGCTCTGTGTTGGTGTACGTGTGTGCGTGTGTGTGTGTGTGTGTGTGCTGGGGCTTGAACTCAGGGCCTTGCACTCTTCACTTAGCTTTTTCACTCACGTCATGGCTGGTGCTCTACCACTTGAGCCTAGCCTCCACTTCTGCTGGCATTTTGGCGATTACTTGGAGCTAAAAGTCTCAACTGGACTTTCTTGTCTGGGCTGGCTTCAAACCTTGGTCTTCAGATCTCAGCCCCCTGAGTAGTTAGGATTACAGAAGTAAGCCACTGGCACATGGTTATCTATTTTTCATTGATGATTCATCACTCACTAGGTTATCTGAGCCAGAAACCTGGAGATCATCAAGTCTTGATCCTTTTCCTTTCTGTAGCTCTAAGGTCCTATCAGTCACAAAATCCTGCCAACTTTACCTCCAAATGGTTCTAGACTCTTTCCCCTCCTCATAGTGCCTGCTGTCGGTGCCCCAGTTCAAGCCTTCATCGTTCCTAACTTGATATTGCAGCTCTGGCTGGGAACTGGCAGGGAGCTTACACTGACTCCAACCCCTTGGTTATCTCCCCCCTCCAAAGCTTCTAGGGTGCCTGCTTTCCTAAGGGGGGAGCCCTTCCTTGAGGCTTGGCCAACCTCCCCTTCTCGCCTTAGGCCAGAGCCAGCGGGCAGGAGTTCCTGGGCGAGCTTCCGGCAAGCCCTATATGGAGAAGGCATTGGGTGCACTCTGATGGGTGCAGGGTCTTGGGTCCCAGGCAGGCGGTTGGTCCTGGGCTGCCTCCTAGGGCTTTTGTTCTTGCCAAAAGGCCTAGCAAGAGCTGACCCAGCCTCTGCCCAGCACGCTGGGGCTACTAGCCCTGCCCTGGGGGGCTGAAGAGAGACCTGAGCTTGAAAGGATGTGGAAGTCCTGCCCCGAGCCCGAGCTTGCTGTCCAGGACTGGGCAGTTGCTGTCCCCAGCACAGGCACTGGGGCTCTAGGGGTCAGTAGGAAGGGGCGATGTGGCCGTGCGTGAGTTCTCAGCCACGTGAACCCCTCAGAGCCAGTCCCCAGTTCGGGATGGGCCCAGGGCCCAGCCTGTAGTAAAAAGCATTCGTGAAATGATTGGTGCCGGGAGAGAGGCTCCGAGGCTCCCTGTGAGGCTACTAGAAAGCAAGAAGGGCGGAGTGGGGTTTGAACACAAACGCTGCTGGATGCCGGTGGCTCACACCTATAATCCTAGCTACTTAGGAGGCTGAGATCTGAGAGTCTGAGGAGCTTGGTTCAAAGCCAGCCTGGGCAGGAAAGGTATTGAGACTCTCATAAATGACTCAGAGAAAGCTGGAAGTGGTGCTGTGGTTCAAATGGTAGAGTGCTAGCCGTGAGCACCAAAGCTCGGGGACAGAACCCAGGCCCTGAGTTCAAGCTCCAGGACTGGAGAGAGGGAGGGAGGGAGGGGGCTAATGAGAGAGAGAGAGAGAGAAACATGAACTCTGAGCCCAGCCCCTGGTGCAAACCCTAACTCTCCCGCTTGGTAGTGGGGCACACCGCCCTTTCCCGGCTGCTCTGTGGGGATGACGGCCATTCCCCGCCTTGTGGGCTGGCCATGTGGTCCAGGCACACCTGGTACTCCACGTGGGCACCCAGTGAGTGAGGGCGGCTCTGGCGCCCGTGGCAGGGGTCCTGGCACGGCCTCCTTCCCCTCACATCGAGGCCCTGAGATTCCACGGGGCCCGCCTGCTCCACGTTATTACACCCCTAGCACCAGACCACCCTGGCCCTTCGCTAGACCCCTCTTGCTGTGGCCCTTGCTTCTCCAGAGACAGTGCGGAGGCCACTAAACTTGTCTCTGGCCACAAGTGAGGAGATCTGAGGCTGTACTGGGAGGAGATCTTCCAGTCACATATCTACGCCATTTCACTACGCACTAGGAAAGAACATAACTGGCACACGCACTTGTTGATTTTGTGGCTACGGTGCTAAGCTCTAGTAGAGGGAGAGGTGCAGAAGGAGCCGGGCGCCGGTGGCTCACGCCTGTAATCCTAGCAGTAATCAAGAGGCTGAGATCTGAGGATCCTACTTCAAAGACAGCCTGGGCGGAAAAGCCTATGAAATTCCTAACCATCAAAAAGTCAGGAGTGGAGCTGCCGCGGCAGATCGCCAGCCTCCAGCAGAAGAAGCTGAGTGAGAATGCAGGGCCCCGAGTTCAAAGCTCCAGCACTGGCACCGAGCGGGAGAGTGACACGAGGCAAACTGAGCGCCGGCCGTGCCTTAAATGACCGCAGCTTGGGGAGGCAGCCGCGTGCTAATGGTGCAGACTGGGGTCTTGGCACTAGCTGACGTCTGAGTCCCTTCTAAGGTGGCCCCTGAAGGGGTCGCGCTCTGCTTTCCACCTCGTCGCTGCCCAGGGCAGGGGCGACCTTCCATGGGATGGGCAGGCTGCAGGCTGCAGCTCCCGTAGCAGGCGAGCTCGCTCAGAGCAGGCCCGGTGGGTCCACACCGGTCGGCCTGGACCTTCCCCGGCCAGCCTGCCCCTCTCGGGGCGCCGCTCGGGCTTCGGCCATTTCTGACGCCGTGCTTTGCAGACCCTGGCCGTGCCAGGCCCCCAACCGAAGCCTTGCGCCCTAGCGAGCACCGCGGACACCCGCCCCATCCCCCGTCGAACCCAGGGGCATCCAACCAACGCCCAGACGCTCCCACCCCCAATCCCCACAGAGACATAGCTCCCTAACCAGAAGGGGATTCCCCGGCAGAGCACCCCCACCCCTGTGAGCACGGACGCCTCTTGCTCTGCCCAGTGGCCCCCGTGCAAAGTTCCACGTGGAGGTGTGTGAGCTCCCTGACCCCGAGGCTGGGGCCGGCCCCCTGGGCCCCCGGAGCGTGTCTCTGCTCCTCCGGGCTCCAGACTCAGGGCAGCCAATCACAGCAGGCCAGGGGTGCCCCCCCACCCCCGTCGACAGCTTGGGAGCCGATCTCAGATCCCAGGCGCCCCCTCCCCTCCGCCCTCCCCTTCTGGGTGTGTCACGTTGGAAGCTTAAGCAGGTAAAGTGTACCTGGGTCCCGGCGCTCGCTTCGCGTCGGCAGGGCTGGAAGTGTTGCCGGGGCAGGGCAGGAGAGCACGGGGGGTCCCCCGGTCCCTGGCGGGGGGGTGGGGGGGCCCGGGCGTCACTGACCTGCAGTGGCCGGGCTAGAAGCGCGATCCCCCGACGACGTGAGGCGGAGGACCGCGATGCGCTTCTGAAACGGAGGCGGCCGCAGCCGGGAGGAGGGAGGCCGGCAAGGCTGCCTAGTCGGGGCTGACTCACCCGACCGACCGACCGACCGACCGACGGGCCCACCGCCATCCCGCCCCAAGGAGGAGGAACGGAGCCAGCCACCTGCCGGTGAGGCTGCCGCCGCGCCCACCTCCCCGGGGACGAGGTGAGATTAGCTGTGCCCTGTGGACTTGCCCTCCGCGGGCCCACGGGCTTGGCCTGACTCCGGCCGCGGTCCGCCGGTGACATCATGGATTTTCTGGGCAGAGAGAGACCGGCTGGGCAGGAGCTAGATGGTGAAGAGTACGGGCAGGGGGAATCCTTAACCGGGACTGAGCTCTGTGCAGGGAAGTAGTTAGGGACTAGGCTTTGAGCGCCCTGCCGGAGCTTAAATACCAGCTCCATCCTTTAGCAGCCTGTGTGACCACCGGCCATTTGCACATCCTGCTCTCTGTGCCTAGTCACAGACCCCTAGCACTCTTGTGGAAATGAAGTGAGCGAGCTACTTCCACTAGGGCCAAGCACAGGGTGAATGCTATGGAAACTCTGAAAAAAAAAAACTGTTTCTAATCCCGCTCTTTATTACACATAGGATCTCCCTTGAGCGCTCAGAGACTTAGATTCCGCATCTGTGAAATGGGGTAAAAAGTTACCAAGAAGGGAATACACAGGAAGCACACACGCCTGGCCCTGAACTGCCCTCCACTTAGGCTACTCTGCTTGGTTGGGCCCCTCCGCTGGGGCCCTGGGGGATAGAGAGGAGCTCGCGGGAGGCACCCAGGCACCCCTGCCCCTGCAGAAACTCCCCGTCCTTGGAATAGCAGCAAGAGAGAGCAGGGCAGGGCCGGGCAGGCCCCACAGGCAAGGCAGAAACAGGCTCCCGGAGGAGGGGGGGGGGAGGAGGAGGAGGAGGAGGAGGAGGAGGAGGAGGAGGAGGAGGAGGAGGAGGAGGAGGAGGAGGAGGAGGAGGAGGAGGAGGGGAAGGTGAGTGGGCTGGTGTTGGAGGAGGAAGCAGCCCGAGATCACCGGCTCAGAGGGCAGAAGGCAGAGGCTGATGGAGAGAAGCCAGGCCGGTGCTGGGTGCTGAGCGCTGACCCGGGGAGGAGGCCCGGCCGGCGGAGGCCAGCAGAACCGCAGGGGCAGGCAAGAGAGCGTGCGGCGAGCGCGCTGGGAAAGTCCGCACGCCGTGGTTGTCACTGGCACATGCTCTTGCTCTTGACTCTGTGTCTCTGTCTGTCTCTCTGTCTGTCTGTCTCTCTGTGTCTGCCTCCCGGGGGAGCCCACAGAGTGTCCACCTCCGTACCCCACCCCACACCGCGCGGTGGCGGCTCCCCGTGCCCTGCAGGAGGGCGGAGACTTGCCCCAAGTCCCCTGGCCATGCCCCATAGCCATGCCAGGACTCGAAGCCATGCCCAGCAGCTTCCAGAACCCCCTCCCCCGCCCCGCCATGCCAGGGGAGGAAGAGATCCCAGGAGTGATGCTTGAAGACAGCCCCGGGGAGGAAGGGCCGTGGGCCTCTCCTCCCATCAGCGTGGAAGCCGATTTCTCCCACAGAACGGCCTGGCTCTCCCTGGCTCACGGAATGAATCCGTTCTAAGCAGTCTAAGACTTGCTGCTGCTTCTGGGCTCGGAAGGACTCAGCCAGGCCCCAAGAGGGCTCCCAGGTCCCTGTCGCTGTACACGGCACCCCGGCTGTGTGGCGGTGGGAACCTCGCCTTGCCTCTCTGGGTCTCCGTGCTCCTGGCTCTGAAACAGTACCCTGGGGTAGGAATGAATGACTGCGTGCGCGTGCATGTGTGGGTGTGTGCGTGAGCGTGGGGGGGGGGGCAGAGGCCTGCACGCCTGTCATTTGGAACAGTAAGTGAGTCGGGTTTGGTGATGCTCACCTGTAATCCCAGCGCTGGTGAGGCAGGAGGCTGGCAAGTGTGAGGCCGACCTGGGCTACAGAGCATGACCTGTCACTAGGAGGTGAGGACGTAGCTCGGTGGCAGAGCCCTCGCCTACCATGGGCGAGACCTGGGTGCTGTCCCTAGCGCTGCCAAGTCGATACGTTAGGAATGGAGTGAGAGAGAGCTGTGGGGCCCTGGGCAGCTCGCCCAACCTCGCTGAGCCTCGGGTACATGGGATCCACGTCCCTAGCCTCCTCCAGGGCATGAGGGTTACAGGACCTAAAGAAGCTGTCCACCACGCAAAGCAGAAGACCCCGGGGCACGCCGGCTCTCCTTTCTCCGCCCTGTTGCTCTTCTTGGAGATTGTCAGCTGTGAAAACGTGGATCAGGGCTCTGATCGGTCAGAGGCTCCGAACCCCGAGACCGGAGGGAGGGGTCCCAACAGAGCTCCGGCTTCTTGCAGGTGGAGGCCAAGCCAGGTCCCAGGGTGGCCTGTCATTTCCCAACATGCCCCATGGTGCACGCGGGCTTGTGGCCCGGGGCCCCAGCCGCCCTTCTCCTTAACCTTGTCCCACGGACATAGAAACCACAGAGCTAAGGAGCGTCCCCAGCGTGCTGAGGGGACATCTTTGTTGAACGTTTATCGGATGATGTTGGTTATGTATATGACTACGGTGGGCATGGGAAAGTTGTCCTAGACAGAGTTACAGGCCTTAGGATCGATTCCCCAGGGGAGACTAGGACATAAATAACTTTTTGTTTTTGTTTGTTTTCCTAGTCCTAGGGCTTGAACTCAGGGCCTGGGCCCTGTCCCTGAGCTTCTGTGCTCAAGCCTAGCATTCTACCGCTTGAGGCACAGCTCCCTTTCTGGCTTTTTTTTTTTTTGGTGTTTAATTGGAGATAAGAGTTTCCTGGACATTCCTGCCTGGGCTGGCTTCAACTCATGAACCTCAGATCTCAGCCTCCTGAGTCTCCAGGGTTCGAGATGTGAGCCATTGGTGCCTGGCTCCTTTTTCTTTTAATTTTTATTTTAGTATTTGTTCTGTAGATTTTAAGGCAGAGTTTTGTGAAGGTTAGTGTATTTGAGGTTAGTTGGCTTAGGAGTCTTCAAAGGAAAAGTATCCTGACGTGCACTTGGAATCTCTGGATTCCATAGAAACAGGCTCTTGGCCGTTGGGCTCGCCAGGCCCTCTAGAGGTGCTCGAGCCCGTGGATCTCCAGGAGGGGCAAGCAGGCCTCAGTTCTCCTGAGCCCTCTGGGGAAAGGGTTCTGAGACCCCTGCCCCTGGAAGCCGAGGAATGGGTGAGAGGTCGTCATGCTTAATCTTCAGTCAACCAGCAAAACAAAAAGCTGGAATGGAGGCGTGGCTCCACTGGTAGAGCAAAAAAGCCAATGAGCAAGAAGCCCCTGAGTTCAAGTCCCGGGACGGGGGACAGAGAAGTCTTTTGCAGAGGCCTGGGTTCACTGTTGAAAGAAACGTATTAGCTGATTTCCACCCACCCTGCAGTGCGGCTGCAGCCCCCATGATGGTAGCGAGAAAAGCTAGCTAGAAGGTAAGGCCGTACGGTTCGCACTGTGACAGGGCGAGCCTGTTCAAAACTCACATCTGTCCGTGTTGCCGAAGGATTCTCAACAGGCATTTGTCCAATCTGCAGGGCGTGAGGCAGGGGCTCGGATGCGTATAGGCTCAAGGAGATAATGAGTAGATGCCAAGGGAAATCCTTAGCTCTTGCTTGGGGGGGGGGGGTCTTCTCTTATGCTGAAATTTCCAAATGACCTGGGACTCACCGGGCCCAGGTTGAGAGGGAGTTTTAACTTCCAGACCCAGCCAGGGAAGGACCCGCCCAGCACCTGGAATTTTACTCATCTGCTACTGGCACTTCTCATAACCACCACACTGTGGTGCTATTGATCGCTGGTCTCCCACCCTTCCCACCTCCAGTATGGTGACCTAAGCTCTCGGCCGCTGGCAGACCCTGCCCAGGGCTCTGCTCAGATAAGGGGGCTCTGCCCTCAACGGGTGTAAGCCCTGGTGCTTGACTTAGTCTTCTTCCCTGCGACAGAACCCCATGGGCTACCCTGGAAAGAACGTCTTCCCAAGAAGGACCAAGATGATCTCGCCAGGTCATCTGAATGTATAGCGCTGAACGCCATGATGTTAGTCTATAACAGGACATTCCTACAGTAGAAATCATAATTGAATAAGATCCCTTGGCTAGGTCAGTGATCCTTCGATCGGGGGCAAATCCACTAAGAGAAACACTGAGGAGTGGATGGGAAGTTGGGCACAGTTGATTGGCATTTCAGTTCGTGATTACTAACCACGGGACTCTGACCTTTGTGCACCTCTAGTTTCTCACCTGTTACTCAGGGTGATCTTGGCTACCTCACAAGAATGGGGTCAGAGCTCAGTGAGATCATTCACATAGAGTATTTGGTGCAGTGTCAGACATATCATAAACAACAAGCTATTGCCGTGATTATTGCTATTTCACTATAGTTTTTGTTGTAGACTGCTCCATCCCGGTGCCTGGAGGTGTTCCTGCATCTGGAAGGGCCTGGGTAAGTTACTCAATGGTTGTCATGCCTTAACAGTCAGGCTACTGTGTGTCACTCAGCCTCTGGGGTGGGGTAGAGGATGTATGATAGAGAAGATGGTGACTCCCTGCCGATATGTCCTCACCTGCACTGCTAGCAAGGTGATCTGTTCTAACCTTGAAGCACTAGTGGCTCACACCTGTCATCCTAGCTACTCAGGAAGCTGAGATCTGAGGACCACAGCTCAAAGCCAGCCTGAGCCAGAAAGCCTGTGAGACTCTTGTCTCAAACTACTCAGAGAAAGCTGGGAGTGGAACTGTGACTCGAGGGGTAGAGGAGTAGCCTTGAGCCAAAGAAGATCAGTCAGGGACAGTGCCCAGGCCCTGAGTTCAAGTCCTAGGACCTGTACACACACACACACACACACACACACACACACACACACACACCCTGGCATAGGAGCTATTTCTTTAAAAAATAAAAGGGCTCTGAATATGAAGTCAAGGAACAGAAATTAACTAGAATTGATTAGAATTGGATGACCTCTCTCAGATCAAACCTGAACAGTTACGTCAACTATGAACAGACAGAGATTGGGTGAAGCGGGGCACAGTCCGAATCTCAAGTCATCATAGCATGCGTCTTAGGCACCCTTCATGTGCCTCAATGAGGGGCTTGGATTGCCTATAAAGGACAAGGCCTCGCTCTGCCCTCTGTGTGCACACTCACCTGGATGGGGAGCGTGCAAACTCCAGTGGCAGTGAGCTGTCGACAGCTGGTGTGACGAAGGTACGAGCTGGACAGAGAACCCACGATTACAGTCAGCACCTGCCAGGGTTGGAGTCAGGAATGGTATCTGAGGAGACTGACCTGATGAAGCCGAAGGTCTATTTTCTAGAACCTTCTCTTTTACACCAAGGGGAGCCTTGGAACACCTCTGGGTAGGGAAGGAACATAGGAACTGGTCCCTAGGTCTCATATGCTGTTCCTTGAGAGGAAGAGCCAGACTCCATGATGGCCTTGGTTCATTTTTGTTGTTGTTGTTTTCCATTGCTATGGAGGACCAAGCAGGCCGGGGGGCAGATTCGGGGCTGCTAAACAGGTCCAAAGTTGGGAGGGCTCAGAAGACACTGGAAAGTTGGAGTTGACCACCGATCTTCCTGCTGGGAGGGGGCCAGGCTGGCCCCTCCTACCGTGTGGTGAAGCAGTGCCCCTGTCTGGGCCTTGCGAGGCCTCCTCGTTCACATGGGGCACAGCCCCGCTCACTCATTCACCAGTAAACCTGAGCCTCTTCCACGAAGCAGAGCCTAATGACAGGGTGGCGCGGGGTGGAGTGTGCAAAGGTGTCATTTAGAGACACGGTGGGCACACACAAGAGTGAGGCACAGGATCAGAGAGGCTTCCTAGAAGAAACGACACTTACCTGGGATCTGTCAACCGTAGGTGAGGCGGCTTGGCAGCTCTTAGGCTCAACACAGACCAATTATTTCTGAAATAACAGCTTCCCTAAATCTGGGAAAGGTTACATGTAATTAAGCCCCACCCTGACAAGCCCAGCATTCTGCCTAATCTTCCCTCTCAGTAATTCAACGAGGATTTACAGAGCATCCATTACATGCCAGGGGCTAGAATGGGCTCTGGGCGAATACAGGTCATAAAGACAGCTCTGTGAAGCAGCACAAAGGAGAAGGCCGGGGCGGAAGCGAGGTAGTGTACTCAGGACCCACGTGGGCAGGCGAGGAGTGGCGGGCTGCCGATGCCAGCCCAGGGCTTTGAAAGTGCCAACCGTACCAGAGTTTCTTTCGCAATCAAAGATACATTTCCTAGCTGGATGCTGGTGGCTCACACCTGTGATCCTAGCTACTCAGAAGGCTGAGATCGGAGGGTTGGGATTTGAAGCCAGATGGGACAGGAAAGTCCCCGAGACTCCTATCTCCAATTAACAAACAAAAAGCTAGAAGTGGAAGTGTGGTCCAAGTGATAGCGTGCCAGCCTTGCGTGTGAAAAAAGCCAAGCAAGAGCGCGAGGCCCTGCCTTCACAGACAGAGATAGAGATCCTTCAACAAAGGTGAGAGCCTGGGTTCACCTGCGCTTGCTGCTGACTCCATAAGCCCTTTCAGAGCCCAGGATGGAGGTCCAGCCCTGGAAGCTGTCAGCGATGAGAGCGAGCCCATTCTCCAAGGAGAGGACACGGGCGGATATACTCGATCTCAGGAAGAGAGAGAGAGAGAGGGAAAAAAAAGAGCGAGAAGTGATGGCTGGGCGTTGTTATCAGGTAGAACAGGAAAGTGTTTAGGGATAGATGTTGTTCTCCTTTGGTTTTTATCGGTTTATAATCTCCTGTGAAGGACATTTTCAATGTCTCCACGCATTAACTACCCCCAGCTCCAGTCAGTCACCAGTTACCAAGGCCTGAGCACAAGATTTGAAAGTGGTCTATAAACTATTCCCAAAGGCCTCCCTCCATCCCTGAGAGGTGCTCCCATGGCCTTGTCTCACCAGGATATTCTCTCTCTCTCTCTCCCTCCCTCTCTCTCTGAAACATTCCCAGGAGCCCCTCCGCCTCACCCTTTGGACAGCAGCCATCGGTGTGACCCCCAGACAGCCCGAAGATCCCCCAAGGCCAAAGGGACAAGAAGCGCCCGGCGGGCGGTGGCCGGCATGGGGGCTCCGGGCTAGTGTGAGGCCTGCGGCCCCCCAGGTGGGGAGGAGGGAGGCGACCCGTGACCCGTGGCTGGATGGGCAGGGGGCATCGCCAGCCTGCGCCAGGAGGACGCACACGATGCCCGGCTTCGGTGACTCGGCCGCAGCCACCCCTGGAGGCACAGGATCGCCCGTAGCCAGTCTTGGCGCCCCGGGAGCCGCGTCCGCCGCCGCCGAGGCCCGGCAGGCCCCCGCAGGGGCGGCAGCGCGAGGCCTCCCGTGGGTCCGGCCGTGAGCGATCGCTCGCGCGCGGAGCGATGGAGCCGACGCCCGCGGGGCCGTCGGGCGGGGCGCAGCGGGGCCTCGCGGGGCCTCCCGCCGCCGCCGCCGCCGCCGGGCCTGCGCCCCCGCCCGCCGCGCCCTTCCTGCTGTACCCGGGTCGCGCCGACCCCCCGTTCTACGAGCCCTACGCGGGGGTGTTCCCGTGCGCGCCCTTCCCCGGCGGCGGCGGCGGCGGCGGCGGCGGGTTCGGGGCCTACGACGGCCCCTTGGAGCCCGCCTTCATCCAGAAGCGCAACGAGCGCGAGCGGCAGCGCGTCAAGTGCGTGAACGCGGGCTACGCGCGCCTCCGCGGCCACCTGCCCGGCGCGCCCGCCGACCGCCGGCTCAGCAAGGTGGAGACGCTGCGCGCCGCCATCCGCTACATCAAGCACCTGCAGGCGCTGCTGGGCGCCGCCCCCGACGGCGCGGACCCGCCCCGCGCGCCCCCCCGCGCGCCCCACGCGCCGGCCCCCCCGGAGGACTCCGAGGAACCGGGACACTGATGCAGCTGGCGGACCTCCGCCCCCCCCACCCGGGGGGTGGGAGGGGGACTCACACCGCCTGGGGACCCCAGGAACGCCGGGCGCACCGCGGGGGCAGGGGGACTGGGGGCTCCCCCTCGGCCTCAGCCCTACGCTGGGGAAAGTTGGAGCCCAGTCCAGCCCGGAATGGGGGAGGGGGGTCTCTGCTTTGTCCATGCAGCCCGTGCCCCCTGCCGCGTCCCCCCCTCCCAGGCTCCTGGAGGATTAGGTGGGGAGGCCCGAGGGCAGACTGCTGCTCCTCCAGGATGACCTCACTCCCCGACCCTCTCCCCTCCCTGTGGCCTCCTTAGAATTCTCCCCCCCTCCCCGCCCCTTAGGTGAGGACAGCCTTTTTATTATTATTATTATTATTTTGAGGGGGGGGGACTGGGGGCTGAACTCAGGGTATCACAGCTAAGCACACACTCGACCACTTGAGCCACGCCCGCAGCCCCTTTTGCATTATCTTTGAGGATGGGTTGCGCCCAGCCTGGCAGGCCTGGAACTTCTTCCTATTTGTGCTTTCCGGTGTGGCAGCCGTTGTTTGAGATGGGGTCTCCCCAGCATTTTCCCCAGCATTTTCACTGCCTGGCTAGGTCTGCATTTGTATGTGTGTGTGTGTGTGTGTGTGTGTGTGTGTGTGTGTGTGTGTGTGTGTACGCTGCTACTGCTCCTGGGGCTTGAACTCAGGGCCTGGGGGCTGTCCTTCAACTTTGTTGCTCAAGGCTAGTGCTTTACCACTTGAGCCACAGCTCCATTTCCGGCTTTTTGCTAGTTACTTGGTGATTAGAGTCGCACGGACTTTTCCTGTCCTGCCAGCTTTGAATTGCTATCCTCAGATTCAGCCTCCTGAGTAGCTAGGATTACAATCACGAGCCACCAGTGCCTTGGCTTGCAATTCTTTCTAACCCTAAGTCTTGCAGGCCTCTGAGGTCCGTTTGCTGTGTGTTTTCACAAAGGACTGAGTAAAGGGACTGTTGAGTCGTGTGCTTCCTACAGCCTCGTGTGTCCCGGTATCCGCTCGCGAGGGCGGCGTGGGAAGCACTGCTTGCATTCATGTATTCCATTAACATTCACGGAGAGCTCGGGCCATCCGGGGGACTCTGGGAAGAGCCTGAGTCCCAGAGAAAACCCACAGCCCTTGCACACTTTGGGGTGGGAGGAGGTAGGGAAGGAAGACACTAAGTTGTAGGGTCACTTCACAGTGCGGCAGAGTCTCTGGGTCCTGGGCCTCCCACTGCAGTGGGAGGGGGTTCTGTGTTTGGAACCCCTGGGGGGCAACCCTGGGGAGGGGAGGGTTGAGGGCAGGAGGAAGCTTAATCTGATCCCTGCGGTGCTAAAATGGGGGGTGGGGGCTAGGCCACCCACCACCTCCTCCAAGACAACGTCAATCATCTGTTGGGGGGTAGAGGAAATGGGGGAAATAACCTCCACGTGAAGGGACGGCCTGAAGTCTGAGGGTCATTGCCAGAGGCTCTGCCTTCCCCCCAACTTCTTGCTCCAGCCTAGGAGCCCCCGCCCCATCTCAGGCCTTGGTGTAGCCTCCCCTCACCCTGCCTCCCCCCCCCCCACACCCCACCGTGCCAGCCCTCCTGCCGGGCAGATGGGGATGGCGTGGCTGGGCTGGAAGGAACGACAGCTGCTTGGCCCGGGAGCTCAGGCCGGCTGCAGAGGGGACTGGAAGCTAATTTTACTCCCAGGGAGCCGGGACGGTAATCCTCGGGCCCCACCCCCGCCCCGCCTGGGCACCTCAGCGGGGACGGGCTCAGCCAGGCCCAGTCCCCAAGACAGGCAGGGGGGCATTGGGGACAGACAGGGAGGAGAAGGCAGTGGGGTGGGGGAGCCGGGGACATCGCGGTTGCCAGGGAAGCCATGGAGCCAGCCGCACCCCAAGATGAGGGTCTCAAGAAGAAGCAGCCCAAGAAACCTGTGCCCGAGCTCCTGCCCAGGCCCCCCCGCGCCCTGTTCTGCCTGACCCTCCAGAACCCCCTGAGGAAGGCCTGCATCAGCATCGTGGAGTGGAAGTATCCTTCAGGACCGGGCTGGGGGGGGAGGGGGAGGGGGGGAGGGGGGTCACGGAGCACAGGCGTCAGGAGTTGGTGTGACGGGGGTCTTGGAAGGGGGCGCGCTGCTTCAGAGCAGTCTGAGGCGCCGCTGGGAAGGAAGGAGGCCTCCGTGACCCTGGTGACGGGATGTGGGGGGGGGGGGTCCCGCGTCCTCACCACCGTGGGGTTACCGGGGCTCGGAAGCAATGCCTTACTGTGGGATACATGGTGGAGAGAAGCAGTGGCCTTTCTGGGGAAAGTCTCCCCTGGGTGGGAAGGGTGACAGTTGAGGAAACGCTGGCCCTGCCGGGGGCCACGTCCAGCGGTGGACGGAGCTGGACGGGAGGAGACGCCGGCCGAGGGCGGGCCGGGGCTCACCGGGGCCCCGGGACGCAGTGGAGCCCATCTGGCTCTTTTAGCCCGGGGATTCTGTGGCGCCAAGCTCTGGGAAGAAGGATGGCAAACGTATCTGGGTCTATTTGGGGGGCCGGGGCCGGAGGTGCAGAGAGATGGGGAGGGAGGCTTGTGTCTGGGAGAGACAGGAATATTTGGAATGTTTCCACGGGGCTGTGGAAGCGTGGGCTCTCGCCAGTTGTTCCTTGGAAGAGAGGAAAAGGAGGGACGGCAGGAGGGACTGGAGAGGCAGGAGACCACATGGGGAGGACGGGGGGGGGGAGGGTCAGCTCTGAGCCCCAGGGCCTTCCCTCCTCCCTCCTCCCTCCTCCCTCCTCCCTCCTCCCTCCTCCCTCCTCCCTCGAGGTCTGGCTGCTGTCAGAGCAGGCTTGCAGACGGCCTTTCCCCCTCTCCCCATCCCTGGCTGCTGAGAGCCGCCTCCGCTCACAGCGTCTGCCTGCGGCCTCCCTTCTCCTTTCCACTGACGGCTGCTGCAAAGGGAAAGGAAGCTGCCCACCCTGTCCGTCTATGGGGCACACCTCCTCCCCAGACTGCACGGGGTGGGGGGCTCCCACCGCCCCCTCCGCGTCCCTCCCTCGGCCCTCCCACCCACTTGCTGTCTGGGAATGGCTGAGGAGGAAGAGGGGTGCAAGGCGGTACCCACAAAGTTCTGAAAATCCAACCACCAGCCCCTCCCCGGCACTTCTCAGGGTGAGCCCTGGCAGGTCTTAGGGGCAAAATCTCTGAAAGCCGGGACTCCTTGGGGTGGGAGGGCAGAGCCGTCAGCCGGGTGCCAACCCCCAGCAGCTCCATGGGTCCAAGAGGAATCTAGCCACCTGTTCGGGATGACAGGGATCCCGGGGCCGGGGCTGGAATTTGCAGGCAAGTTGGGAAGGAGCACCCCCATGTCTGTGTCCTTCCCCCTCCCCCCGCCCCGGGATTGCGGTCACAATCCAGGCCGCCCCCCCCCCCCTTTCCCCTCAACCCTACAGCTCAGCCAAGGGCTCTCCTTAACTCCAGCACCAGACCCTTCGAGACCATCATCTTGCTCACCATTTTTGCCAATTGCGTGGCCCTGGCTGTGTACCTGCCGATGCCTGAAGATGACAACGTCTCTCTGAACCTCGGCCTGGTAAGATGGGTCCTCCAGGCCCGGCTAAGGCTCTGTTGCACTGGGCAGCATCCAGGTCCTAGAGGATGCACAGGCTGATGTCCCATGCCTGCAGGTGTCCTATGCCGGCAGGGCCGCTGAGCCGTCAGGGGCAAGCCTGCTCATTCCCTACTTAGATAAAGCCAGGAGTCACTGTGCCCAGCCACTGTGCCAAGCACCACATAGGAGTGATGTTAGGAAGTCCCCCCAGCCCCCACAAAGAAGTCTCACTTGACAGATGGGGAAACTGAGCCCCGGTAAGGTCAACAGTGGGCAAAGTTGAATGATCATTTCCTTCCCTTGGGTATAATTCAAGGCCCCTCGTCCCACTGTAGAAATCTGCAGGAAGGATGCGTCTTAGAGATTGCTAGTGCCATTCTCCCCACTCCTGCACCAAGAACACCGGCACGGAACCAGCCAGTACCAGAGCTCCAAGTGATTTTCAAGACTTGGCTGGTCCTACCTCCCCCTTTTGCATCTCAGCAAACTGCTTCTATAGTACCAGGGTTTGAACTCCAAGTTGCTTGCTCAGCTGGTATTCTATTGCTTGTGCCGTGCCTCCAGCCTAGCCTTTGTGCTGATTATTTTAAAGATATAATCGTGTGGACTTTCTGCCCTGGCTGGCTTTGAACCTCAATCCTCTGGGTTTCAACCTCATAGGTGTGAGCCACTCGGGCCTCCCTGGCCTCACCCTGCTTTATACAGTAGAAAACGGAGGCCCGGAGAGGTTAAGGAACTTACCTACCCAATAGCTAGCTAATAATAAAATTATTATGCTCAATAAGTCATAATAATGCTACTTAGTAAGTGCTTGTTAGCTGCTAGACTCAGTGCCAAAAAGTAGTTTATATTACTGTATTATTGTATTCTACCCCTGGGGTATAAGTAACATTATTAGATGTACTTAACAGGCAGAAAAACTGAGATTTGGAGAAGTTTTGACACCTTGTCCAGGGTCATCCCCCACCCCAAAAGTCCTCTTACACTAGGGTCCCACGCTTGGGTCATGACAGCGTGGAGGCTTCTGGGAAGAGTGGGCCGGGGATGTGGCTCAGTGGGACCACACTTGCCTTACCTGCTCGAAGCCCTGGGTTCGGCTCCGAGCTTCTCAGAAACAACACATTCCAGGACCCCGGGGATCCTCGTTTCAGCGGGTCTTTCCCCTGCATTGAAGTGACAGGGGTGAGATGGGAGAGGCCCGCAGAGAGCCTCCCGGGCTAGAAATGGTGGTTGTTTTTCTCTGTCTTCGTGCTGGTTTCCATGGCAACCTGTCTTGAGCTGAGGAGAAGCCGGGCCTCTGCACCCGAGGCTTTCGGTGGTGGAAAGTGAGCTCCCAGGCAGGGCGGAAGGCGAGAGGCCAGGGGAGCACAGGGTCCCTGCGGCCGGTGCTGGCAGGAGTGGAGGATCTTCAGCACTCTGGGCTGGCAAAAGAATTCATGAAGACAGCAGGGAGAGGGGAGAAGAAAAGAGAGTGGCGGAGAATGAATAGTATCAACATAATTCACCTATGGATGGAGATGACATAATGAAACGCACTGAAAGCCAGGTGCCAGGGGCTCATGCCTGTATTCCTAGGATCCTAGGATTCCTGAGGATCGTGGTTCGAAGCCAGCCTGGGCAGGAAAGTCCGTGAGACTTTTATGTCCAATTAACACCAGAAAACCAGAAGTGGTGTTGTGGCTCAAAGTGGTAGAGTGCTAGCCTTGATTAAAAAAAAACCTCGGGGGACAGCGCTCAGGCCCTGAGTTTAAGCCCCATGACCAAACCCAAACCCAAACAAAAAACAAACCTCACTGAAAGGAGGTAAGGGGAAGGAGAGACCAATCTATGAGATTAATCTGCCTAAACTATAATAGATGCACATATGAATTACAATGATGAAATCTCTTGCTACAATTAATATACGCTGCAAAAGATGGATGTCAGGAAAATAAAGCTCTGTTGGGTCGTAGGTACCAATAGGAGAAGGGACAGGACAGCTGATGAAGAAGGTGAAGGGTGAATATAGTTGAAATACTTTATATGCACATGTGAAAAATAGAACCATGAAAGCTGTTGAAGTTGTTTTAAGAACAGGAATAAAGATGAGAGAGATGGAGGGGGAGAAATGACCAGGGTACATTGTATGTATGGGCGGGGTATGGAAATGTATGTACGCATTGTGTGTGTATGTGTGTGTGTGTGTGTGTGGTGTGTGTAAATGTCAGAATGAACCCCCTCGTACTAACATGCTAATACAAAAGAATTTACTAAGACAAGCAAGTAGAAGCAAGAAGTTTATTAGAACATGGAGAAACCTCAGGCAGCTAATCACACTGTTGCTTTGGCACCAACATGAGGGTTGGGGGGGAGGTCTTCTTTATGTAAAGCAAAGCAAAGTGCCCCTCTAGGAGAGTGGTCAGACTCAAGAAGGAACTGCACCTGAGGTCCCAAGACTTCAGACTTGTACTGGGGTCTGTAGAGATGGGGTTGATTTGTCCTGGAAACTATGAATCTCTCCTCTGTTTGCGGGGAGGTTGGGGGGCTGGTCTGCGAGGGTTAGAGTGGGGCTGTTATTTGGGGGGGATATGGTCAGCAGGATCTCACTGTATGCCATAAGCTGGTCTGTTAGCATCAGCAATTTGGTTGATTGAAAATGAGAGTCTCAGGAACGTCTCTGCCCAGGCTGACCTTGAACCTGGACCCTCAGATCTCAGCCTCCTGAGCAGCTAGGATTGCGGGCGTGCTTTCTTAGCGATGCCCGAGCGCTGATTCTCAGCCATCGATCTGGTTTCCTAACTCCCTGCCTGGCCCCATCGGCTAGGAAGGTGGTGTAGCATTTCCGACAGCACAGGCCCAGTTCCCCAAGTCTCCGTTTCTGGAGGAGTCTGGGTCCACCCCTTCCTCCTGGACTCCATATTTTTTAGCCCTTCATGTGCACCCTTTAAGAAGTTGACTACTTTTGCAAGCAACCCTGTCTTCCTTAGTGGGTACTAAAAGACCCCTGAGTGATTACGTCACCTTCCATCTTGAAATAAGATGGCTGCTTCGGATTTCAAATGGTCCTGTGAGTTCCCTTTAGTCCTTGGATGGGAACAGGTTCAGAGCCAGGTCTAGAGTTCATAGAGACGGGATGGAGAGTCCCCTGGAAGCGGGGAAGCTGACCCGGAAGCTTTCCGAGGCAGCCAATGTCACATGACCAGCCAAGAGCCCCTTGGATAGTCATCATAAGGGAAGGGCCCTATCTGATCCCTTTGTTGTGAAGTCCAGAGACAGCAGTTCATAACTCGGGGTCACACAGCAGATGACTCCTCATGCCTTCTTCCTGTCTCTTGCCAATGTTGCGTTCATCTCCATAACACCTAGCGGAAGGAAGTTAGAGGGGCCAGAGCAGGAGGAAGGCAGATGGTGAACTTACCTCTCCCTCAAAGTAGCCTGTTGGCTACTTTGAAGGTATCTGAGGAAGGCCAGGAACTTTCCAGTTATCCAAAATACCCCTCCCCGCCTTTTTTTTTTTTTTTCAAAAGGAAGGCCGTGGGACCCGTGATGAATAGCTTTCACATTCATTTTGCACACATATATTAAAGACACGGGATGGAAACCAGACATCAGTGGCTCGCCCCTGTAATCCTAGCTACTCAGGAGGCGGAGACCCGAGGATCACGGGTCAATGCCAGTTGGGAGTGGCTATAAGACGCTTCTCTCCAATTCACCACCCAAAAGCTGGAAGTGGAGCTGTGGTTCAAGTGGTAGAGCACCAGCCTAGAGTGAACAAAGCTCAGGTACAGCGTCTGGGCTGAGTTCAAGCCCTAGTACCAGCACACACACACACACACGCACACACACACACGTTGTGAACCAAGCAGACAGTCTTTCTATCCTCAGAAAGCTTAATTAAGGAAATCGATTAAATAAGTGTAATTAGACTGCTTGCACACACAGGTAGTTAAGATGAAGCCGCGGCGTGTGAGCTTGGGGACAGTGGTGGCACTGGAGGGGAAGCTAACGTGGTTCAGGCCAAGAAGCTTCCTGAAGGATGGGATGTGAGCTGACACACCCAGAGGAGCGGGCAGGGCCGGCTTTGTGGCATGTCACCCCTGCTAGGTCCACGCTTTAGGTCCCAGTGCTCTGGTCTTGGGACTGCCATTTTAATTAATTTTATGTTTGAATTTATAGTCCATACAAAGTCCATTGAGACGGTGCCACGCGCACTGCAAGCTTGGAGACTTGGCTCATACCTATCCTCACCTGCGGCCCCTTCCCCAGCATCCTAGAGGGGCTGCTGGGGTTGGCACATGAGCCTTTGCTTTTGTTCTGGGGCTAGTACCGGGGCTTGAATGCAGGGCCTTGTCCTCGTGCTGGGTGTTTTCTCTGAAAGCTGGTGCCATCGGAACCCTGTATCTCAGGGCGGGGCAGGGGAATTCAGTGAGAAGCTGTGAAAAACAGAGCCCCTAAGGCCCAGCCTCCACCCAGGGCCTCCGTGTCTCCCAGAATGGAGGCCATCAGGCCCCTGGGGTTTGCCTATCTATGGTGGGCTGCCATGGCAGGTGGGGGGTGGGGGGTGTACCCGTGCTCTCTGGGGGCAGCTGGCAAGGGTGGTGGGGAGGGGGTTGGAAGCGGGCGTCCGTGGGGGGTCTGCTCCCGCCTCACGGATGCTCACGGGGTCAGCTGTCACTCGAAGTGCCCTCGAGAGCCTTCCCACACCTATGAACGCTCAACCGGCAGTGAAACCACGCCATGGCAGGCCGAGAAAGAGACCACGACAACAGCCACAGCTTTCCCTTCTAGTACCTTTCTCAGCACGGATTTCTACTCCTAGAAGAAGGGGGCCCTGGTTTCATGTGCACTCCGCGCCCCCAGCGGTGCGGCGGCTCCTGGGGGAGGGGTGAGGATCTGCATGTTGCCGAAGCCGGGCAGGGGAGAGGGTTCTGGGTAGGAGAAGCCAGATGAGCCAAGGGCTAGAAGCGAGGCACAGTGTGGACCAGAGGCGGGAATGAGGCAGGGGCGGGGCAGGGCAGGAGTCCCTCCCCCCGCCCCCCAAGCCATCCCGACAGGAACTGGAATGAAGGCAGTGGAGATGGAGGTGGATGGGATGGGAGGGAGGGCAGGGGTGAGGGAGGTAGGAGATGGGCCCAGGGTGGCAGGGTGGCTGCCTGTGGAGATGGGAGGTGGAGAGGGGAAGGCAAGCATGGCGCCTTGATACAACTTGTAAGAGAAGGCGCGGGCCCTTCTCTGGTGCAGACAAGTCATGTGACCGCAGAGAAAGAACGGCTGGGTGACACACTATGGCCCCCAGGCCATGAAATCTAAGCCCTGTTAGGAAAGGTCTCTGTGGCAGGCTGAAGCCATCTCTACAAGGTCCAAGCGGGAGAGAGCAAGGTACCTCTGCAGCTTCGTAGGGTGCGGGCAGGGGGAGGACTCCTGCCCATCAAGAAACATTCAGCAGGGGCTGGGGATATAGCCTAGTGGCAAGAGTGCCTGCCTCGGATACACGAGGCCCTAGGTTCGATTCCCCAGCACCACATATACAGAAAAAAATGGCCAGAAGCGGCGCTGTGGCTCAAGTGGCAGAGTGCTAGCCTTGAGCGGGAAGAAGCCAGGGACAGTGCTCAGGCCCTGAGTCCAAGGCCCAGGACTGGCCAAAAAAAAAAAAAAAGAAACATTCAGCAGTGCCTGGAGTTGTGGAAGGAGGGTGGGGATTATGCTCTGGCATCTGGTGGGTGGAACCAGGGACCTGCGAAAGTCCTGCCGTACACCGGACAACCCCTCACCCGATGCAAAATGATCTCGCCTTGGACGTGGAGCTGTGGCTCAAGGGGCAGAGCGTTAGCTTTGAACAAGAAAAGCCCAAGGGCAGCATCCAGGGCCTGAGTTCAAGCCCCAGAACTGGCACAAAAATTTTTTTAAAAAAGAGAGAAAGAGAAAGAAAGACGGAAAGAAAAGCAAGAAGGAACCAGAATTATCCGGCCCACGTGTCCACCGCAGCCTAGCATGAGAAGCCGGCTCTGGACCGTGAAGTAGTCCTTGCTCCTATGCAATGTCCTATCATGGCATTGCAGAGATGCAGCACTCACCCTTTGCCTTGTCTCCGCACTCTAGATTTTTCTCCAGACCCATCAAGGGGGCATGGCCTGAGGAGGTGGCCCCCCCACAGCCCCCCACCGCCCCTCCTCAGCTCCGGAGCGGCCGCCGCCCCTAAGCCCTCGTGGGGCGCTCTGGGGGCACGGTCACATTCCTGGGGTTCAGGTTGCTGCTCGGCGTCCTCCGCGGGCTGGAGCCTAAGTCTCTGGCAGCTGGGGTATTTATCTTTTTATAGGGATCGGAATGTGCCGGCCAACGCCTGTGGCCCGCAGCCCATCCACCACGACATCTGGGAAGGCCGGGCCTTCAGGACCCCCCCAGCTCTGGCCTGGTCCTCAGGATTCCAAGGCCTGCAGGGCACACAGGGGTCAGAGCCTGGACCCCCAGACACAGGCCCGATGGCGCTCAAGAGGCTGTCAAAGCAAAATAAGCATCCGGCATTCGTCTGCGCTCCCCTACCGGGGAGCCTGCCTGCCTTCCCCCCCACCACAGTGGCTCTTAGCACCCCCCCCCCCATATTCTCCCCATCATAAGGGCAGTGATGTGGTATTTCCATTGCAAGGAAGAGCCCTTGGGCACTGGGCCATGCGTGCAGCTTTGTGTATGGGGTGGGGGGTACGTGTGTGTATGGTGCGTGACGTATTGGGGCTTGAACTCAGGGCCTGGGGGCCTTAGGGTTTTTTTCTCAAAGCTAGCACTACCATTTAAGCTACCGTTCCGCTTTCCTTTTTTGTGCTGGTTAATTAAAGATAAGAGTCTCATGGGCTTTCCTGCCTGGGCTGACTTTGAACCTTGATCCCCAGAGCTCAGCCTCCTCAGTCGCTAGGATTCCAGGCACGAGCCACCCACAGTGCCCGGCTGACTGCGCAATGTTTAGGGCGAGTGACGGGGACAAAGCTGCCCTCTATTGTTGGGCAACGTCGAAACCCTCTGGCCTCATTACTGAGCAGGGAACCACAGCCCCCTCTTGGGGAACCTTCAGATCTTGGGCACGGAACCACATGTCCGGCCCGGTACATGGCCATGGTGAAGAAAAGGCTCATTCCTTCCCCGTGTTCCTCGTCACAGTCACGCTGGGCCTAGGCCTGCAGGGACCATGGCAGAACCGGGGTCGTGTTGTTGGTAGGATCTGAGAACTGCATCCCAGCGTCCCAGGCGTTTCTTCCTCCTCCCACCCCGCCCCCACCCCCTTCCCAGTGCGGCACGGAGATGGAGACCATGGAGTCGGGAACCAGGCTGTCTGCGTTCATCTTGCGGGTGGATGTGCCATTTGGGTAGCCGTGTGGTGTGGAGACAGTGCTCAGCCTCTCTGTGTCTCCTCGTCTGTAAGATGAGGGCACGGCTGCTTCCCATGCAGAGTGTCGGTGTGTGTGCGTGTGTGTGTGTGTGCAGCTAGTGTAAGGTTTGGCAGGGAGCGGGTACTTAGAAAGGCTTAGCTGTTGTTACCCTCACTGCACAAGGCAGAGCGAGTCCGTGGCTCCCAGGCCGGGCGCTCTGCTCGCCTCCCCTCCGGGGACTGTCCGCCCCGTCAACCTGTCCAGACAGCTGTCGCATCTACCCACTCCCACCCCCAAGGGAGCTGGGTTCTCCTGGGTGGGGGAGGGAAAAAGAGACCAAGCCGCCCCCACCCCACAGCCAGGAGGGAGGGTGAAAAGAGAGACCCCACTTGAAGGGTGTCCGTTTGGGCGAGGGTTCACAGGGCTAAATATAGCCACGTTGCTCACTCCTCAACAGGTCAGTTTCCAAACGTGGAGGCTGAGGGGTCGGGCGGGTGCCAGGCCTGGGCGCCCCGAGGACAAGGGTGGACACGGCCGCAGGGCCTCAGGTTGGAGCTCGGCTGACTGGAGTGGGAAAGCGGTGGCCTGGGGACCCCGGCGTCCAGCGCCTGCCTCCCCCTCCCCCTCCCCCTCTAGGCTTCATTTTCCTCATCCATGAAACGGGAAGAATAACCGTCAGAGCCAAAGGGGCACAGAAAGGCCTTCTTTCTCCCGAGACCATGCTTCCCCTGGGTTCTGAGCCGACCCCCCACCCCCACCCCACAACTAGACCTTATTTCTTGCGCTTTGTCTTCAATACTTGGTGATTCGTTTTTCCCATCATGCCACCCAACTTCCACTAAAGGACATGCTGCCTTTCAACAAACCTACACTGTTGAGCCGCGTGCTCGGGCTCGCGCCTGAAATCCTGACTATTCACAACTAACCACCAGAACGTTGGCAGTGGAGCCGTGGCTCAAGTGGTTTAGAATACTGGTCTTGAATGAAAAAGCGGTACCCAGGCCCTAAGTTCAAGTCCCAGTAACAACAACAACAACAACCACACACACACACACACACACACACACACACACACACACACACACACCCCAAAGTTCACTTTATCATTTAAATCAAGCGTTCTTACTTTATCTAGCTTTCTGGGCATCATTTGCTTTTCAAGAGGCTGGTTTTCACGAAGGGCAAGAAAGCATTCAGCAGGAGCTGGGAATACGGCCTAGTGGTAAAGTGCTGGCCTCGTGTACATGAAGCCTTGGGTTCGATTCCTCAGCACCACATAGATAGAAAACGGCCAGAAGTGGCGCTGTGGCTCAAGTGGCAGAGTGCTAGCCTTGAGCAAAAAAGAAGCCAGGGACAGTGCTCAGGCCCTGAGTCCAAGCCCCAGGACCGGCAACAAAAACAAACAAACAAAAAAAGAAAGCATTCAGCAGCTCACACAAAGATTGATCTAAACACAGCTGATGATAACGGGAGACAGAGCGCTTCTCTGAGTCACCTGAGCTTCGTCATGTACACATGGGAACTAAAATTCTTGCTTTTAAAATGCTGGTGTTTGAACTCAGGGCCTCACCCTTGCTAGGAAGCACATTTGAGCCATGCCCCCAGCCCTGGTTTTTGAAATTGCTTTTGACTGTTTTCTGTTAGTGGGTTTTGTTGCTGCTGTTAGTCAGTCATGGGATTTGAACTCAGGGCCTGAGCACTGTCCCTGAGCTTCTTTGCTTAAGGATGGAGCTCTAACACTCAGAGCCACAGCTCTACTTCTGGTGCTTTTGGTGATCAACTGGAGAGAGGAGTCTCCCAGACTTTCCTGCCTGGGCTGGCTTCAGACTGCAGTCCTCAGATCTCAGCCTTCCGAAGCTAGGATTACAAGCATGAACCCCTGTTGGTGCTGTTCTTTTTAACCTTTACACCAACACCTGGTCTCAAGTACCTTCTTAAAATATTTCTCTAACATCAGATGTTCCTGAAAAGACTGGAAATAATCTTTCTTATTAGGAGCTACTTCTTATTCTAATTTGAAATAATAATAGTAATTTTATTCTTTTAGTAATACGTAGTTGTACAAAGAGACTTCAATTCTGTAAGTCGGGTTTTGAATACAACGCATCTTGATCAGTGTCATCCCTTTCATCATTCTCCCCCATTTTTCCTCTAGTAATAGTAAACGTAAAAGACCTTTTATTAGCGTACAACACACGTATACAGTGCACCCCATCAACCTCAACCCCTCTAGCACTGTTCCTCATCTCCCTTCTCCCTTTCTTTTCTTGTGTCCCTCTCCCCCTTTCTTAGAGCAATTTCAACTGGTTTCATTGTTCTCGTTCCATACACGTCTGCTCTTAGTCAAAACCACGGTTAATAAATCCGCAAATAAGCTGGGCTTCCTGTACCCAAATAAACTGAGATAGCAAACCAAACCTCAATGACTGTTCAACTAAATAAGTAACGTAAGGAGCTAGGTCTCAGGGAAGGAGTGGTTGGGAAGACCTCAGTGAAACATGACCGTCGAGTTGGGAGTTGAAAGAACGAAGACAGTGAGCCATGGGTCTATCCGGGGAACAGTATTGCTAGCAGTGGGAAAGCCAGGGAGGAAACCAGAACCCAGAGTCCTTTCAGCTGGGTGTGGTGGAAGTCCTCATTCCCGGGGGAGAGCATCTGGGTTACTCCTCTACCTGCTTGTGGCATCAACTCTCAGAGCCCTCTTACGGGGGACCCTGACTCTCTACCGAGGTACTATTGCAGATGGGGAGATGTTTCCCCTCCTCTGTTCCTGGGGCACAGTTAGAATACACAGGAGGAGGACGAGGTCATTCATCTAAAAGGCAGAGGTTTGCCTGAAGTTTGGCCTGGGGTACAGGAGACAGCAGAGAACATGCCAGTGGATTCTTCCTGTGGGGGTCACAGCTGTCCTGGGAGATGAGAGGTCTTCGTGGATGACAGGCCTCAGGACCTCAGGCAGACAGCCCGGTGGGGGGGTGGGGTGGAGGGGAGCGGCTAGTGAAGGCACAACAGCTGGATTGCTGTGGAATCTCAAGGTCATTCTACCTCACAGGGCAACAGGTCAGGGGTGAGCCAGAGAGGTCAAAGTCAGCAAGGGCCGTCTATAGGGGTGTCCTGCCCAGGGACAGCATGCAAGTGGACCCATGGCAGACCAGGATGGCGGGACCCAAATCTAGACAGACCTCTGGCATCTGGCATCTGGCTCGGGTGAAGATGTCATTGAGGAAGTACTCGTTCAAAGACAAGAGGAGTTCAGGTTCAAACAGGTTGTCAAGGTCAGACGGAGCCAGGCGCTGCTGAGCCAGCCACAGATGCGAGCCGATGTGTGAAGACTGATAGAAGAGCAGGGAAGCCAGGAGCAGGGTGTAGGCAGGAAGCAGGCCTCCCTGGGGCCATAGTGAGCACATGCTAGATGGGCTAGACGGGGCCTTGTCCGGTCATGGTAGCCACGCCCTCGCAGGTGCCTCTTTAATGCTTAGGGAATTCTTCAGCGAGGGGAAATTGTGTGTGTGTGTGTGTGTGTGTGTGTGTGTGTGTGTGTGTGTGTGTGTGTGTGTGTCTACCTACATGCTGGTTACTGAAGTTTGAACTCAGGGCTTGGTCACTGTCTCTTAGCTTTTTTGCTCAAGGCTGGTACCCTCCCATTTGAGCCACAGCTCCATTTCCACATTTCCATCTCTCTGTCTTTTTTTTTTTTTGTCAGTTGTGGGGCTTGAACTTGGGGCCTGAGCACTGTGCCTGAGCTCTTTTGCTCAAGGCTAGCACTCTACCACGTTGAGCCACAGCGCCACTTCCAGTTTTTTTGTGGGTTGGTTTTTTTTTTTTGGTGGCTAATTGGAGATAACAGTCTCACAGACTTTCCTGCTCAACTACTGGCTTTGAACCCCGATCCTCAGATCTCAGCCTCTTGAGTAGCGAGGATGACAGGCGGGAGCCAGCAGCATTTGGCTTCCATTTCCATCTTCTTGGCAGTTCACTGAAGATAAGAGTCTCACAAAGTGGTCTGCCTGGCTAGCTTCGAACCTCGATCTTTGGATCTCAGCCTCCTGAGCAGAGAGAATTAAGAGGCCTGAGCCACTGGCGCCCAGCAGCCAGGGTGAATTCTTACATCACGCCCCCCACAGCCTCCCACACGGACGACAGTCCCTTGAGGGGTGCTGGTGGAAGCTGGGTACTCTGTGAAGGCTGATGACTGATAGCCAGGCCTTGCCCAGGGATCCAGTTGTGAGCTTAATTAACGCCTGTGGAAGGAATAACCTTGCTCCTCTGTGCAAGACTGAGCCTGAGCTTGAGAGGCCTTGGACCAGGGCTGCGCGGCATTGAGGATGCTGCTCCTACGGCACAAGAGGGCATCCCTCCCCGGCCGTGTCTGCTCAGACAAGGGCCATGCTATTTACACACGCAGGATTCCAATGGCAGGGCGTTGTCTCCCCTGGCCCCCAAGATCAGGCTGTGGGGTGGGGTGCACAGAGCTTTAGTGCCAATGAGCTCTGGAACTCAGATGACCCCATCAGAGGCCCACAGCCCCTGACAAGTTTGCTCCGAGTCCAGCAGTGGCTGGACAGACAGTAGCAGGTGGAGGCAGTTCTCGGGTGTAGGTGGCCTGCTGCCCAGCCCTGTGAGCACGGCAACTATTTTGGGTCCTCGTTTTCCTTCCCTCAACCTGACTTCTGCCTGTCCCCTGGCATCGAAGCAACCTGGAATCCTAAATGCTGGCTTTACTTCCTTTTTCTCCCTTAGCCCTGTCCCTGAATAGTGGACCTGACTTCTAGAAGCCCAGCCTATAGAAGAGAGCCCCGCCCCCACCCCGCCCCGACTCCCTAGAGAAACTCCCATCACACCCTCTCAGCAGGAAGGGTGTCCTGGCCTCCCGGGTAGATTCCCTTGCATGGAAGGGCTTCCTGGCCACCTCACCGTCTGATGCTAAGCCTGGCCCCTAGCACCAGGTCCCTTAACAAAGCGAATGGTCCCTAGCCACACAGAACTTTACAGCCCTGCGGTTTAATCATACCAACTGCTATTTCTAGAAGGAGGAAGCCTTGGGCTTACACACCTGTACAGGTGGAGGAGAACAGATCTAGTTCGCAAGCGCCTCCGTTTCCTCCTCCACACGGAAGGGGAATTTGGGCTTTCAAGGAACATTCGAGTCACTGGTTTAGAGGTTTCTGGGGCCACATCCATATGAACGAGCCCTTTAGAGATCTCTTCCCTGCCTCCGCCTCCCACGTCGGAAGTAAAAATGCAACTGTCTTCCACATCGTTAATGGGGTTGCCAGCTCTGGGATCTAGCTTTGTCCAAAATGATCGTACTAGGCGTTGGACCTCCACGGTGAGCTGACGGAGGGAGGCCCAGGCTCCAAGGGACTGTCCCAGGAGTGGGTGCTGGCACCCAACAGTGACAGGAGGCTGGGTGGTGGGCACAGATGGGCCTTGTTGCACAGTTCTACGGGGCACCCGTCCAGTCACCTCTGGGCTGTACGGAGCTGCGTCAGGTCCAGCAGGAGGCTGGGTTGACACCGCCTGGAGAGACCAGGCTTGTTGGGAGAGGCCCGGGAGACCACAGCTCTTGGGAGCCACCAAGCCAGGGTTCAGGTAGCTGCAAGGAGAGCAGTTTCAGCACGCAGTCCTGGCAGAAGGACCTGCTTCCCCGATTAGAAATAGCTGTTGCCTGGGCCCAGAGAAGGGGAAGGGTGACCTGGCCAGACGCAGGGTGACCCAGCAGATCGGGCTACAGGAGCAGAGCCTGGCAGAGTCAGCAAGGCCTTCTGCAGGGCGGGGCTAAGAGGGATCAGACCTCCCCCACGCACAGTGCACCCCACATTCAGATTGCCCTGCCCACGGGGGGCTGCCTGCAGGAAAGTGGTGCGGGGCAAGAAGTGTGGGCAGGAATAGAAGTTAGAGGGCGAGGCCCTGCGCAGCAAAGGAGGGCCATCTAGGGTACAGAGAGGTTCCTCCCTCCTCCCCCCGCCTCCTGCCAGTCCACTGAGTGGAGGTGAAGGAAAGATGCCCCGACTGGAAGCTGCCCAGGGAACGAGGTCTTCGGGGCCGCCCCAGATCATCGATGTATTCACGTTGCTCTAGACCCGCGAAGGTAATGGGGAAAATGGACAGAAATCCCCTCCCCTGTATCCTGGAGTTCATATCCTGAGTAGGGAGGCGTAATGAACAAGATCGTTGTAAAGAATTGCAGCGAGGCGTGAGTGCGGACAAGTCAAAGGAAAGCTGGAGAGAGGAACAGGAAGCACGGGAGGTGCTGCCCTCGGAGGCCAGAGAAGACCGGGCGAAGGGTGCAGACTCTTGAGCGCAGACTAGATAGATGCAGACACTGGCTCACGCCCGTGATCCCAGCCACCCAGAAGGCCAAGACCTGGAGGCCTGAAGTTCAAAGCCCTTCGAAGTTGGCAGAAATGTCGGCAAGACCCATGAAGTCTGCCCGTCTCCAACTAACCAGCAAACCACTGGACTGGAGGCATGGCTCACGTGGTAGGGCAGCCACTGTAAGCAAGCAAAGCAGAGCAAAGGGGTGAGGCCCTGAGTTTAAGCCCTGGTACCTACACACACACACACACACACACACACACACACACACACACACACACACTCCTGCTAGAAGTGAGAGAGCAGGCGACACGAGAGTGGGTGGTCATGAGGTAGCCTGGGATTGGGTTTAGAGAACAGCACAAGCCAAGTGTCCTGACAGGATTCCTGGGGACCCGGTGGCTACGAGATGGGAGCACGCAGAGGAGAGGTGTGACCCCGTTTCCTCCCACAGGAAAAGCTGGAGTACTTCTTCCTCATCGTCTACTCCATCGAAGCGGCCATGAAGATCATTGCCTACGGCTTCCTGTTTCACCCGGACGCCTATCTGCGCAGTGGCTGGAACGTGCTGGACTTTACCATCGTCTTCCTGGGGTGAGGCCTAGCTGAGGGCTGGGGTGGGGTGAGGAGTCAGAGCCTCAGGACCCCGGTGGCGCTAGCTGCCTCCACTCCGGGCCGGTCCCCAGGGCGTGGTCCATGGTGGTGGAGAAGGGAGAACTGCCTCCTCACCCCGCAGCAGCCCACAAGCCCCTTCCCCCCCCCCCCCCCCCCGCTTATGACCCGGAAGTGGATGCGTGCGTGTGATGATGACCCGGAAGTGGCTGTGTGTGGTTCCACCGGCCTGGAGGTTCTGGAGCTTCACCTTCCTCTACTTTTGGTGCTGGTTCATTTACCCCACAGGCCGATCTTACGTACCTAGTATTTGGATTCTCACAACATGGACACTGAATCACCTTCACTCGCTTACAAGGGCAGTTGAGAATGGAGTCTTCCCCGTAGGCTAACACATAAACAATGGAGGTTTGTTCCCTGGCTGCTCTGGTGGCTTCGAGACCAAGGGCAAGCAGCTGCCTTCTCTTCTGTCCTCACATGGCTTTTCCATGCACATACATGTGTCCAGACTTCCTTTCCTAAGAGCATTGATTACATTGGATCAGCGCCCACCATGGGGGCCTTATGTGCACCACCTAAGTATAACAGCGACATTGACCCAGCACTTGCTGTGGATATCACACTCAATTCCCCCAATAAGCCTCTTGTTTCCCCCACGTTATAGATAAAGAGGCCAAGGCTAGAGGTGAGGGAACTTACCCAACGTCACACGGACAGCCAGTGGCAGTGACAGGATTCGAACCAAGGTGGCACCTTGGCGGCGTGTCCTGTCCACCTAACCTCCGTGCTGTCCTCCAATCCGGCTCATGGCAGCCATATTGGTCAGCGGCTTTACCCAGGGCTGCTTGAGGAAGGGAACAGGAGTCTGAGGACTCAACTTGGCCCTTAGTGAGCCGCCCCGGATGGAAGCCAAGACAAACATGCAGAAGAGAAGGCCAGAAAACCTCAGCGCGTGACGTGTCACTCAGTGTGTCTCGTGGGGGGGGGGGTGTTGCAAAAGGATTCTCGGGAGAAGAGTAGAGGTAGACTTGAGCAGAGGGAGAGGGGAAGGACACAGAAATGGCGACGGCCGGGGCTAGAAGAAAGGGCAGGGCAAGGGAAGGCTGAGGAGAACTCGGGGTTGTCTTCTGGGTCACCATCGAGTGGGGGGCTGGTCTGCAGCCCCCCCTCGGTGTAGCCAAAGACTGTGCCCGGGCCCCCACACCTCAACACCCTTTCATCACCCCAGGAAGACTCCACAAATGGGTCCCAGCCCCGCAGTCACTGCATCTGAACTTGACCTCTGAATCCTTTATAGCTCATTTCACCAGTGCAATCTAGTCGTGCGATAGCAGTGTGCGAACCACAATTGCCCTTGCCCCTAAGCTAGTGCCCTGAACAGAGGGGACCCTGGAGCCCCGGACCCCCGGCATGGGTTTCTAATGGACCCTTGGACCCCCCTGCTCTACCATCTTCTCTACTCCAGGGTCTTCACGGTGATCTTGGAACAGGTTAACGTCATCCAGAGCAACACAGCCCCCCTGAGCAACAAAGGAGCCGGCTTGGACGTCAAGGCCTTGAGAGCCTTCCGCGTGCTCAGACCGCTGCGGCTGGTGTCGGGGGTGCCCAGTGGGTGGCGACGCTCTGGGGACCCTTGCTCCTCCTCCTCCTCCAGCCTCCTCCCTTGCCCCCACCCACCCCCTCCCAGTGTCCCCCGGGGTTACCGAGAGGGAGGGCCCCGAAGAGCAAGAGCAGGGGGTGACGCCTCCTTTCCCCTTCCCTCCCCCCCCCCCCCGGCAGGCCTGCAGGTGGTCCTCAACTCCATCTTCCAGGCCATGCTGCCCCTGTTCCACATCGCCCTGCTGGTCCTCTTCATGGTCATCATCTACGCCATCATCGGGCTGGAGCTCTTCAAAGGCAAGATGCACAAGACCTGCTACTTCATTGGGACAGGTGAGCCTGGGACGGGCGGGGTAGAGGACCACTGGCAACATGAGCCCCCCCACCCCCACGGGCAGCAAGGAGCCTCCAGGGCCAGGCTTTCGCCTCCCCTACCTGTGGAAATGAGCTCCTGGAAGGAAGGTACATGTGCTTGATCGCGGAGGGCAGTGGCCTGAGCCACAGCTGGTCCTGAATAACCACCCCCCCACATGCCCATAGGAGGGGCTGTCTTCCAGGCTGCCTGGGCCTGTTGTAGATTGCCAGCAGCTTCAATGACTACCTCTCAGATCAGCTAGCAAGGTAGGCTCTAAAGGAGGCCTCCAGAAACGCTTCCATGTCGAAGTGGTCATGCGATGACTTGGCCGAACTAACCTCCCTCGAGGCCCAGAAAGATTCAAGGGAAGAAGCATCCTAAATAGTTTCCAGAAGTTCTCAGGGTTCTTGACTTTAGGACCCCTTTACCCCCCTGATGACGTAATGAGGACCCCCCCAAAGAACTTCACCTTATCTGCGTTTGGTCATTTCTGCTGGTGAAAACGGAGACCGAGGTCATGATGTTCTTCATGAAATGATTTGAAAAAGGGAACATTTGAAAACTCGTAAATAATTCTTATGACAAAGATTGTGTCTTCCAAAGTCAGAACGATTTAATTGGAAGTACACATTGGGAGTTTGCGTTGTCTGTAAACCTCGGTTCTTGAGTTGTGAGAAATTTCAAGGAAGACATGGAACACAGCAAAATGTACCACGACAGGGGGCTGGGAAGATGGCCTAGTGGTAGAGTGCTTGTCTTGTATACACGAAGTCCTGGGTTCGATTCCTCAGCACTACATATATAGGAAAAGCTGGAAGTGGCGCTGTGGCTCAGGTGGCAGAGTGCTAGCCTTGAGCAAAAAGAAGCCAGGGACAGTGCTCAGGCCCTGAGTCCAAGGCCCAGGACTGGCAAAAAAAAAAAAAAAGTACCACCACTGAGGGGTGAGCATGTATATCCTCACTCCTATAGAGAAGAGAAGATAGTCTCAGAACAAAGACAGACCATGCCCTGGCTTTCTTAGACCTTAAGGGGATGTTTTTTGAGAGCCTCTATAAATTTACAAGGACAATCTTGATTTTATAAATCAATTATCATTATAAGTGGTACACATTTGTACTTGGTTTTGTCTTTATCTGTCTCGGCCTTTCTATCCAACAATGGCCACTTTCTTTTTAAGCTTTGTTGTAACTCCCCATCTGTTTACTTAACTAGCTTCTTTTTACGTGTTACTTTTCTCTTTTATTATTATTATTATTACTTTTCTTTTGTTTGGTAGCAGGGCTGGAAATCAGGGCCTTGGGCTTGCTCAGCTTGTCTTGGGAAGACATCTTGGAAGCTCGCAGTTGTTGTTTAAGTCTGCTCTGTTTTGTTGGCTTGGTTCGGTTTCTTTCCTTTGGCAGTACTGGGGTTTGAACTCAGGGCCTCCCGCTTGTTAGGTAGACACTCTCATCACTGCCAGGCTCCAACCCTGCCTTTGCTGGGTATTTATAGGCCCTTGCACAGGGACAGGCCTAGGCACGATTCACCCGTTTGTCTTCCCATTGTAGCTAAGGCAACAGGCTTATGCCACTGTGTCCATCTCTCCACTGAGAAGGGGGTCTCATGTGTTTTTTTTTTTTTTTTTTTTTTTTTTGGCCTCGAAACATGACCCCTAACCCCCAGGCTCAGCCTCTCAAGTAGCTAGGATTATAGGCCTAGGGCACCAATGCCTGGCCAAGAGCTCCGTGTCGTGATCGACATTCCATCAGGCCCATTTCGCCAGCCTGGCTCATCTCTGGATTCCTTTGGGCCCATCTCCGCCTTCACTGGGTCCTCGGCACTTCGGTCTGTTCTGTCCCTTCGGTGGGCCCTCCTCCACAGTGACCAGGGCTGTGTCGCTAACTCCTGGGGACTGAACTATGTGTCACCCACCCCTCCCGCATGGCAGGTGGGGAGCTCTTAAGCCGGGGATACTCAGCCAAGGGCTGGGAGGCGTGTGAGCTGCAGGGTCTGGGGTCAGCCGCCCCCCCCCGCCCCGCCCCCCCCCACCCCGCGTGTTGTGAGCCGTTCTGTAAACATCCGCAGTCCACAGCAGCACCAAGTCCTCGTCTCCACCACTGGTTTCCTAACTCCCCGTCCAGCCCTGTGTCATTTCCATCGCCGTAGCCGTCCGTGTCCTGTCGTAGATCATCAGGCGGGGGGGGGGGGGGGGGGGGGGGGGGGGAGGGACTGGAAGTCCCCACCTGCAGTCCAAATTTGCAGATCCCACTGTACAGTCTTCTTTTTAATTGTCAAGGGGTTACAGTTACATATGTAAGGTAGTGAGTACATTTCTTGTCAGACTTGTTACCCATCCCTCATTTTTCTCCCACCCACCCCCTCCTCCCCAATGTTACCCATGGTCTTTTTTTTTTTTTTTTTTTTGGTACTTAAAAAAACAAAGTAGCTGCACCAGGGATTACGGTTCCACATGTCGGGTTATGAGCACCACGCATCTAGATCAGTGCCACCCCTTCCCCGGGAAATCTTCTCAGCACTGCTGAACAACAGTGGTTCAAAGCACCTCACGGGTCAGGAGTACTGAGCTCAGGGGACATCGATGCCCATCGGTGCCCACTGATGCCCATCGGTGCCCTCCCCCATCTCAGCGTCGTCGTGGGTCAGGCGGACTATTCCGATGAGCCAACCTGATCTCTAAACCCAGAGGCCATCTGTACAGCGTGCTAATATAAAAGGGAAGCCAGGACATTGTCAGAACTGCAGGTGTTGGGGGGCCACAGCTCCCGGGGAGCAGAGGGGGCTGCGAGCCAAGCCAAGGCGTGGTGGCTGCCTCCCCCGAGGTCAGACCTCAGCCAGGGGCACCGGGTCTGGTGCAGCTCACACCTGGCTGCATGGTGTCCGTTCGTCCCTCCGCTCCGAACTCACAGATGGGGAGCCCCCCACTCCAGTCAGGCAGTGGCCCCCATCTTTAAAGCTTGATGAGCTGTTACGGGATTGTGCTGCCCAGGACCATTTAACGGAGGAGCAGACCCCGCTAGAGGCCCCGAGGCCTAAGACCCACAGACCCCCTGCCCATTCTTGACCTCCGGCCTTCCTCTGGGTCTCCAGCCCACTGCTCCGGGAGAAGCAGTGCGTTGTCCCCCGCGCGTGTCCTTCCCTGTACCCGCAGCTTTTTCACGCTGCCGCCCACCGCGTTTTCTCCTGATACCGCTCGCCTCCTCCCTCCAGACATTGTGGCCACCGTGGAGAACGAGAAGCCATCCCCCTGTGCCCGGACAGGCTCGGGGCGCCCCTGTACCATCAACGGCAGCGAGTGCCGGGGTGGCTGGCCAGGGCCCAACCACGGCATCACCCACTTCGACAACTTCGGCTTCTCCATGCTCACCGTGTACCAGTGCATCACCATGGAAGGGTGGACCGATGTCCTTTACTGGGTACGTCTGGGCCTCCGTCTCTGGAGCCGGTCCCCCAACCTGCAGGCTCACTAGGGGAGCAGGTGCAATGGCCTCCTCCTCCTCCTCCCCCCCGAGGTGGTATCCCAGCATTCCCTGGGGCAGTCCCAAGCGGGTGGGGAAGGAAGGGCATGGAAGCCAGGAGCCCTGCAGGTCTCGTCTCTGTCCCCAACTTCTCCCTCGGCCTGGCTGTCTGTGACTCGGTCCTGGTGACCCACAGCTTAGGCAGCTCAAGAATGAGGGGCCCTTTGAGTTTTCGTCTTGGCCATGGGACAAGGCCGCTTTTCCGCCGGAAGATCACTCCTTGTCTATAAAGTGATAATGAGCTCCTCATATCACGGTGCAAGTGAGAGGGCTCGCCGAACCCCGGCACGCAGCACTCCGGGAGAGTTTTCTACTTGGAATCGATCATTTCTCTGTGTGTTAGTTAACAACTTAATTGTATTCCTATTTGTGCGTGTGTGTGTGTGTGTGTGTGTGTGTGTGTGTGTGTGCGCTGTTCCTGGGACTTGGACTCTAAGCTCTTTTTGCTCAAGTCTAGTGCTCTACCACTTGAGCCACAGCTCTACTTCTGGCTTTTTGCTGGTTCATGGGAGATAAGAGTCTTACAGACTTTCCTGCCCAGACTGCCTTCAAACCATGATCCTCAGATCTCAGCCTCCTGGGTGGCTGGGGTTAGAGGTGAGAGCCTGTAATGGAAGGCACTGTTCCCAGTTCCCCCCATTTTGTAGATGGGGAAATGGAGGCTCATAGACGTGAAACCGCTGGGAACCTAATTAGGAACTAACGAGAGCAACCAGAGCCAAGAACTGAGCTCTAATCCATCCGGCTACCACCCAGAGCTCCTAATCACAGTGCGGCGCTGCCTGTGAGCGGAAAATTGCAGCACCGTCAAACACTTGGCAGATACAAGGGATTAGGGTGAATATTTCTTATAAGCTGACTTTAGAGAAGCAAATTATTAAACATGTCAAAGGAATGCGGCACGTGTCACCTCACTGCCGCTGCAAGCCTGAGAGGAGACGGCAAGTGCCATTATCCTCATGGGGCAGAGACGTTAGGGGGCTTGTCACAGGGGGCCACCGAGATGGTTTGTTTGAAAAACTTGGGCTGCAAAGAAACCAGCCAAATGCCAGGCACTGATGGCTCACGCCTGTAATCCTAACTACTCAAGAAGCTGAAGATCACAGTTCAAAGCCAGTCTGAGCAGGAAAATCCCCCCCAACCCCAAGACTCTTATTTCAAGTGATAGAGTGCCATCATTAAGCAAAATTGCTAATCAAGAGTGCAAGGGCCTGAGTTTCAAGCCCCAGTACGAGAGAGAGAGAGAGAGAGAGAGAGAGAGAGAGAGAGAGAGGAGAGAGAGAGAGAGAGAGAATGAATCAGCTAGTTAACATCCAAGAAGTTGAGTCTAGAGAGAGATGGGAAACCCCTTGACTGGGTGGACAGTGGATGAGGTGGACAGTCAACAAGTATCTTCCCATGTCCCTGATGTCCTCCCAGCTCAGATCCTAGTGCTCAAGCCAGAAGAGGCTTCCTTGCTGGGCTCCCATGACTTTTCTTCTTATCCCCAGAGTGGGGAGAGCCTGACTGAACAGACTTGGGGACAGGATCTGAGTCAGAGGGAAGGACTCACACCTTTGTCTGCACCAGGTCAACGATGCCATCGGGAAGGAGTGGCCCTGGCTCTACTTCGTCACCCTCATTCTCCTGGGATCCTTCTTCATCCTCAACCTGGTGCTGGGTGTCCTGAGTGGGTAAGAAGCTCCAGGCAGCTGGAACAGGAGGAGGAAGGAGCGCAATGGGGACAGGCGGCGTGGGTCAGAACCCCAGCCCATCCCTAGGTACCTTTTCACCCCACTGAGGCAAGCAGAAGAGATAGAAGATGCGTACAAGTCTTCACTTTCCTCCCTTCTTGTCATCTCCTCCCATGCTTGCTTCCGTCTGCTCTTCTGCATTTGCATGCCTGCACCTGGTGGGTCTCCGTACCTGCTCCGTACTAGGAGACCACACAGCCTTCCAGTGAAATACCCGAACTCTGGAAGGAGCCCACCCATTCATTGCCTTTCTTCACCAAGGATTGGCAGTTGTGTGACCTTGGTCTAATCACCTCACCTCTCATGCCTCAGTTTCCATAGCTGTCAAATAGGAATAATTCCTATTGATATCATGGGTTATTGTGAGGGTTAAATAAGTTAGTACACAGAGCGCTTAGAACAGAGTCCATTGCATACAAAGCACTAAGTCTACTGGGCGCTGGTGGCTCTCACCTATAATCCTAACTACTATGGAGGCCGATATCTGAGGATTGTGGGGTTCCAGGCCAGCCTGGGTAGAAAAGTCCCCAGTTAACCAGAAAAATGCTAGAAGTGGAGGTGTGGCTTAAGTGGTAGAAAAGGCCAAGTGAGAGATCAAGAATCTGAGTTCACACCATAGTAGCAGCAATCACATAAAAAGTACTACTATTACTACTACTATTATTGCTGTAGTTATTACAAAGCTAAGGCCTGAATTCACATCTTAACCCTTTCTTTTTTTTGTTTTTTTTTTTTTGGCCAGTCCTGGGCCTTGGACTCAGGGCCTGAGCACTGTCCTTGGCTTCTTTTTGCTCAAGGCTAGCACTCTGCCACTTGAGCCACAGCGCCGCTTCTGGTCGTTTTCTGTATATGTGGTGCTGGGGAATCGAACCTAGGGCCTCATGTATCCGAGGCAGGCACTCTTGCCACTAGGCCATATCCCCAGCCCCTTCTTAACCCTTTCTAATCAAGTACTTTGCCACTTAAACCACACCCTTAATCCTTATTGCTTTCAGTGTGTGTGTGTGTGTGTGTGTGTGTGTGTGTGTGTGTGTGTGTGTGTGTGTTCCGATGGAGTCTCATGCTTTTGCCTTGGCTAACCTCAGATTTCAATCTTACTACCTTTGCCTCTGGAGTAGCTGGGATTATAGGAATGAGTCATCAAGTCCACTCGTTTCTGAGACAGGGTCTCCTTGGCTTCTTTTTTCCCAAACTGGCCTCATACCTCTATCTTCCAGTCTCCCCCTTCCAAGTCACTGGGATTACAGGCATTATTGAGCACTGTTCGATGTGGGGCAATCCGGCTTTGGTCCTTCCCCAGTGAAGGGACTATCGGTGGCCATCAGCGTCCTTCCCAACTATCATCATTCAGCCTGTAGACAGAACTCAGGGCGTCTGTGAAGTTAACTAGGAGAAAATTACGTTCATTTTTTATTCTGCCTATTGAAATTTTCTATTTCCTTTCATCATGAACATAGGCCACACACCACAGTGGTATCAGTAACTCCAAGTTGTGCTCACAGAAATCACGTGTGACAGTCTTTGCAAATCCGTTTTCACGTGTCCCTATCTGGAAATCATGACACACTGGACCTGCAAGTAGAGCTTGCAGTTGACGTTGCAGCTTGTAGTTGACGAGTCCATGAATATTTCGGCTACTGTATTTCCATAGAATGGGTTGCTATGTAAATGCTTTGGGCTCTATTTAGGGCATCGTGCAACATCATTCTGAGGAGGGGTCTGTGGTTCCAAGTATTCACAAGCCCCCACCTGGACATTGTCCCTCCAGGGAGAGATGGCTGCCCCCCTCAGAGCCCAAGACTTTGCTGTTAGCTCCCTCCCTGGTGACTGGAGGCACAGGGCTGCCCCCTGCTGGTCTGAAGAGCCCTTGCAACTCTCAGGCCGCTTGGGACACTGAGGCTGGGCTACTTTCAGGCCCGAGGTCTATGAGCAGAAGTCTCTTCCAAGGCAGCTTAAAGGGTCGGGCACTGTGACAGGTCCGAGCTCCAAGCCTGCTTCTGTAAGGGTGAAGGATTGTTCTGTCATTAACTCCTCACATCCAGGACAGAGCAGGAGAAAATAACACAGGTTGGGAAGAAATCAGAAGCGAGAGTAGACCCCAAGGCATCCCGGAGGGGGTGAGACACGGAGGAAAATGGCGACGGTCATCCCTCAGAGCACGCGCAGGCCGCGGAAGGTGCCTCCGTGTCCTCGAGCAGCTGCGTCTGCTCTCGCCCCGGCGGCTCCCCTCACCCCCTCTCCTCATCCCTGTCTACTCCAGAGAATTCACCAAGGAGCGGGAGAAGGCCAAGTCCAGGGGCACCTTCCAGAAGCTGCGGGAGAAGCAGCAGCTGGAGGAGGACCTCCGGGGCTACATGAGCTGGATCACCCAGGGCGAGGTCATGGATGTGGAGGACTTGAGAGAAGGTTTGGACCCGGGGCCCGCGGGCTGCCCGTGACCCCCAGCCCTCCCCTGGATGGCGGTGACCCCGTGTCACCCTCCTGAAAGCCCGTTGAGTGGGGAGAACACTTTCCCCTCAGAGGTCAACCGTGAGCCTAAAAGCCTTGCACCTCAAGATGGTAGAATTCCGGGTGCACTCTTGGACTCTCTCCAAAGTAGAGTGAGGTCACCCGCCGTAGCTGGGCGCCCCGCAGGTGGAGACTTGGAAGTCTGGCTCTCCCGGAGGGGCGGGGCACAGAAGGGCCACGCCCACCTAGGGCCCACTGCTGCCGGCGTCCTGCCCGGGGTACCTTACCTGGGCATGGGGCAGCCCGAGGAACCCAGAAGGCAGGCTGGCTCCAGCTAGATCCACTCTGTTTCCAGGGAAGCTGCCCTTGGATGAAGGTGGCTCTGACACGGAGAGCCTTTACGAAATCGAGGGCTTGAACAAAATCATCCAGTTCATGTGAGTCTATCAGCAGGTCAGCGGGACGCGGGGCTGCCATCCAGTCCCCTCCCTCCAAGGCTCTTTCCAGAGCCCTTGGAAAGGCGGCCTTTCTGAGACAACAGCGCGTGCTCTTGCTCTGAGGGCTTTGTAGCTGGATGCCCAAGGAATATGCAAATCAGAGAGGATCCTGTACAGGTGGCTGATGTATACGCCACGCAGGAAGGACACGGAGCCCTTGGGGGGCAGGTGGGCGGCTGCCCGAAGGGTGGGGGGGCGCTTCTAGGCAACTTGAAGTGGAAAGGGAAGGCAAGGGCGGAGGATAGGTTGTACAACACCGAGAGTTTTCCAGGAAGGAGACAGCTCTGGCCCAGGAGTCAGACAGAAGGGGATACGCCAAGCCCCCTTACATCCTTGTCTTCACAGGAGGGTTAGTTTGGCTGCTAGGCTGTGTCATTTGGCAGATTCATATATGATGGTGACTTCTGAGAAAGATCAAGCAGTAAAGAAATACATCAAAGATAAGATGAAGGCCCCTCCCTGGCTGCACTTCAAAGAGATAACCATGGCAACAGATGCCTAGCCCCTCCCACACGTTCTACAGCCACGGCTTACACACATACACACGTGTGCGCATACACACAGGAATATTTTGCTCTTTTTTTACGTAATGGAATTTTGTGATGTCAACTGTTGTCACTAAAGACACTAGAACAATGCCTAGCGCGTATCAAGTCTTAACAAATATTTGTTGAGTAGGTGTAGATGTAGAGATGTATGCATATGTATGTTGATGACATTTTTATTTCAGATTATCTATTGAGGACAGTTTTCATAGATATACCTGTATATTTGGGGAGCATATCATCAGATGTAAAGTTTTCCACAGTACGATGCACTGCTGCACCATCATGTTTTTAGTTAATCTTTCCTGGTTGTAGCAGTGCCACAGGGAACAATGGTATAAAAATATGACCATTTCAGCCGGGCAGATCAGTTACCTCGGGGGTCCTCCTCATTGCGATTCTTCTTTGAAAGATGGAGATCTTTGCTAGTAAGAGGCCAGCTCTCTTATGCAAGCTCTCCAGCCCACGCGCTTGGCTTCTCTCGGGTGGCTTGCAGGAGCGAGCTGGAGGAACGGGAGAACCGTAGCGTGCTCAGCTGAGCAGCTCTTGGCCCCCCCTCCTCTTCCGTCTCCTCCTGCAGCCGGCACTGGAGGCAGTGGAACCGCGTCTTCCGTTGGAAATGCCACGACCTGGTGAAATCCAAGGTCTTCTACTGGCTGGTCATCCTGGTGGTCGCCCTCAACACCTTGTCAATTGCCTCTGAGCACCACAACCAGCCGCTCTGGCTGACCCACTTGCAAGGTGAGCCTGCGGGCAGGAAGCGGGAAGTGGGGCCGGGAGGCCGGATGCTCGGACCTGCCAAGGGCTCCACAAGGTTTGCAGGAGAGGTCAGTTTAACCTTGGCAGTGTTTTCTAGAAATTACAGATATTGGTATTCGATCAGTGGCCGAATCCCTTCCTTTTATAGAGGAAAAACAGGGACCTCAAAAGACAAGGTAAAGCCGGGCTCCAGTAGCTCACGCCTGTGATCCTCGCTTCTCAGGAGGCTGAGATCTAAGGATCACAGCTCAAAGCCAGCCCCAGCAAGAAAGCCTGTGAGAGTCTTATCTCCAATTAATCACAGAAAAAGCCCAAAGTGGCGCCGTGGCTCAAGTGGTAGAGTGCCAGCCTTGAGCAAAAAGAGCTCAGGGATAGCACCCAGGCCTAGAGTTCAAGCCCCAGGACCAGCAAAAACCAAAACCAAGGTGACACACCCATCTCTCTAACTTGTGGCATCATTACTGCCCACGGGCAGTAACAGCAATAAATACATAGGGACAACTTTGTTCAGGTAGCTGGGAAAACCATTCCAATTCAGGATCATTGCCTATAGGATGACCAGTAATTTAGTTCCAAGCACCCAAGTTCAAATCCTACTACAAAACTAGCAATCTTTCTCCGGCTATTTATCGGCTACATAGACAAAGGAACATAGCAAACGGAGAGAGCTGACCACCGTGCTTGACTTTTAAGGACAGCACACTAGGCCAGAGGAGAAGACGAATAGTCATCGTTTCTGGTCCGCTTGGCATGGCAGTGATAGAGCTGATACAAAGGTATAGTGGGGAGGGGGGCTGTCACAAGACAGGAGATGTCTGAGCTCCATAGATCTTAAAGAAAGTAGATGAGGTCCAGAGGCCAACGGTTAGTAGGGATTCCTGCGGGAGAATGTCGGGAGCCACAGAAACCGTGAGTGTAACGAAGAGTGGCAGGAGCCGTGCGGCGGAACCTTACAAACTGCCACACAGTGCTAGCATGGTAGCCCGGGGACCAAGAGAAGCCAGTGAGGCTGTGCGGAAGGACATAACACAACCAGACTTGCGTCTTTGAACGTCCTGCCGTGGTGGAGAATAAAATAGGTCAGCTTCATCCATGCGGTGGATGCCCCTCTGGGTGCAGAGCTCGGGTCTTTCGCAACGAGTAGGGTCATCGGAAGAAGGACCAGTTAGTTCTCCCAACATAGCAGCCAGCCTGGGTGCCCTCTCCACTGTCAGTACGCGGTCATGCAGCACAGGCGACAACGTGATGCTTCCAGAAGGCGAAGCAAGTGTCGGAGTGGCAGAAACAAGGTGACTCAAAGACAGAGCAGTGGGCCGGAAGCTGACTTCCAGGGGGCGTTTCCGGATCTAGATTTAAACGGAGTGGTCCCTGGGCTCCTAATGTCTGTACAGAGACCACAGCAACGAGCCCTGGGCTTGCCTGGGTGGAAACTCTAATCGTGTAGAGCCAGCAGGGCCTGCAAAGGCTGCCCTTGCTTGAAGAGAGACAAAATCTTTATTGTCCATCAGGTCAGGTGAAGAACTTAAATGTTTCTCCCAGCTCGAGGTCTTGAAGGAAGGGAAACTGTGTCGAGGAAAAAATAAAACTCAAACTCCGATCTTCCCTGTGCAGAGTGCCCGGTACAGGTTTGGGGTCTAATTGACACTACTGTTCATGACACAAGGATTGGAAGCTAAGATAGAACCATTAAAAAAAACAAACCACAACCCAACTAGTCACAGACAAGTGAAATTTGCAGGGATCCAAGAGAAGCAAGCGCACACAAGCATGCTTGATGATGCTTCTCAAGACGAGGCAGCAGAATCCCTGAGGAGAACATTTCCCCATGATGAGCTCACAAGAAAAAATTACAAACCAGATAAGGAACGGAGCCATCCCGCAGACGAGTGGCGGGAAGTGGCAAACCCACGATCAGGACGTAACAGAGCAGTACCAAAGGGACCGTGGTTAAAGCGCTGAAACAGATGGAACCTTAAAGAACAGAAGGTTGTCTTCTATCGGAAAGAAATAGGAAGCAAAGCACGCATGCATCCGTAGGTCCCTTCAGTCCTGAGAGCCACCTTTGAATGTGCCATGCTCTGTGATGCATTGTCAGTGCCCTAAGGTTGGGAAGATGGAAACTCTGTCCACACAGAGGAGTCAGAGGGGAAGTCGAGGTTCCAGGCCTATGCAGATAAATGAGTGGCAGTAGCTCTACTTACTGAGAGGGAGAAGATGGTCAATGGACCAGGTCATTCCCATGGGTGGAGGAGGCTAGGCAGGATTCATCAGTTTTTCATCTTGGGCACGCTAAGTTCAAGATATTCCAATGAAGATGTCCAGGAAGCAGATGGAAAAGTAGGTATGGATTTTAGCAAGCATGTCTGAATTTATGAGGAATGAAATCTGGGAGGTCATTGGCAAGGATGACATTGAACAATGATCTTATAAATACCACCGGATCGCCGGGGGCTAGCACATCCTCAAACGCATGGCCCAAGTCCAGCGTTCAATCAAGAATGCAGCTGAGCCCGGCACTGGTGTTTCACGCCTGTAATTCTAACTACTCAGGAGGCCGAAATCTGAGTATTGGGGTTTGAAGCCAACTTTCCAGTTCCCATGAGACTTATCTCCAATTAACCAGCAAAATCCAAAAGTAGAGCTGTGGCTCAAGTGGTAGAGTGCTAACCTTAAGCAAAAAAAGTGAATGGGAAGCTCCCAGGCCCTAAGTGCAAGCCCCAGTACCAACACACACACAAGAAAGAAGGAAAGGAAGGAAGGAAGGAAGGAAGGAAGGAAGGAAGGAAGGAAGGAAGGAAGGAAGGAAGGAAGGAAGGAAAGAAGGAAGGAAGGAAGGAAGGGGAAAAAGGAAAAAGAGAAGATTGTATCTTCAGAAAAAGCTTAGAATTTAGAGTTATAGAGGAGGTTCTGGAAGATTTGGTGTCGCAGAAGAGAGGGCGAGGTAGGACAAGATGTTTGAAAAGGGAAAGGGAATTTCAGCAAAGCCTAGTGCTGCTGGTAGAACTGAGCGGAGGGCTTAGACATCTGCCAGATTTGACAACAAGGGGTGACAGGTGACCCCGGAGAGAGTCATGGCGAGTCCATCTGGAAGGAAGAGGGACCCTCTTGGACAAAGGGCCATTGAGAGTGGGCTTCCCAGAGGGGTGGGCAAGCGTAGGGGGACATGGCACATTCAAAGGTGGCTCTCAGGACTGAAGGCACCTACAGATGCATGCTTGCTTTGTTTCCTATTTCGTTCCTATAGAAGACAACCTTCTATTCTTCAAAGCGTAGGCTTTAGTGGAGGAAGAGCCTCTCCTATCAAGAGAAAGGAGGGAGCGGTGGAGCTTGTTAAATGTGTGTGAGATTAAAAGGACTACAGAGCAGGTGCTATTAGACATGGGATAGCGCAGCTCGTTGGAAATCTAGATCAGGACTTCTGCCGTGGGCTGCTGTCACCAGTTTTTACTGGGTTTGAGGATTCGTTAAAGGCTGGCGCCCTGGAAAGCTGGCGAGGGCGTTCTGGGCGCTTCGGCTCCGAGGCGGGAGGAGGATGGAGGGTGACTCGCAGACTGCCCTCCCCACCCCCAGATGTTGGCAACCGCGTGCTGCTGGCCTTGTTCACCATCGAGATGCTGATGAAGATGTACGGGCTGGGCCTGCGCCAGTACTTCATGTCCATCTTCAACCGCTTCGACTGCTTCGTGGTCTGCAGCGGCATCCTGGAGATCCTGCTGGTGGAGTCGGGCGCCATGACCCCGCTGGGCATCTCCGTGCTCCGCTGCATCCGCCTCCTCAGGATCTTCAAGATCACCAAGTGAGCCCCGGCGGCCGGCCTCCCAGCCCCAGCTCACTTCCAGGGCTCCGGGGTCTGGCAGGTTCAGGGCGAGCCCCGGCCCAGGACTCCCCCTCCATCCTTAAGCAGCCTTCCCCTGGGGAAAGAGAAACACCTCATATCGTCCCTTTTCTTGCCGTTATCTACGGCTCTGTGGAAGGAGAGACGCTCGAAAAGAGAAAGGAAATAGGCAGGGAGACACTGGGAGAGAGAAGGAATGGAAGGTGTGAGGGAGAAGTAAGGAGAAGGGATGGAAACGAGGAGGGGGGACGCGACGGCAGCGCGGGGAACGCGTGTGTTCACACAGCAGCTCCCCGAACCTGCTGCTGATCTGCTCCCAGACGCCAGCGGGTGTTTAAAGCTCTAACCGCACCCAGCCCTAGAGATACCACTTTTATACACACCGATCTATGGTAAGTCAGGCACCGTAAGAGACTAGCAAGCCAGGCACCCGTGGCTCATGACCGTAATCCTAACTGCTCAGGAGGCGGACATCCGAGGATCACGGTTTGCAATCAGTCTGAGCAGAAAAAATCCAGGAGACTTTATTTCCGAACTAACCAGCAAAAGGCAGGGCTGGCGTGGTGTCTGAGATGGTAAAGTGCCAACGACGAGCAGGCACGAGTCCCTGAGTTGAAACCACCAACCCCCTCCCCCCCCAAAAAACAAAGAGAGAGAGGTTAACAACAACGATTACAGCTGTCATAACTGTAATAAAATTCACAGGAAGGTGAGCCTGCCCTTTTCCTCCTTCCCTCGTTCTCCTATCTCACTGTGCATCTGTGCAGTGAGCCCCCAGCCCGCAGGCAGCCCTCCCCCCCTTCCTCAGCCCCCCCCTCCCACCAGGGCCTCTCCCCCTTCACACACACACCCCCCCCCAGCCTCTCCCACCCGGGAGCGCCCTCCTACCTCCTCCCCTCGCTAGGTACTGGACGTCCCTGAGCAACCTGGTGGCCTCTCTGCTCAACTCCATCCGCTCCATCGCCTCCCTGCTGCTGCTGCTCTTCCTCTTCATCCTCATCTTTGCCCTGCTGGGCATGCACCTGTTTGGGGGCAGGTATGACTTCGAGGACATGCCAGTGCCGCGCAGCAACTTTGACAGCTTCCCCCAGGCCCTCATCACCGTCTTCCAGGTGGGACATCCAGCGGGGCGCGCCACTTGGGGTGGGGGTGGGGCCCACGACGGCCACTGCGCGTGCGCGCTGAGGGGAGAGTGGGCGTCGCCTCCGCAGGAAGCCCTCGCTCAGCTGGTCCTCTCGACTCCCCCACCCCTGGCCCCTGTGGTTCCTGCCCCCTGTCTCCCCTGGAGCTGTGCTCTGTCTGATTCGCCTTGGCCTCCGGTCCCTGGCGCCCAGCAGGGCCCGCTACACCCCAGCTAGGGAGCGATTGGGCCTCGGGAGGGCCGGGGATCCACAGGCGAGCTGCTTGGGTCTCTGCTGGCAAAGGCAGCTAAGGTGAGCCCGTCCTCCCCAGGCTGGGCAAGACCTCGGCACCCAAGCACCCTTTTGCACCCTTAGAGGCGTGGTTCTCCCATCTGCTCGCCGGAAGCCACCCAAGGGAGTGTGGCGGTGTCCCCGTGAGCAGCGGCCTTCGCAGCTGCTGTCTCTGAGGAACGTCCTTTTTGTTGTGTTTGTTTCGTGTTCGGGTCCCAGGGCTGGAACTCAGGGCTCAGGTGCTGTCCCTGAGTTGTATTTGCTCAAGGCGAGCACCTCTACCCTTTGAGCCACAGATCCCCTTTCAGAATTTTGGGGGATTCGTTGGAAATATAAGAATCTCACGGACTTTCCTGCCTGGGCTGGCTTCAAATCACGATCCTCCGCCCTCAGCCTCCTGAGTAGCTAGGATGACAGGTGCGAGCCGCTGTTGCCTGGAGGACATTTTTGACGTAGAGCGTGGAAATGCTTTTCTTCCTGTCGCCAGTGCCTCAAAGGTCGCCTCCCTCATTTCGCCCGTGGGAAGGCCAGTGGGTGACATTCAGTGGGGCTCCTGAATGGTTTCCGTCTCCCTTTCCTTCCGTTCCCTCTGCTGCCTGGCTAGGCCATGAGACTTTCAGAGGCGCTGGTGCTCTTTACTTCCTGTGATCCAGTTCAGTCTGAAGACCAGGAACTCAGCTGGGGAAAGGACCGCCATCAAACCTCTTGTCCCTGGAGGGCCTTGATAGGCTTTTTAGATCCTAGAGGGGGCACGGAGGGGAGCGAGAGCTGGCACCTGCGCGGGCGCGGGACGCGCGACCAGCGGAAGCAGGCGTTGGGACGGTGCACTCGGGTGAAAGCCCCTTGGGTCTCTCTGTGTCCTCTCATTTTCTCCTTCCTCCTCTCCCCAGGTGCTGACCGGTGAAGGCTGGGCCTCCGTGATGTACAATGGCATCATGGCCTATGGGGGGCCGTCCTATCCCGGCATGCTGGTGTGCATCTACTTCATCATTCTTTTCGTCAGTGGCAACTGTATCCCCCTGCGACAGGGAACAGAGAAGAACTGAGGGGCGGGGGGGAGAGGGGAAGGGAGGGAGGGGTCTGCTGGACACACGTCACGTGCCTGTCACCCTAGCTGTTCAGGAGCTTGCGATCCAAGGAGTGCAGTTCAAAGCCAGCCTGGGCAGAAATGTCTGCGAGACTCTTTTAATCTCTAATTAAACAGCAAGAAGTCAGAAATGGGGGAGTGGCCCAAGTGGTAGAGTGCCGGCCTTGGGCAAAAACAAACAAACAAAAAGCTGATCAAGAGCACAAGGCCCTAAGTTCAAGCACCAGCCCAGAAACAAAAGCAGAAGAAAGAAAAGAAAACGAAGAGGGGTCACTCACCAGGTGGTAGAAACTTCCGGCTCAAGGGGAGCTCCCAGGCTTCTGGGGTGGGCTGTGGGATGCAGCGGAGAGCAAGTCCTTCCGCCAGAAAGGTTGGAGAAGCGCGGGGTGATGGGTCGGGAGGAGGCGTGCCGAGCCTGGTGCAGGAAGGCAGAAGGCAGGCAGGGGGGAATGGTGATCATGGCTAGCGTGGCTCCGTCTCAGCACTGAGACCAGGGGGACGGGGCCAGGGCGGTGCAGGGGCGGAGCGAGCAGAGCGGAGAGAGATCCCAGCGGACACCCTCCGAAGGGGGCCACGGGGAGCTGCCAGCCCTTTGCTGGCTGATTCTTACCCGCTTTGCTTCACTGGCTCCTCACCAGCCAGTCAGGGAGAGGGCCTGGGGACCCTCGGCAGGGCGGGACTCAACCCGAGGCTCCTTAGCTGGACTCTCTCAGACATCCTGCTCAACGTCTTCCTGGCCATTGCTGTGGACAACCTGGCAGAGGCGGAGAGCCTCACTTCCGCCCAGAAGGCCAAGGCTGAGGAGAGGAAACGCAGGAAGATGTCCAAGTGAGAGAGCTGCGCCCTCCCCACGCGTGGGGTGGGCTTCTCCCTGGAGCCGGCTGAACAGGGGTCACGGGGCACGTGCGTGCTCCAGGGGACAGGCTTCTGCAACCAGGGCGTCAGGGCTGCTGAAGCCTGAGGGGTAGACTCGGGGCAGGGGTGAGGGGCAGGCTGGCCATCTAGGCAGTGGCTTCTGGGATTTCTCCCCTCGGCGGGGCTGAGCCTTAGGCCTCCTCCCTCTGGGGAACAGGGTTGGATGCTCTCCCTGTGGGAGGTGGTTCCTCGCTCTCTGCAGCCCGATCTTCTTCTAGGGGTGGAAGCAGGGCTGGTCTAAGCATTATCTGGGGATCGTGTCAAAAATGCGGACTGTGGGCTGCACCAGGTGGGCTAACGCGGTTCCGCGTGTCTAGTGAGCTCCCAGGCGGTGCTGATGCTGCAGGTCATAGGAGGCATGCACGCGCGCACACACACGCGCACACACACACACACACTCACACACACACACACACAGCAGCCCGCTTCTCCCAGTGCCGGAACTCCCGTTCCTGTGGAGGCACGATGGGAAGAGCAGGGGAGAGCGACCAGGCCTTTCCAAAGAGTCGGGACCACCCTGGATAAACCAGGCACCCACCCTGTGAACTCTGAACCACACGCAACTCGACCGTCTACCCACTCGCTACCATTTCCCTTGGCTTTCCAACTCAGGGGTCTCCCAGACAAGACTGAAGAGGAGAAGACTTCGACGGCCAAGAAGCTGGAGCAGAAGCCCAAGGGGGAAGGAATCCCGACCACAGCCAAGGTGAGACTGCGGGGGGCGGGGGGAGGGCGATTATTTCACAAGATGGATAGAGAGGGTCTGAAGGTTCCCCCACCTGTGCTTCAGGTGACCCGTGAAGCCAAGCAGCGGGTGGGTGAGAGGGAGCGAGGGAGGGGGGGGAAGGGGGGAAGATAGGAGGAAGGGAAGGAGAGAGGGCGGTGGTCATCTGTCTGAAGAGGACATCCCCTTGGGGGGGGGGTCAGTGTGTGTGTGTGTGTGTGTGTGTGTGTGTGTGTGTGTGTGTGTCCAGGGACTTCCTCTACGTCCCGGCTTCCTACCCAGAGCAAGCAGGCAATCTACCTCTGCGTGAGAACCACTGTTCTACAGGGCAGCCCGGCCTGGCTTCTCGCCGTCCCTAGCCCTGCTGTGCTTGCTCTAGCCTGGCTCTGCTCATGATTCTTGGAGACTAAGGAGATGGAGTTCAAAGAGCCAGGAAACTGAGAGGGGTTCGGGATCCTGGCGGAAGGAGGTCAGCCCTGGTGGGGAGAATCGAGCAGGTGGCGCGGTGTAGACCGCTCAAGCGTGGCTCCCGCCGCCCGCCCGGCTAGGCCTGACTTCCATTTGGAAGCTGCGTTGGTCACACGCGCCCACCCCTCACACCAGTAAGCCGGGGATCGACCCGGTGAGCAGAAAGCTAGGCCGGCTCTGCGGCCCGTGCCCGGTCAGGGCAAGCTGCAGCTTTGGCTTCGTCGTCACCTTCATTTTGTTGCTCCCTACAGTTGAAAATCGATGAGTTTGAATCGAACGTCAATGAGGTCAAGGACCCCTACCCCTCGGCTGACTTCCCGGGTAAGGATCCTGGAGCCCGGGCGGGAGCCTGCTATTGTCTATGGGAGTGTGTGCTGGCTGAATCCTCTCCACAGTCGGCCCCTGTGTGTCCTCTGCCTGGGCCCCTCCCTGGGGAGTATAGGACACTGGAGATGTCCCTTCTGCATAAGCCACCTGCCAGCCCGCCTCTCCCCACAACACACCCAGGATCTTCATTGACCTCGGCCAGTGTGTGCTGACTGTCAGCTCCGTGCTTCAGGCCTGAGGCTCTGGTTTTCAAGGAGCGCCGAGCCGGTGGGGGGTGCACAGTCCCCCCGCCAGCCGTGCAGAATGGATCCTAAAGGAGGCCGCCCCCCAGCCAGCATCCAGGGTCTGGAATGGAACCGTAACTGGCCTTGCACAAAAAAAAATCCACAAGGGGAGAGGAGGGCTCACGGGAGGACGGATGCGTAAGACACAGCTAGGGTCTACTGCAAAACTCTCCTGACACCGACACATAACCCGCGTCTGCTGTGGAAACCCGACTCATCCCGACAGAGAAGACGACACAGGGACAAAGCAGAGCCAGGCTGGCTGACTCCAAGGAGCCGCCCGGAGGAGCCCTGGCGCCAAAGAGCTCTCAAGCGCTCTCTGAGCTCACACACATGTCCTTTGGAGCACTGAGCCACGGGACGATTTTACATGTCTTTGGGGGTGCTCAACTTGCTGTCATCTGTTTACCCCCCATGACTCTAGAGAGAAGAGAGGGCCCAGGGAGGAGGGCATGAGGGTGGGTTTGTTGCAAAGAGGTCTTGCCAAGGGGATCGAGTGTGTTTGTATCCAGCTTCTGGGATTTTTTTCTCTTTCTTTTCCTTTCCTTTTTCTTTTCTTTTCCGTTCTTTTTTTTTTTTAATCTTTTTTTTTTTTTTGGTGGTGTAGCTAAGGGTTTGAACTTAGGGCTTTGTGCTTGCTAGTCAAGCAGCTACCACTTGAGCTATGGCTAAGGCTGCTTTTGCTTTCATTATTTCTTAGGTAGGGCCTCACACTTTGGCCTTGGACCGCAATCCTCCTGTCTCTGTCACAAATAGATGGAATTGTAGGCATGCACCACTTCATTTAGCTGCCTCACGGCTATTTGTACAATGAAATGAACAAAATGGGATATAGACCGAGAGAGAGAGAGAACTATAGAGAACAGAGAGAGAACTATAGAGAACAGGATACAAATGTGGCAACTCTGTGAACTAACAGTCTCTGATAGTAAGCAGAAATTATGTCTCTGGGGCCCAGTGATAGTCCAGGTAGAGTAAGAAGTGTAAAGTTCTGAGCAGAAAACAGGAGTCCCAGCTTCTCGGGAGCAGAGGGGCGGGCGGGGCGGGGGGGGTGGAATATGGCACGGATGGGAAGGAGGACTCTCACGGGTCGGGCGGATAGACAACTGAATCCAGGAGCTCCTGGCCCGAGGAAGCCGCTGTCAGGAATCCCGGCTAGGAGCATTCCCCAGACACAAGCTCGGATATGCTTGGAATATCTACCCACCCCCGCATGCCCTCCACTCCTCCCCTCAACCTGCCCTAGTCCTGGAAGCTGACTGAAGCTCAAGAGATAGTGATTGCCTTCCTCCAGGCTGGAGGGTTCTCGCCATAATTGTTATGTCCTCTTGTCAGTCCCCCACGCTGTGTGGTGGAAACCCAGGAAGGGCTCCGTGTCCAGCACTGACCAGCAGCAGGGCCAGGAGCAGGGCCAGACGTCAGGGCCCCTGGTGAAGGTGTTGAACATCCAGCCTTGAGACAGGAGATGAGGCAACAAGACTCCTGGGCATCCTTCCAGAAGAGTCTGGGCCCCTCAGGCCCCTGACAGTTCAAGTCTATCCCCCCCCACACACAGGGCTGACTTCAGAGACTCCTTTTTAGGACACAGAAGCCAAGTGCACAGCAGAGTTTGGGGGAGGGGGAGCACCTCTGACTTCTCTCCTCTCCACAGGGGATGACGAGGAAGACGAGCCTGAGATCCCCGTGAGCCCGCGGCCTCGCCCCCTGGCCGAGCTGCAGCTCAAAGAGAAGGCAGTGCCCATTCCCGAAGCTAGCTCCTTCTTCATCTTCAGCCCCACCAATAAGTAGGTGGCGCCTGGCTGCTGGGGGGAGGGGGAGGGGAGGACTTGACCTCAGGGCCCCACCCTCACTAGGCCAGGGCTCTGCCTCTGGAGCCACGCCCCCGGGCCTGCAGCTTTCAGAGGCAGAGAGCGCAGGCTCGGTGGGGTTTCGTGGGACGGCGGGACGGGACGGTGCACACGCCGTCCCTGACCCAGGCCCCACGAAACGAACGGCCCCTCCGGGACAGAGGCCAGAGGCCGGCGGCGTGAGAGTGCCCAGCAGCTCCCAGCCCACCTTCTCCATCCTTCCCCCCAGAATCCGCGTCCTGTGTCACCGCATCGTCAACGCCACGTGGTTCACCAACTTCATCCTGCTCTTCATCCTGCTCAGCAGCGCCGCCCTGGCTGCCGAGGACCCCATCCGGGCCGAGTCCGTGAGGAATCAGGTGAGGGTGGCGGCCCTCCGCGGGCCCCGCAGCCCTCCCCTACCCGCACGCCGCGGCCCAGGGTGGGACCACAAGCGTGGGGGTTTCAGAGTCTAAGCTCCCGGAGGGTCAGGCCTGCCCGTGGCGTGGTTTCTGAACAATGACGGGTGCCACAGCAGGGCTGCCGGCTCGGAGGGTGGTGGTGAGGAGGACGGTGATGATGAAGGTCGTGGTGGGGATGGTCACAAGGTAGTGGTTGTGCGATGATGATGATGATGATGATAAAGGTGGCAGTGGTGGTGATGACGATGGTGGTGAGGATGATGGAGATGAGGATGATGGTGGTGGGAATGGTAAGGGTGATGGAAGTCATGATGGTGATCTTGGTGGTAATGGAGGTGACGTGGTGGTGGTGGTGATAGTGGTGGTAAGGGCAATGGCGTGGGGATAATAGTGGTGAAGACTGATAATTGTGATTATGTTGAGGATAATGGGAGTGCAAAGGTGATGGTGGTGGTGGTGGTAATGGAGATGATGGTGGTAGTGGTAATAGAGATGATGGTGGTGGTGGTATTGGAGATGATGATGGTGGTGGTAATGGAGATGATGGTGGTGGTGGTGGTATTGAAGGTGATGGTGGTGGTGGTATTGGAGATGATGATGGTGGTAGTAATGGAGGTGATGGCGGTGGTGGTGGTAATGGAGATGATGGTGGTGGTGGTATTGAAGGTGATGGTGGTGGTGGTATTGGAGATGATGATGGTGGTAGTAATGGAGGTGATGGCGGTGGTGGTGGTAATGGAGATGATGGTGGTGGTGGTATTGAAGGTGATGGTGGTGGTGGTATTGGAGATGATGATGGTGGTAGTAATGGAGGTGATGGCGGTGGTGGTGGTAATGGAGATGATGGTGGTGGTGGTATTGAAGGTGATGGTGGTGGTGGTATTGGAGATGATGATGGTGGTAGTAATGGAGGTGATGGCGGTGGTGGTGGTAATGGAGATGATGGTGGTGGTGGTATTGAAGGTGATGGTGGTGGTGGTATTGAAGGTGATGGTGGTGGTGGTAATGGAGGTAATGGCGGTGGTGTTGGCAAGGGTGATGGTCAAGGTGGTTTTGATGGTGAGGGTGGTGGTGGTGGTAGGGATGGTGGTACTGGTACTCTGGCCTTCCTCTCACTGGCTGTTCCCTCCCCTCCCCCTCCCCAGATCCTCGGGTATTTTGACATCGCCTTCACCTCTGTTTTCACCGTGGAGATTGTCCTCAAGGTGAGTGAAGGCTGTGGATGGACAGCCTTGGGCATGAGGCCAAACTTGCTGAGAGGCTGGGCTGAGGGGCAGAAGAAAAGCAGGTAGAGTGGAAGGAGAGGGGGCAGGGGGCCTGGTCCCTTCTTGGGAGGGAGAAGAGGAGAAGCGGGCTGGGGCTGCCCACTCCCAGTGTGTGTGAGTGTGTGTGTGTGTGTGTGTGTGTGTGTGTGTGTGTGTGTGTGTGTGTGTGTGCTGGGGGGAATCGGGGCTCTACGTGGCATGTGAAGCTCGGGACTTGGAGAACTTGGGCTGAAGCAGGGAGCTGAGCGGCGCCAGACCCGCCGGCAGCCATCTTGTCTGTACCGATGCTCTTCCTGAGCCAACTGAGGCAGGAAGCCTTCTCCGGGGAGGCCAGCTTGCTCCCCAGGCCCCCTCCCCCACCAGGTGCCGCCCTCCCCTCTTCCCCCCCCTCCCCCAGATGACCACCTACGGGGCCTTCCTGCACAAAGGTTCCTTCTGCCGCAACTACTTCAACATCTTGGACCTGCTGGTGGTGGCTGTGTCCCTCATCTCCATGGGGCTTGAGTGAGCACTGGCAGGGCCCTTCCCCCTGAGTGGGGGCGCGGGGAGTTCTGTGACAGGGTGGCGGGTGGAGAGCTCCGGGACACGGGGCGGGAAGGAGGCTGGTCATGGCGGCTGCCGGGCGGGAGCTCACGGCCCCTCGGCGGCTCCCGCAGGTCCAGCGCCATCTCCGTGGTGAAGATCCTCCGAGTGCTGAGGGTTCTCCGACCGCTCCGAGCCATCAACAGAGCCAAGGGGCTGAAGGTAGGGAAGCGCTGGGCGGGACCCCAGGGAGAGGGGCCGCCGGGTCTCGGTCCACAAAGCCCGGCCCAGCCGCCCATCTCCTGGGCCCAGCTGAGCAAGGGTGAGGGTGTGAGTCTGTGCTTCCCCACGCGCCTCGCCCTGCCTCCAGGTCCACTGAGAGGCCTCCCCCTTCCCGGGGTTCCCTCGCCCACCGGGGCTGTGGGGTGAGTTATGCAGGCTCCACCCCCATCCGGCCCTGTCTCCCCAGCACGTGGTACAGTGTGTGTTTGTGGCCATCAACACCATTGGGAACATTGTCCTGGTCACCACCTTCCTGCAGTTCATGTTCGCCTGCATCGGTGTCCAGCTCTTCAAGGTGAGGTCCTGTCCACCTGAGCAGTGCTCCCTCCCCCACCTGTCACCTGAGCAGTGCTCCCTCCCCCACCTGTCACCTGAGCAGTGCTCCCTCCCCCACCTGTCACCTGAGCGGTCCTCCCTTCCCACCTGTCACCTGAGCGGTGCTCCCTCCCCCACCTGTCACCTGAGCGGTGCTCCCTCCCCACCTGTCACCTGAGCAGTGCTCCCTCCCCACCTGTCACCTGAGCAGTCCTCCCTCCTGCACCTGTCACCTGAGCAATGCTCCCTCCTGCACCTGTCACCTGAGCGGTGCTCCCTCCCCCACCTGTCACCTGAGCGGTGCTCCCTCCCCCACCTGTCACCTGAGCGGTGCTCCCTTCCCCACCTGTCACCTGAGCAGTGCTCCCTCCCCCACCTGTCACCTGAGCGGTCCTCCCTTCCCACCTGTCACCTGAGCAGTGCTCCCTTCCCACCTGTCACCTGAGCAGTGCTCCCTTCCCACCTGTCACCTGAGCAGTGCTCCCTTCCCACCTGTCACCTGAGCGGTGCTCCCTTCCCACCTGTCACCTGAGCAGTGCTCCCTCCCCCACCTGTCACCTGAGCGGTGCTCCCTCCCCCACCTGTCACCTGAGCGGTGCTCCCTCCCCCACCTGTCACCTGAGCGGTCCTCCCTCCCCACCTGTCACCTGAGCAGTGCTCCCTCCCCCACCTGTCACCTGAGCAGTGCTCCCTTCCCACCTGTCACCTGAGCAGTGCTCCCTTCCCCATCGTGGCTCAGCTGCCAGGCCATGGCAAGAGCCAAACAGCCTCTCTCCCGGCACGCAGAGGACGCCCCAGACCATGGGGACAAACGCCCCCGCGTGAACGCCCGCGCGGTGTGGCGCTGCCTTGCATCGCCTTGTGCTTTACAGTACCCGGGTTTGAACCTGGCCTCGCGCTCGCGGGCGCTCTCGCACGCAAGGCCCTCCCGGCCCCTTTTGCTTCGCGTTTTCAGGCGGGGTCTGGTGCTTTTCCTCTGCCTTTCAGAGTAGCTGGCGTGACAGGCGCGAGCCGCCACGCCCAAGGACATGAGCCCACTGAAGGCCAGAGTAGCCCCAGTTTATACGTGGTTGTGCCTGCGTGCTGCCCACCTCCCGCTGCTCCCCCTCCTCATCCTGCCCACCTTCTACTTCGCCAGGCCCTCTAACACCCTGCACGCACGCACACACACACACACACACACACACACTCTAACACAGTTCCCACCGCCTCCCCAGCATGAGCTTCTGAAGTCACGCTGACAGGACCCCAGCGGGTCTCAGACACGCAGCGGCATCACGTGGCCACCGCTCACTCATCCGTTCATTCAACCAACACATGGGAAACGCTTTCCCCCTGAGCCAGCCAGGGCTCGTGACCTTTTCCTTTTGTGCAGCGGAGGGCTGCCCCTCTCCCCGCCCCAGGCTCCTCTTTGTCAAGCCGAGGACTCTGGCATCCTGTTGAAGACAGTGGGGACCTGACTCAGCCCTCGCCCTGGCACCCAGCGTTGGGCCTGGCCTGGGGGAGCCCACCCTCTTCATTCCTTAAAGGAATGGAGGCGAACCCACCCTTCCTCTGCCTCCTGTGTCCGGTGCTTCGGTGCCTGCCTGCTGCCCAGCCACTGGGAGCACCCTGCCACACACCCCCACTTTACACCATGTCCTACTCTGGGGATGCGTCCCCTGCTCCAGACAGTCCGCCCTCCCTTCCCTCTCTCAGTAACCCACTTTCTCTCCTGTTTCCATGACAACGCGTCTCCATCTCTCCCTCTCCCTCCCCGCGGCGGTAGGGGAAGTTCTTCAGCTGCAACGACTTGTCCAAGGTGACAGAGGAGGAGTGCAGGTACGCGGCGCCCCGCCCGCTGGAGGGCACGTGGGCGGGGCCCCACAGGCTGGGAACGGCAGGGCGTCGGCCCTGGGTGGGGGGAGTCACAGGAGCCCCTTTGCTTGGGTAGCTGGAGGTCGCGGATGCAGGCCTTGGCGTCTCTGGCGTGCTCACTGCCTCCCCTCCCCGGGGGCTCAGGGCTGAGGGTGGGGGCAGGGCAGCCCCCCCCCCCCGCGCTCAGCAGTGAGACGGGGCCTCGGCACCTCAGGGGCTCCTACTACGTGTACAAGGACGGCGACCCCACGCAGATCGAGCTGCGCCCTCGCCAGTGGACGCACAACCCCTTCCACTTCGACAACGTGCTCTCGGCCATGATGTCGCTCTTCACCGTCTCCACCTTCGAGGGGTGGCCTCAGTGAGTGAGGTGGGGGGGGGAGGGCACCGCGGGGGTGGGGGGGGGCAGTGCCAGGCTCCTCCGCCTTCCCATCCTCACCTCTTCGCCTCCCCTAAGGCTACTGTACAAAGCCATAGACTCCAACGAGGAGGACAAGGGCCCTGTCTACAACCACCGGGTGGAGATGGCCATCTTCTTCATCATCTACATCATCCTCATCGCCTTCTTCATGATGAACATCTTCGTGGGCTTCGTCATCGTCACCTTCCAGGAGCAGGGGGAGACGGAGTACAAGAACTGCGAGCTGGACAAGAACCAGGTGCGGGGCCCGCCCGGAGATGGAGAACGAGGCCTCGCGGGGCCTCTCGCTGCCCCCCCCCCGGTCCTTCCTGCAGCCTAGGGGTGACCTCAGAACCTCCACTGGTGTGGGTGGAGTGGCGGGGGGGGTGGGGTCCTTCTCATGGATTTCCCATGATGCCCCAGTGGGGTCCGGCTGGCGGCAGTGGTGAGAACGGGCCGTGACCCCTCCAGGGGAACCGAAGGGCCCCCGGCCCCCCGGCTGCAGGCCACGCGGAGCGCAGGGCTCCCCCTCAGCCCCCGCGCGCGCGCGCGGAGGGGTGCTGACCTCTCGCGTCGTGCCGTGTCCCTCAGCGTCAGTGCGTGCAGTACGCCCTGAAGGCCCGCCCACTGAGGTGCTACATCCCCAAGAACCCCTATCAGTACAAGGTGTGGTACGTCGTCACCTCCTCCTACTTCGAGTACCTGATGTTCGCCCTCATCATGCTCAACACCATCTGCCTGGGCATGCAGGTAAGCGGTCTCCTAGGAGACGGGGGACCCACGGGGCCCACCCCCACCCCCCCCAGGCCGGGGCCGGGGCTCTGAGGAGGGCAGAGAGGATAGACCAGAATTCTCTGCACCCCTCGCCCTCCTCCCACCACAGACATTTTTCCACATGCCGGGTGCTGAGCGGCGAGGTGCAGGATACAGAGGCGAATGGGTCCTCAGCCGAGGGACCCTTATACACCGCCCAGGCATTAATGACGCCTGTAATCCTTGAACTACGGATAGGCTCCCTGCGCCTAGGAGCCCCAGCCTCACCCAGTGTACCCACGGCAGGGGAGTGCGGGGCTGAGCCAGGCAGCGCGGCCCAGATGGGGTCTCGGGTAGCCATCTGGTCTACCTGGGAAGGTTTTTGTGGAAGACGTGAACCTCACCAGCTTTCTAAAAGTAGAAAGGGGGGGAAGGAGGTGAGAGAGGTTCTAGAGAACGAATGAGACACAGATTTACCGTGGGACATGGCTGTGGATTGGGGGGGGGGTCAAGGTCGTTGTCAAGGTCATCGATGGAAGTGCCTCTCCATCTGGGGCAGCGTGGTGACAGGAAGTGATGATACGGGAAGTGATGATAATAACCACCAAATCTAAGGCTCTGTCCAGCCCTGTACCAAAACAACTATATGGAAACTGTCCCCGAGTCCTCCTGCCCTAGTCACCGGGACTCATGTATGAGTGAGCTCGGGCCTTGCAGCCTTGAAATACACTCAGTAGGTCTTGAACTTGGAGAATCTCCCCTCCCCCCGCCTCTCTCTTTCAATGGAAAGGAGGGGAGCAAGGTTCAAAGATCTTAGTTACTGAAGCAGGATCCTGGATATCTGAGCGCAAACCAGGTGGGAAGGGGCGAGGGGCTGCCCAGGAAGAGGAAGTGCTCTGGGGATGGGATGTGAAGGCCAAGCCCCGCCCTCCCGGTGTACCTCTCCATGTTACCTCCGCAGCACTACAACCAATCCGAGGAGATGAACCACATCTCAGACATCCTCAACGTGGCCTTCACCATCATCTTCACTCTGGAGATGGTGCTCAAGCTCATGGCGTTCAAGGCCAGGGTGAGTGTCCAGGCATCAGGGCCCCACAGCATCCTCCCCCAGCCCTTCCTTCTCCTCACGGCTCCGCCACGCTAAGTTTGGCTCCCGAGTCGGTTAGCTCTTGGCCCACCTCTACTTCCCGGCACAGGTGAAACTACGGAATGGATGCTGGGTACCTCATCTCTGCCCCTTCTCGCAGCCAATCTTGGGGTCCTGCTTATTACCCTTCCGCCCTTGGGCTGGGGGTGGGGTTATCTTCACCAGTTTCTGTGGTTTACAAATCCACTCCCATGGTCCCTAATCCAGCCTAGGCACCCATCGGCTGTCAGTTCTGTTGCCAAACCTCAGGGGTCCCCATCTAGACCAACAACCTTCCCCCTCCCCTCCCCCCCAGCTTCTGCTAAAGAGCTGAGAGGAGAGGGGTGTGGGTAGGGGGGAACGTGGGGGAGGGGAGGGGCACCAGTGGACCGGCATCACCTCGGGTGGGAGTGGCGCCCCCTGCTGGCCGACGGAGCTTCCGCCTCCTCCAGAAGCTCAGTCCCTGCTCGCCCACTGCTTTCCTTCCCAGGGCTATTTTGGAGACCCCTGGAACGTGTTTGACTTCCTGATCGTCATCGGCAGCATCATCGACGTCATCCTCAGTGAGATTGACGTGAGTACCCAGAGGACGAGCGACCCCGGGGGGCGGGAAGGGAGGGAGGCCCCCACTCGTTCAGTCCCAGGACACGGGCGCCACGGGGCACCGTGCTGGTTACAGCGGCAGACATGGGGAGTAGAGACAGCGCAGGTACTCACGCGGTCACCGCCAGCGTCCTGGACTGCCTAGGGCAGAGCTGTGGTGGAAAGCCGCGGCTGTCTCGGGTTGGGTGTTGGGGAAGGTGTGGGCCCACCACGATCCACATGACGGGGTCAGGGCTGGGGGGAGAGGGTGAGAAGCGGTCGGCTTTGGATCTGGGACTGTGTGCTGGGCATGGGGGCCGTGGCCTCGGAGGCTGCGGACGAGACAGCTCTGCTCTGGATTGGTACCAGGCAGAGCCAGTGCAGGGGTGAAAGGGAGCAGGAGAGAGGAGGAAGGCAGGGGGGGAAGCGCCCATCTTCTGTGCCATCCCAGCCAGAGCCATGTGGGGCTCTACCTGGGGGTGGCTGACTGAGCCACGGGGGACCCTCACCCCCTGGAAACAAGCCGCAAAGCCAGGGGCTTCACCCACGTGCCGGGCTTCCTTCCCAACTCCTCACCGCTCAGTCCTAAGCGCCTTAGCCCTGCCACCCGTGCGTGAGCCTGATTTTGAGGGATCACAGTGGGGAGGGGGCCTCAGCTCTGGAGAGGCTAGGAAGGGGGGCAGCTGAGAGAAAGACCGCAGCTGTGAGGAAGGAGGCGGAGCTGAGCACTGGCAGGGGTGCCACCTTCTGGGGACTTGGCTGTCATGTCGTGGGGGGCGGGGCCTAGGAGCCCTGCTCACCCCTGTGCACAGATAGACAGTGCCAGACAGAGCTCCATCTGCTCCCGGCTGAGGAGGGATGGGACGAGGTGTGGACTTGCCAGGGAGAGAGAGAAAGAGGGGGGTGAGGAGGGAGGGAGAGAGAGAGAGAGAGAGAGAGAGAGACTGTTGAGCATTTCCATCTATGTTCACTGGGAACAATCGCATCCCAAGGCCCTGTGGTTTGCGAGTAGCACTTAATCACCAGCACCGTCAGGAGAGACCATTGAGCAGCCCAAACCACCCAAATTACAAATAATTACTTCCTGATAGTTGAGGGCTGTGTAGGAGGCCTGAATAAATCAAAGCAGTCTTCTTGGCTACCGGAGGGCAGAAGGACGTCATGGATCATTATCTGATTTATTTACTTTGTTTTTTATGTTTAAAAAAAATGTGATTGTGGGCTGGGAATATGGCCTAATGGTAGCGTGCTCGCCTCATATACATGAAGCCCTGGGTTCGATTCCTTAGCACCACATATATAGGAAGTGGCTCAAGTGGCAGAGGGCTAGCCTTGAGCAAAAAGAAGCCAGGGACAGTGCTCAGGCCCTGAATCCAAGCCCCAGGACTGGCAAAAAAAAACTAAACTAAAAATGTTATTGTTGTTATAAAGGTAATATACAGAGGGGTTACAGTTTCGTGAGTCAGGTAAACAGTCCGTTTCTTTTGGACAGTGTCCTCCTTTCCCTAACACCCTCTGACTTTTTTTTTCTTGAGTGGCAGATGTGCCTTACCAGGGTCATATGCTTAAAGTTAACGTTAGGATTGATTTCCATTCCTGAGTTGGGTTCAGCAATGTAATACCCATAATCCCAGCAACAGAGGAGATAGAGACAAAGGGTTACAGTTTGAGGCTGGCTCTGTTAGCATGAGACCCAATCTTGAAAAGACATTAAAAGCAAGAAAACCCAAAAACACAAAAAAAAAAACAGCTGCGGGTGTGGGTCTTGAGTAGTGGAGCCCTTGTCTAGCCGAGTTCAATTCTCAATACTGAAAAAAGGAATTGAATCACCTTTCTGACACATAAACAGAAAAGGTCAACCGTTGCAATGATATAGATTCTCCATCCTTCCAATACAGTCACGACTAGCCACGTGTGTCTACTGAGCACATTAAAACCTGGCTGGTGGAACTGAGAGACTGGATTGGAATTCGCTTGGCCGCCTGTGCCTGAGGCTGCTGTATGGACAAGTCTAGAACACAGCTGCCCTAGTGACTGCCCGTCAGATCACCCAGACAGCACACAAACCCCTAAAGCCAGGTGCTACCCTGTAGGATGGACTTCCCTGTAGAATGGGGCTCCCACGAAGGCCTGTATTTTAAGAAAAAAAAAATTCCAAGTAATTCTGACATGCACAGCCAGAAATGAGCCAGTGGTCCAAAGCAAAATGGCTCCGGCATGCTTGCGGGATGCCGCCACCGCACCAGCCTCAGACTCTGCAGAAATGGACATTCAACAAGTTCTTGTGACCCAGGGCTGCGGGGGAATGACTCCTCCTGAAATGTGGCCCAAGGGAGAAGCCTGGAGGGGGTGGGGGGATAGCTGTCTCCATACCCCCAAACCCCTGCTCTTTGAGAGCCTGGCCATTGACAGGTGAGCTGTAATCCTGGTCCAAGTCCTAGGCAGAGGGCCTCTGCTGGGGGCCCAGGCTCCCCCAGAGGGAGGGCCTCAGCCCAGCTTCAGGGCAAGAGGGGTGAATCCACTCAGAGTGATGCAGGAATTTCCCAGAATGCTCTTGGCAAGCGTGTCCCCGGCATCCCATAACCCTGGCGCAGGAAGAACTAGCCTTGTATCTGCAGCTGTAGAGTTGAGAAGGGGCCTGTCTGTGTGCAGTCTTCCCTCCCCTTCTTGTATCCTCGCCTAGCCTCTTGTTCCCACAGATCTCCGTCCTTCCTTCCCACCACCTCGGGCCCCTGATTACAACCACGGGAGTGGGAGGTGAGGGGGGGACTCACCTCCTGCCTCTTTTTCTCTCTTCAACTGTACCATGTGTCTGTCCTTCCTGACACCTCTCTTCATCTCCCTCCCATGTGTCCCTCCTCCTTCCTGTTCCTCCCCTCCCCTCGTCTCTTTTTCTCCACAGACTTTCCTGGCCTCCAGCGGGGGACTGTATTGCCTGGGTGGAGGCTGCGGGAACGTTGTAATTCCAGGCTGCATGAGCCCGTCTAGCACGTGGCCAACCAGCTCTGCCCTGCAGTTTGCATGCCCTAGCTGGCTGCATGCATGGCGTGGGGTGCCAAGCACTTCCAGGCTCCCTTCTTCTGGGGAGCGGGTCCACTGAGGGCCTGGCTGGGGGCGGTGGGGGCTCTGCATGGATGTGGTGGCCTCTTTTAACCCCTAGGGGCCACAGCAAGGGTCTCACCCAGCAGGGGAATCCAGCCCAGAGAGGACCGCTGTCACAGAACCTTAGTGACAGCTCACCAGGCACAAAGCCTGGGGGTGAGGGGAGACTTGGGGAGCAGGCCAGGGAGGCCTCTCTCTTCCCCAGTCATCTTGTGGTGAGGAAAGCTGGTGCGGCCCAGCGGCCGGTAGCTCACGCCTATAATCCTAGCTACTGAGGAAGTTGAGATCTCAGGATCCTTGGTTCGAAGCCAGCCTGGGGAGGAAAGTCCCTGAGACTCTCATCTCCAAGTAACCACCAGAAAACTGGAAGTGGCGCTGTGGTGGCTGGAAGCAGTAGAGCGCTGCTGGCCTTGAGCAAAAGAGCTCAGGGACGGCGCTCAGGCCCTGAGTTCAAACCCTGTAACTGACAAAAGAAAAAAGGCTGGCACAGGGCTAGCTAGGGCTTGCCTAAGCGGATACAGAGAATCCCCTAGAACTTAGGACTCCAGATCAGCCAGGCTTTGGGGGCACACCTCTGCATTGGAAGATTTGGGGGAGGGGGCACAGGTTGGCCCCTCAGTGGCAGCTTGAAGGGGGATGCGAGCCCCCCCCCAGGCCCCGGGGGAGCGGCAGTGGTCTGGCTGAAGCCTCGCCTCAAGGCAGAATCCCTGCTGCTGGCTGCTCTCAAGCACAGCCTGACGCCGCGCCCACCCCGCTCCCCGCTGACCAGTCCCAGAGCCCTGGGCCCCAGATGGCCCAGAGCTAGCGGCCAGCAGGGGCCCGGAGGTGGGGCTGGACACCCCCCCCCCGCCATGACTCACCCACCGCACCCCCTGCCCGCCCCGCCTCACTCCTGAGGCCCCCCCCCCCACTGACCTGACCTCTGGGGCTGCCACCTCGCCTCGCAGGACCCCGACGAGAGCGCCCGCATCTCCAGCGCCTTCTTCCGCCTGTTCCGCGTCATGAGGCTCATCAAGCTGCTGAGCCGGGCCGAGGGAGTGCGCAACCTGGTGTGGACGTTCATCAAGTCCTTCCAGGTGCGGCGCGGCGGCGTGCCGGGACCCCTGGCCTGCCCTGCTGCGGAGGAAGGTGGGCCGAGGGGCGGGCCGGGGGGGTGGTGGGGGAGGGCTGGGGCTACCGTTCCCTTCTCCTCCTCCTCTGCAGGCTCTGCCCTACGTGGCCCTGCTCATCGTCATGCTCTTCTTCATCTACGCCGTCATCGGCATGCAGGTGAGCCCACGCCCCTGGGGGACGCTAGTCCCCGGGAGAGGGGGCGTCTTGGGCCTGGGGAACCCTAACCAGCAGGGGGATGGGACCCTTCCTCTGCTCTGCCCCCTCATCCCAGCGGCCCAGGGAGCAGCACCCTGGCTCAGCAGGACTCTGTATAGCCCGATGCCTGGGGTTGGGGACAGGGCCAAGATGCCACCCTGGCAGGTGATAAACGGCAGTGGTCAGAGCTCCAAGGACTTGTCCCGGCCCTGGCCCTGAGTCCCGCCCACACCGTGACTTCCCGGGCCCTCCTTCTCCAATGGGACGCACTGGTCCGGCTTTTCTCTGGTTCGCTAGGAAGAATGTTGTGATCTAGAAAAGAAACCCCGGCTGATCTGGTTTTAGATCTGGCCTGAAGAGAAGGGGGGAGGGTAAGGGGAGGTGAATTGTGGGAGGTTGGGGAAAGGGGGGGGAGGTTGGGGTAAGGGGAGGGGAGTTAGGGAGAGGGGAGGGGAGGGGAGGGGAGTTAGGGAGAGGGGAGGGGAAGGGCAGCAAAGGCAGACGTCAAGGAGAGATAGGAGCCGAGGGAGCCAGCCGCCTGTACCAACAGATCTTTGTGCTTCACAGATGTTTGGAAAGATCGCCATGGTGGATGGGACCCAAATAAACCGGAACAACAACTTCCAGACCTTTCCCCAGGCCGTGCTGCTGCTCTTCAGGCACAGTCCTCCTGCCCCCACCCCCACCCCCTCCAGCCCGGCCCTCTTGCTCTGTTCCACCTGCACTGGAGACAGAGCTCAGCCCACCCCCCCACCCCCGTCTGCCCTGCACCCCAAGGCCCCTCACCCTGGCTTCATGGCCCGGCTGTCAGTTCTTACCTCTCCACCAGTGCTGCCCGTTCCTCCAGCCTCACCCCAGAACCAGAGCCGCCAGGCCGCCCCGGCCCTGCCCTCCCCACTGCTCTGTGACCCCAGCGCTGGAGGAGGGAGGAGGGAGGGCAGCTAGCAGGGCGCCCCCACCCCCATGCCTAAGCCTGCAGGGCCTGCAACCCTGGGCATTGGCCCCCAGTCTGCTCCTTTGCTGTCCCACCAAGCCGCGGGCTCCCGGTGGCCAGGCCGGGGCAGGGCCCAACGGCAGCTCTCTCTCCGCTCCTCTCCTGCAGATGCGCCACGGGGGAGGCCTGGCAGGAGATCCTGCTAGCCTGCAGCTACGGGAAGCTGTGTGACCCCGAGTCAGACTACGCCCCCGGGGAGGAGTACACGTGCGGCACCGGCTTCGCCTACTACTACTTCATCAGCTTCTACATGCTCTGCGCCTTCCTGGTGAGATGCAAGGGGGGGGGGAGGGGGAGGGGGAGGGGGCCTGGAGAAGCAAGGGCTGGGGCCTGCCAGGGCTCTGGACAGCCTTGTCCCCTCCAGGGACCCAGTGGAGCTCTGGCGCGCTGGTCCCGTGCCCCTCCTCTCTGGATCTCTTGGTTCGTGAGCCCTTTTTCTTGCCCCAGAGGCATTACAGACAGTTCCTACCGCATACGTAGTGTATATAATAGGTATGCCACATGCATTACGTACACGTGCACGTAGGTGCTTTTATGTGTTTCTTAGCCATTAGACATCAAGAGGAATTTAAAGAGGCCATGTCCCTAATGGGTAGGGGCTCCCCATAAAGACATTTACCCCTATGTACTCATGGGATGAGAACGTTACCCTATCTTGTGGACTGAAACTCCGCAAACTGGTTGGGGTTAACCCACACACAATGGTGCTTGCCTCCTGCTATTCTCTGAACCCAGCTCCATCCAGCTACGTGGAGTCACAGAGGTAGGAGAGGCACAGTCTGAGGCTGGCCCAGGAAAAAGCACAAGACCCTAGCTGAAAAGAGGTGGGGGTGGGGGGAAGCAAAAGGTTTGAGGACTCGTGGTTCAAGTGGTAGAGTGAGGCCTGAGAAAAAATGGAATGTAGAGAAAGGGGAAGGAAAGAAGGAGGGAAGAAAGAAAGAAAGGAAGAAGGAAGGAAGGGAGGGAGGGAGGGAGGGAGGGAGGGAGGGAGGGAGGGAGGGAGGGAGGGAAGAGAGAGAGAAGGAGGGAGGAAGGGAGGGAGGGAGGGAGGGAGGGAGGGAAGAGAGAGGGAAGGAGGAAGGGAGGGAGGGAGGGAGAGAGGAAGGAAAGAAGGAAGGAAGGAAGAAAGAAAGGAAGTAGGAAGGAAGAAAGGGAGGGAGGAAGGAAGGAAGAAAGGGAGGAAGGAAGGGAGAGAGGGAGGGAGGGAGGGAGGGAGGGAGGAAGGAAGGAAGGAAGGAGAAAGGGAATAGGAAAAGGGATTAGAAGCTGAGCAGTGTCAGTCGTGAGGCTTTCCAAAGGAAGGCCTTGCTGGGCCCTTCTTCCTACTGTTTTATTTTTTCCTAAATTCGTTCAAAACCTTTGATCGCCTGTGTGTGCCCAGCCCTGGATTCTGCTCAGAGACCCAAATCATGAATAAGCCCTATTCCCGACTTGGTGGAGCTCACAGGGACAAGGAGAGTCCATGAGCACACAAGCCTCACAGTTCCTATGGGCCCTCAGTTTGGACAGACAGACAGACATTGCGAGCGGGCCTAGGCGAGGCCCCGAGGAGGGCAGAGCACGTCCGGGTGGGGGCCACCAGCCAGGACTGGAGAAGCTGACGGAGAAGGCTCAGGCTGGGTGGAGAGAAGCTGTACGTGCAGGGACGCAGAGGCGGGGCCAGCCTGGCTTCCTGGGGACTGTGGGCTGAGCAGAAGGGTCCGGACGAGGGCTACCGTGGCCCCGCACCCCGTGGACGCCTCCCAGCCCCCTCCAGTCCCCACAGCCCCTGCCTTTCCTGTGGGAACCGGCAGTCTTCTTCTTGCAGATCATCAACCTCTTTGTGGCTGTCATCATGGACAACTTTGACTATCTCACGCGGGACTGGTCCATCCTGGGTCCTCATCATCTGGACGAGTTCAAGGCCATCTGGGCCGAGTATGACCCGGAGGCAAAGTGAGTCCAGTCAGGGTTCCCTGGAGACCCCCCCTCTCTTCTCCTTTCTTCCACCCAAGGGCTCAACCTAGGGCATGAGCTGGAAAGGACCTGCAGCCCCCCATGGGGGAGAGATGCTGGGCTTCCGAGGTCGAGCCTCTACTTGGCCTCACACTGCCTATCCCAGTGTGTTCTGCTGAGGACTGAACTCAGTTAAAAAGCAAAGTCCCTGGTCCCACCCAGACAGGAGGGTCAGAATCCATGTTTCCAGGTGCCGTGTCAAACCCATGTAATGCTCACAACAGCCCCATGACACAGACTGGCTGATCATTTAAGTGTCACCAGTGAGGAAAGTGAGACTCAGAGAGATCCGTCGTGCCCTGGCCTACGCAGTCAGGGAAGAGATGGGACCAAGATTCCAGGCGGGTCTGTCCAGGGGTGTCCTTGAGCAGCTGGGCTTTGCCACGTGTGTGTTAGGGGGATCAGAACCAGCCCTCCAACAAGCCCTAACCCAGCCCCCTGCCACAGACACCAAACAGTGCAGCTCCTTTAACAGCCAGCCCAGAGAAAGCGGGGACCATACTTAGGTCCTTCCGACATGATTTTTCTCAAGGCAGCGCCCTCCCCCCGCCCCCCGCCCCCCTCCCCCCCCACGACGCCCTTGCCTTGGTACTGGGCTCATCCAGCCTTTCTGGTTGCTCTGCTTTATGCTTCTTTGGCAGGGGCCATAGTTTCAATGAAAACATGGTTTCTAGCTCCCAAGCAGTCCCTGGAAATGGGCCTGCACACACACACACACACACACACACACACACACACACACTCCTTGATCTACTTGGAGATCCTCTACCCAAGAGGACACCCCTAAAGAGAGATCCTCCAGCTGAAACAGAGCACCACTCCTGCTAGTGGGCAAAGTGCATCCAACCCTCATCTCTTCTTTAAAAAGATGCTAGGTCTGGGTGCCGGTGGCTCACGCCTGCCATCCTAGCTACGTAGGAGGCTGAGATCTAAGGACTGCGGTTTGAAGCCAGCCTGGGCAGGAAAGTCTGTGAGACTCTTACCTCCAATAACAGCCACAAGTGGAGTTGTGGTTCAAGTGATAGAGCGCTAGCCTGGAGCAAAAGAAGCTCAGGGATAACGTCCAGACCCTAAGTTCAAGCCCCGTGAGGACCCGCACACGCAAAAATAATTTTTTTTTAAAGGATGCTAGGCTCCCTCATCCTCAACCAAGTTGGAAGACAAGGAAGTCTCCTCCCCCGTGCCGGGCCCCCCTTCCCTCTGGCCCCTCTCTGAGCAGGAGGGAGGGCGTGCGTGCGTGCGTGCGTGCGTGCGTGCGTGTGTGTCCTCCGCAGGGGGAGGATAAAGCACCTGGATGTGGTGACCCTGCTGAGGAGGATCCAGCCCCCCCCTAGGCTTCGGGAAGTTCTGCCCACACCGCGTGGCATGCAAGGTAACCGGCGGCGCAGGCGGCCAGGCGGGGGTGGCATCCTGGGAGAAGACGAGGCGCAGGGCAGCTGGCGGGGTGGGTGGGTGGGTGGGTGGAGGAGGGCAGGGATTTCCTGCCTCCCCAGGCCAGCTCCCATCACCGAGACAAAGATAAGCACAGAGTCCTTGGCGACGTTCCACGTGGGCGACACAGCGGTCACGAGCCGCCGCCCCAAGGGCGCGAGTCTTGATGGCGTTGCCCTGCATCATTCCAAGCCCTGGTGGAGGGGAGTCCCCGTCGGCCGACACCCCAGCCCTCAGATCCCTGTCCCTCCCGGGCCACACGGCAGGTCAGGTGACCCGCTGAGCTTGGCCCGGCCTCAGCTGCCGCCTGTCCCCCCCGCACAGCGCTGGTGGGCATGAACATGCCCATGAACAGCGATGGCACGGTCACCTTCAACGCCACGCTCTTCGCCCTGGTGCGCACGGCGCTCAAGATCAAGACGGAAGGTGAGGGAGGGCCCCTCTCTTCCCCCCGGGGGACGCTTGCTCACGTGGACTCTGCCAGGTTCTCAAAGCAAGAGCCCCAGGAGGGCGCGGAGGAGCTCAGACCATGGCCCGGTCCCCCTCGGGGCTCAGAGGAAGCTGGGGAACCCTCTCTCTCAGCAGGGCGAGGCCGCTGAGGACCCGTTCCCTCTCTCTGTAGCTAACGGTCTGGGGGCTGGAGGAACACCTCTGCCAGCACAGGGCTCCCCTGGAGTGGGCTCTGGGCCCGGGGCTGGGGTACAGCCCAGTGGTGTCGGGCAGGCTGCTGGGAGTCTACCCTTGACTCTCCTAAATCTATAGATCCTCACCTACCGGGACGGCGGACATGACAGGAGTGGCGGAAGGAATAAGGATGGGATCGGGGCCTGAGGCATCCATGGACAGGCTCCTTGGGAAGGATGTGGGGAGGAGTACATTAGAGCAGCAGAAAGGCAGCCTGGGGCGGGGGGGGGGGTCCTTGTAAGAGAGTGTAAGGGAATTGGAGGTTGGTGGGAGGAGGCAGGAGATGGACAGCCTTCAAGGTTAACCACTCTGGCACTGGAAGCCAAGGCCTATGGAGAGTAAGTGAAGGCCCCACGGGTTGGGCTACAAGTCAGGGGACAATGATGCCCTTGTCCCATTATCAGGACCCAGCTGAAGAACACCACGGATGAACTCGGAGCCATGTTTGCTCCAAGCGTGGCTTGGCTCTTGGGAGAGCTTGGGGAAAGGTCAGTGGCTATACAGAGCGCAGGCAGCTTGGCCTGGATGGTCTGAGGACCACTCTTACCTTTCCCTGGCCCCAGGTAACTTCGAGCAAGCTAATGAGGAGCTGAGAGCCATCATCAAGAAGATCTGGAAGAGGACCAGCATGAAGCTACTGGACCAGGTCATCCCTCCCATTGGAGGTGGGTGTGGCTTCAGGAAGATGCGGAAAGGGGACAGTGGTGTCAACAAGATGCTCCAAGAAAGGAGGGGCAAAGGTGTCCCTCAACTTCCTAATTGTCACACAACTGACAGGAACTTCAGACCCACCATGAAAAGTGTTTCAAGAAACTTTACAAAAAGAGTCTCACCAAGCCGAGGTTTAGCAGTAATTCACTTTAGTAAAACACAATAAAGTTTGGGGGACACAGGAAGAGAAGAAGAAATATCTCCTGCTTGACACACACACGAGAATCAAAAGAATCAAATCCTAGCTGGTGGCTCATGCCAATAACCTAGCTACTCAGGAGGCTGAGATCTGAGAACTGCAGTTCAAAGCCAGCCCGGGCAAGAAAGTCTGTGAGATTCTTATCTCCAATTACCATTGGAAAATGGAAGTGGTGCCGTGGCTCCAAGTTGTAGAGTGCCAACCTTGAGCAAAAGAGGTCAGGGACAGTGCCCAGGACCTGAGTTCAAGTCCCATGGCAGACCAAAAATAAGTCAAAAGAATAATCAAATCTTTATGTTAATGAGATGGGACACTACTTATGGTCTAGCATTCCCTAATTATTCTGCTGAGTTTCCAGTCATTGAGACAATGGGCTTAGAATGGGTTTGTTACCCAAAACACGGAGGCTTCTATTTGTCCAATCTGTCCCTTAAGGGTTTACAGATTCTTTAATGGGTACCAGTGGCTCATAACTGTAATCCTAGCTATTCAGGATGCTGAGAACTGAGGATCATAGCTCAAAGCCAACCCTAGCAGGAAAGTCCAGGAGAATTTTATCTCCAATCAACCACCAAACAAACTAACAAACAAAAGAATATCCTCGAGCTGGGTACCAGTGGCTCATACCTGTGATCCTAGCTACTCAGGAGGCTGAGATCTGAGGATTGCAGTTCAAAGCCAGCCCAGGAAGTTTATGAGTTCTTATCTCCACAACACTACTCAGAAAGAGAAGAAATGAGAAGCTCAGAGACAGTACTCAGCCCCCTGAGTTCAAGCTCCAAAATGGGCCAAAAAAAAAAAAAAAAAAAGCTGGAAGTGGAGCTGTGGCTCAAGTGGTAGAACACCAGCCTGGAGTGCAAAAGCTCAGGAATAGCACCTGGGCCTAGGCCCTAGGTTCAAACCCCAAAACCAGCACCGAAAACATAAACAAGAATGTACAGCTTCTTATCGTCCAAAATAAGAAGGCAGACTCACCACTAATTCTGACTCCTTAGTCTTAGAACTGAGCGTGTAGAAGGAGAAGGGAGGGTACATGGGAGAACAGCTAGCTGTGTCAGCTTTGATTGCCGGGTTCTGTTTTAACTCCTTATCCACTTCATCTATGTGGTCTCACAAGTAGTTCTACAAGAATCTGAGACTAGTCAAGAGCACTGTAACGACCTTAGCTAGACTCCCATGGGCACCTGTAGGGCAGCACCTGGCAGGTGTCAGGGTGGGAAGTGCCCACCCATTGACTCAGCCAGCAAGGCCAGGCAGGGCTTCGGTGCCCGGCTACCCCCCTCCCCCCCGCACCCACCTGAACTCGGTGTCAGAGCCTGCTTCCCTTGGCTCCTCTGCAGATGACGAGGTCACCGTGGGGAAGTTCTATGCCACCTTCCTCATCCAGGAGCACTTCCAGAAGTTCATGAAGCGCCAGGAGGAATATTACGGCTATCGGCCCAAGAAGGACACGGTACAGATTCAGGTAAGCCCAACCCAGGACAGTTCCTTGGGGTCCCCTCCCCCCACCCACCCCAGCCCGCACCTCACCCCTGCTGGTCCACAGCTCCAAGATCCAGATGCTCGTGTGTCCCCGGGCTGGAGAGGGAGAGAGGCAGAGGAGGAGGGAGGGAGGCTGGAGGAAAGGAGATGACAATCTGGGAGGGTCCACAAGGAAAGCAGAAGCAGGAGTTCCTCCTCTCTGGATGACAGGCCCAGGAATGGAGGGTCTTCTCAAAGGAGAGGTGTTAGGTGAGGGCTGCAGTCTCCGTCTCAGGAGAAAGCAGGTCTCTCCTGAGACTTGAAATAAACCCATTGTGTACGAAAAGAAAATGTTAGAACTTCGCGTTTTATCTCATGTGGTTTTTACTTCTCTGTTTTATGCTCATTTTGATGCACAAAGCCTACCAATTCAAAAAGTAAACAGGCTTTGGGCCGTGTGCTCACAAATTTATTTGAATTGCCATTTTTATTTTGAAATCTTATGCTTTAAAAAGATACAAGTATGAAGCTATATATATATATATATGTATGTAAATATACATATGCGGATATACATACATATGTCTGTATGTAGTACTGGGGCTTGAACTCACGGCCCTCATTTGCTGGATTTGCCTTCTCAGTTGGTGCAATGCCTCCAGTACAACCATTTTGCTGGTTAAGTGGAGTCTTTTCTGCCTTGGCACGCTTTGAACTATGATTCTCCAGGTCTCAGGCTTGAGCCACAAGTCCCCTGCCAACTCAGAACATTTAATTGTATATTTCCTGCAAGCAGCATTCCCCTACATAATTCTCCACAAACACAGTATACCCATTGAACACAGGAAGCTAATGTGGATGTCTTACTGCTGTGTGAATGTCAGACTTCATTCAAGCTTCACCAGTTGTCCCAATAATATCCTTTAGAGTAAAGGGATCCATTCCAGACTCACATAGCACATTCAGTTACCATGTCCCCTTAGTCTCTTCTCCTTGGAGCAGCTCCTCGGTACTACAATCTTGACCCTTAGAAGATTATAGGTGAGATGTCACTCCAGTTAAGTTGTCCCATTTTGATTTGTCTTATTGCTGGTAACTCAAACTTTGATCATACCAAAGATGGACATGGTGATTCAAGCCTGTAATCTTAGCTACTTGAGAGTCAAAGATCGGGGAATTTCAGTTCAAGACCAGCCCAGGCAAAAAAGAACTTCACAAGAGCCCATGCCAACCAATGGGTTAGCACGGCGGCATATACCAGGTATCCTAGCTACTAGGGAAACATGAGTAGGAGAATTGCAACCCAAGCTGACTTGGGCACAAAGGAAGGACAGATCTTGAAAAACCACCAAAATAAATGGCTGGAAGCATGGCTCAATGGTAAAGCACCTGCCTAGCAATAGCAAAGGAAGGCCTGAGTTCAATCTTCCCCAAAAAATACAACAATGGAAAAACAACAGAAAGCAATTTCTCCACCAGAGGCCTAAGTAGGGCATGAAATCTCCACCCATAGTCCCCAAAACAAAAACAGAAACTCTTTGGGAAGAATTAGATGTGCAGACTATTGAAAGAAGCAGAGCCAGGCGCTGGTGGCTCACACCTATAATCCTAGCTACTCAGGAGGATGAGATCTGAGGATCATGGTTCAAAGCCAGCCCAAGCAGGCAAGTCTGTGAAACTCTTACCTCCAATAAACTGCTTTTTTTAAAAAAAGCCAGAAGCGGAGCTATATCTCAAGTGGTAGAGCACTAACCTTAAGCAAGAGCAGCTCAGAGACAGTGCTCGGGCCCAGAGTTCAAGCCCCAGAACTGGCAACAGAAAGTTAGAAAGACCAGAGCAGGCCTGGGGACCCCACAGACACCCCTGTGACACGGCTGGGTCGAAGGGAGGGCAGGGGATGAGACATGAGCGGGGCCAGCAGCTCCAGTCTCCACTCGTGGAGACCGGAGGCGTGAGCAGGTCCCGTGACCACCCCCCAGGCTGGACTGCGGACCATAGAGGAAGAGGCGGCCCCCGAGATCCACCGCACCATCTCAGGAGACCTGACGGCGGAGGAGGAGCTGGAGAGGGCTGCCGTGGAGGCCGCCATGGAGGAGGGGAATATTCCGGGGTGAGTGAGGGCCATGACTACCGCTGGCGGCCTAGACAGGGGAGCGGCAGCAGCCGAGGGCGAGGCGCTCCACCCAACGAGAGAACCCACGACGCCACTGTCTCCACCCCACCATCGGCGGCTCTTGGGACTCGGAATCCGTGGCCACCCCACCAAAGCATCAGACAGAACTCACCCTTTCCTGCCATCCCCAAACCCGTGGCCACGTTCTATACCCAAGGGCCTCATCCTTCAATTCCTCTGGCCATCAAGACTTACCTCCAGTCCCACTCTCTGTTCCCACACCATTTGCCCCAGAGTGACAGCCCTGTCCTCTTTGCCTCCAGAGGACCGGAGGTCTCTTTGGCCAAGTGGACAACTTCATGGAAAGGACCAACTCCCTGCCCCCGGTCATGGCCAACCAAAGACCCCTTCAGTTTGCGGAGATAGAGATGGAGGAGCTAGAGTCACCTGTCTTCTTGGAAGACTTCCCTCATGAGCCAAGAACCCACCCTCTTGCTCGGGCCAACACCAACAACGCTAATGCCAATGTTGCCTATGGCAACAGCAACCATAGCAACAACCAGCTGTTTTCCAGGGTAATAGTGGCAACTGCTGGTTTGGGGGGGGCAGCAGGGTGGAGGGCTTGGATAGGACTTGAAGGGGTTAAGCTTAGCGGGCTCCATGCTTGATTGATAGGAGGCATCCTGAGATTGACAAGGTGGCCTTTGTTTGCCTTGGGGACCAGTCTGCATCTTAGGAGGCAGGCTTGGCCAGTAGGGGGCAGCCTCGTGTCAACGTTCATTCCACGTCTGAGCTGCAACTGGACACACGGCTGGTTAGAAGTACAGGGTCTCCCGCGGCAAGCGGTTCACACGACAGAACATAAAGGTTCAGTCGTTGGATTTGGGTTCCCAGGAGAGCTCGCTGCTCTCACCAACTGCAGGCTGTAGGCTAAATATAATCTGTGATTTCCTGAGTGTCATGAAAAGCAGCCGGATGAGGGGAGGAGTCACCCTATCCTGGGTGGGCTCCGCGCAGAGCTTCTCTTCCAGACAGGAGGCCAGCTCAGTGCAGATCTCTTTGGAGCAGCATGAGACGGAAGCCAGTTGAGTGGCTACAACCTAGGAGCAGGCTGCCCCCGCCCGGCTCCAGCCAGAGGGGCCATTCAAAGCCAGCTCGAAGGCTTCCTAGTGCGTGCGTCTTTGCGTCGCCAGGGTGCTACATGGAGAAGAAATATAGGAGCACCAGAGTGTTCTTTGGGAGGTGTCACGTGATGACAAATAATTGCATAGATTAGATGTCCTGAGAGGAGAGGTGATAGCGATCGCCCCGCAGAACCCAGCTTCGGAGCTGTCAGAAACCCCAGTGTCTGTGGGTGGGGCACACAACTGCTGGTGATTGTAAAAGCTTCCTAATGAGAACCAGGGTCTCGAGGGTTGTGAGGATGTGGAAAGGGAAGAAGGAGCATTGAGCAGAAGTAGAGACGGCCGTCTCTTTGGCTTATTCCTCCAGAGCCAGGGTTGGCTGGGCAAAGAGCTGGGTGCCTCTGCCCTGCACTACATCACCACCGGCTACATCACCAGCGCCAGCAGGGAGAGGGGGAGAGGACCGCAGAGGGAATGGCGTGCTGGAGAGCCAGCAGCCTTCTCTGGTTCACCGCGCTCGCTCTCTCGTTTCCATTTCAGTGTCTGCTATGAAGAGGAGTTCCCCGGAGAGGCGGAGACGCCTGCGGCCAGGGGAGGAGCCTTCGGCCAGCCCCGCAGGGCCCTGGGTCAGTCGGTCCCTTCCGCGTGCTGAGGAGCCTTCTTCTAAAGGAGGAACCGGGGAGTCTGGCAGGAAGGGCTGCTTCGAGCTGGTGCTGGGCCCGGAACTGGAGCATCGTGCTCCTGCCAAGGAGGGTCCCAGCTAGGAGCTGGGAGCAGGGCACCCTCTCACGGGTCTTCTTCCATAGGCTTGCCAGAACACTCGTCTCGCCCCACGCGAGGCCTCTTCTCCAGGGCCCAGCGTGAGGCCACTTCCTCCAGGCTCCGGGGTAGATGACAGCTGGACTCCAGGGCCCTTCAGTGGATGATCTTGCCATCCTCTAAGGGGTCCTGGACTGCTGTGTCACTGAACCTGGGCCACTGTGGGAGCCCAAGGATGGTAGGCTGGGACCCAACGGTGATGAACTCATGCTCTCTCTCTCTCTCTCTCTCTCTCTCTCTTTCACACACACACACACAGACGCACACACTTTGGTGCATAGGTATGGACACCCTAAAGAACCATTTAGCTGAAGACTCCACCCTCAGTTCTTCTCCCAAACCCACAGGGACAGAGCCAGGCAAAGAGGGCCAAGGCAGTTCTGCCTGGCCTACAGTGGTCTGGGCCCCAACGCATGTCCACCCTCTAAGCCACCTTCTGTGGCTGGACGAGTGAGACAGGGGACCCAGAGCTCTGGGCAGGAGTCATGGACCCCACGTACTCTTGCCCACTTTGCCACAGGACCCCACAGCGCACCCCAAGTGGACACTCTGGAAGGACGGCTGACCTCAAGGAGAATGCCCAGAGGCCAGGCACCTACTGCCACATGCCAGGTAACAGGGCAGAGGCCCTCCATCCCTGCCCAAGCTAGGTGTGGGGCTACAGCCGGGGGCGGGTCAAGCAGCAAGCTGTCCATTCAGCCTTCCGAGCACCAAGAGAGGAAGAGCCCCACAGCAGAGGCTCAGGAAACCCCGCACAGCAGGCCCCCTGAGGACAGCGCCCCCAGACGTCCAGCTCCGGCAACAGCCCTGCTGATCCAAGAGGTGAGGTGGGGCTGAGACGCAGCGGTGGACTGCAGGGAGAGGGTGGGTCCCCCCGGGTGGGTCCCCCCCCCCCCCCCCCCCGAGGAGCCCACCCAGCCTCCTCTCCTCCCACAGGCCCTGATCCGAGGAGGCCTGGACTCCTTGGCAGCAGATGCTAACTTTGTGGTGGCCACAGGCCAGGCCCTGGCCGATGCCTGCCAGATGGAGCCAGAGGAGGTGGAGGCGGCAGCTACAGAGCTACTGAGAGAACGGGAGTCCCGGGAGGGCACGTCCAGCGTGCCGGGAGGCCGGAGCCGCCAAGCTTCCCTGGGTAGCCTCAGTCAACCGCAGGGCTCCCAGGAGGCCCTGATTCCTCCTGGGCTGTGAAGTCTGTTCAGAATGGCCACGGGCTTAGAACTGGCATGACCAAGGGGCGAGAGGGGCCGTAGTGGAGAAGGACTCACCCCACACAGCACCTGCCCTCCCTCTAGGCAGCCAGAGGCAGAGCTGAGCAGGGTGGTCAGGAACCACCATCTCCAAAAGCTAGGAGTGTGTGCTGAGGCACGACAGGCCCCGCCCCTCACCAGCAAGAAGCCTGATTGGATGCAACTTCGAAGGTCATGCAAAAACGGGCCGTCTGTCACAAGGCCACGCCCACTAGCAGACATTAAAATCACCCAGTCTGTGATACCCGTACCTAGCCTCTGCTTGTCTTTCCCCTCTCTCTCTCTCTCTCTCCATCCCCCTCTCTCTCCTCTCTCTCTCTCTCTCTCTCTCTCTCTCTCTCTCTCTCTCTCTCTCTCTCTCTCTCTCTCTCTCTCTCCCCTCCATTCCCTTTTCCTTGGGGTTCTTCTGAAAGTTCAGGATCAGGCCCACTGTGGAGTGACCCGTGGCCTAAGCAGCACCCCCACACCCTGGCCACCCCACAGCCAACCTTCTTTGAGGCTATGAGCCCATGGCCAGCACAGCCCCGAGGCCTCGGAGGCCTCGGTGAGCTGGTTTATGGCTGTGGTCATCGCAGATCTGCCGGCTCCATGGCTTTGCTTAGCCACACCATAACCGATCCTCCTCCAGCCAGGGGGCTGAACACACATTCACAGAGTGCCCTCAAACACAATATCCATCTCACCTTGTGACAGGTAGAGAATCCAGGTTCTAGAAGGGGAAAACAGAGGCACAGGAAGGGGACTGCTTGCCCTGCCCACGACAAAGACAAACCCATCTCCTCCTTCCCTTCTGAACCCTGTGGACAAAAGCCAGCCCCTCCATCAGCCACATTCTCTTCCCATCCGGCCCTGCCCCCTCCATTCTCCCTCCTTCCTGCCGCTCTGCTGGCTCCTTCTATCTGCATGTAATATATTCTAGGTGCTTCTGGCTTCCAGAGCCTGCAGCCATACTGTCTTTCCCCGCCACGTCTCTATCTGTGGCCTCTCCATCTACCATCTGCTTACCAATCCACCTGTCAGCCAGCATCTATCATCGACCTCTCTGTAATCTATCTCTATCTATAATCTGCCATCTACCTCTATAATCTATCTCTATCTACCTATAATCTATCATCTACCTCTCTATAATCTATCCACCCATTGGCCCGCTCATTTCCATTACCGAGGGCCAAACTTCTCCTGTAGGTTGTCTCCTTGTCGCCATTTCTTTTTCTTATTAATAGATTTTTTTTTAATTATTATTAAGGTGATGTCCAGAGGGGTTACAATTTCTTAAGTCAGGTAATGAGCACATTTCTTTTTGGACAATGTCACCCTTTCCGTTGCTCCCTTGTCTCCATTTCTGCTTCTACCCCCCGCCCCCGCCCCCCGCCGTGTCTCCTTCCCACACAGCCTGCCCTCTGCCCTCTGCCCCCTCCCCTCCCCTTTCAGATTCTTACCCCCTTCTCCCCTCCCCCACCACGTCCCAGACCTCCTGAATTTCCTGTCACCTCACAAGTGTTCCAACTTGAAGCTTCCTTACTGCTCTCCGGGGAGAGGGAGTCTACTGCCTCAGCTGACCCCACCCATCCCCATTTTGCTCTTAGGGCCTGCACAAAGCTTTCCCCAGCACTTCCACTCAGGCTGTGGCCTGGCCAGACTTGAGCGCACCATCCTTCTCCAGCACGGATGGAAGCCTGGTGGTAACTGCTGTTTACCCCCACTGAGCCCCACAAAAGCTGCAGCTGTGCCGTTGGTCACAGCCACCTTCCAGGGCTCACGACTCACTGGTGGCTCCGCAGCTGTTGCTTCAATACAGGAAGGCATGAAGAGGCGTGGCTCCTGCCCCAGGCAGACTTGGTGCCCAGTGTCACCCAGTCATCCCTGAACCCTCAGCCACCTTGGCCACGTGTAGAGGCCTCGGGGAGCTGGGTGGAGAAGCTGCCTGCAGCCGGCCCACCAGCTGGCCTTCCCTTTCACCAGGTTTCACTCCAAGGACTCTTCTCCACCGGAGATAAGAATGAGCAATTTCGCTCCGGGCGCTGATGGCTCCTACCTGTAATCCTAGTTACTCTGGAGGCTGAGAGCTCGGGATTTAGGTTCCAAGCCAACTGAGGCACAAAAATCTGAGAGAATCTTATCTCCAATTAACCACAGAGAGAGAGAGAGAGAGAGAGAGCACGCTGAAGTAGAGCCATGGCTCAAGTAGTAGAGCATCAGCCTTGAGTGAAAAGGTTAAGGGACAATACCTAGGCCTTGAGTTCAAGCCCCAGGACCTGCACACACACATACAAAAGAATTGCAACTTTCTGGGCCTATACCTCATCTGCTGGAAGATTGTTTAAGAGTAATTTATAAGAGTGACCCGATCATCTCCTATTAATTTATAAGAGTGACCCGATCATCTATTAATAACCTATAGAACACTAATGACACATAGGTCCTATTCTAACAGTTTTGCATGCACTCACTTATTCAGTTTCCTTATATTTAAGAAAGGTGTCATCATCCTGATTTAGCAAATAAGTCACAGAGAGGACAAGTAACTTGCCTGAGTCCACACAGCTCCTATAAATGGGCCAAGATGGGGGAGATAAGCAAGAAGTTTAGTAATCAGACTCCATTTCTTGAACTGTTGTTTACGAGGCAAGCACTCTACCACTAGGCCACGTTCCCAGCCCTAACTGTTGTTTAATTGGTCACATTGATGCTTTCTCTCCCTGGCTGACAGCTATATCGAGGTAGACACAGGTTCTGGATCCCTTTCCTTTCTATGAGGCCCTCAGGCTTTTGAGAACTTCCAGGCCGGTTCCTCTGTTATCTGTCTTCAGTCTGAGTGCTGCCTCTCCAGCCTTCACTCGACTGAGTGGCTGTGTCCTAGCAGAGCCACCAGGCTGTCCAAATCAAGCCAAGGATGGAGGTGGGGATGGAGAGGGATTGAGTGGGCAAATCAGACAGATGCTCCTCTCAGCAGGGCCCCCCAACAGAGCCTGGGGTACCGTGGGCACAGGTGGGGCTACCTCCTGTCACTTGGGGGCACTGGCCAGAAGCAGTGTGTGTCAGCTCCCCGAAGACTTGGGGGCCAGCAGCTGGGTAGGGGTGCTGCCAGAAGGGGCGTGGATGTCACTGGTGCACAAGGCAATGTGCACAGGCCTTGGGGGGCCCCTCCATCTGGAAGGCACAAGGAAGGCCAAAGAGAGTGGGCTCCAGCCCCTCCTCAGAGCAGAGAGACCTGCTTCTCGCCCAGGACCAAATCGGAGCCTGTTCCTCCCGGGATTTTTATTTTATTGTTTATTTTTATTTTAGTTACTTACTGACTTGGTTTTTTGTTTTTTTGTTTTTTTGTTTTTTTTTTGTCTGTCCTGGGGCTTGAACTCAAGGCCTGGTTGCGGCTGTCCCTGAGCCCTTTTGCTCAAGGCTGACATTCTACCACTTTGAGTCACAGTCACACTCCTGTTTTCCTGGTGGTTAACTGGAGATAAGAGGCTCACGGACTTTTCTTGCCTGAGTGAGCTTTGAACCGTGATCCATAGAACTCAGCCTCGTGAGTAGCTAGGATTCTAGGTGTGAGCCGACACCCAGCTGTATTTTATCTTTTACTTCAGGGCCTTGTGCATGCCAAGTAGGTACTGAAAGGAGGATGAGGGGGAGGGGGAGGGGGGGGAAGGAGGAGGAGGAGGAGGAGTGTTTGGGGGTTAGTGTAAAGCAAAATGAGCAGAAGAAGAAATTCCACAGTGCTGAGAAAGGAACCAAGAGCCATAAATCCTGTGTGTGTGTGTGTGTGTGTGTGTGTGTGTGTGTGTGTGTGTGTGTGTGTCAGTCCTGGGGCTTAAACTCAGGGCCTGAGCACTGTCCATGGCTTCTTTTTGCTCGAAGCTAACACTCTATCACTTCAGCCACAGTGCCACTTCGTCTTTTTCTCTTTATGTGGTGCTGAGGAATGGAACCCAGGGCTTCATGCATCTTGGCAAGCACTCCACCACTAAGCCACGTTCCCAGCCCATAAATCCTTTTTATAGGAGGAGAAAACTGAGGTTCTGAAAAGCAAAGTGAATTAAATCGTCACCTGGCCACAAAATGGTGAAGCCAGGGGTCTTAACAGGAACCTGGACAACATTCCTAAACTCCTTCTTGTGTTACTGTGAGGAGCCCAGGACAATATCCACCTATCCCTCGACAAACGTGGCCTGAGAGTCAAGCCCCACACTCTGCTTGCTGAGCCCCAGAATGTGTTCCTCAGCCTCCAACCACCCCTGGGAACATCCTTCCTCAGTCTTCTCTGATTCCCCCCAAGTAAACTTACTAGATGCCTTTCATACACTGTGTCCTAATTAGGGGCTGGTTGGGTGTCTTCTCTTTATACAGTGTTTCTCAAGAACAGGGCCTGAATATCGACTTTGTATCCTCAGCAAAGAAAAAAGGGAAGGAAAGAAGAAATGAAGCAGGGAGGGAGAGAGAGGAAGGCAGGGAGGGAGGAAGGAAAGATGCAGGAGGTCAATATGCGCTGGATCATTTGAAATTGCCAGTATTCTATCTGTTCTGAGTTACACAGTAACAATTTGCTCATTTCACCTACAGCTCCAGGGAAGGTCTCCCACTGACCAGAGCCCTTCCTGTAGTCCAGGAAGCCCAGCTTTCAGAGAGCACACACAATGAAGTGGATAGGAACTCAGCAGATTCGGCCTGGAGGGGCTTTCGTGTTGTCTTTGGCCTGGATATCCGTCTCCTCGGAGGAGATTCAAGCAGAAGCTTTTTTGTTTCCTTCTGACCAACATCAGGACTTGAACTTGGGGCTTGTTTACTTTTTCATCTTGAGCCCTTGAGCCATAAGTCCAGCATTACTTATTGCTGGAGTTTTTGCAGACTTTCCCGCCTGGCTTGGCCTTGAACTGTGATCCTTAGATCTCAGCCTTCCCAGTAGCTAGGATTACAGATGTAAGCCACCACCACTTGGCTTTGGGACTCATTCTGACAACTCGGGGCTTAACTTCCACTACGGTTTGCCCCTCTGGCCTGGGCAGGGGCAGATGGGAATCAGAGGCTGGGCTTTTTCCTCTAGGCTCTTTCTAATTTTGGTTATGACTTAAGTTCTTGCTCCACCCAGTCTGGACCTTCCTTTTGGATCCTCCAATTCACTCTGAAAGTTAAAGAGATGGGGGTGGGGTGGGGCGGAATCCTTTTATACTGTTTGCATGCTCACTTGACCTGGCTCATTCCCTACATTCTGCTCAAGGCAACGCGGCTCTTCTGTCTGGGGATGACACCGATGCCCTGAACTTGGCCAACTGGACCATCTTAGTCAAGGGGCCTTTGACTTGCTCCCATGAGACACAACCCACACTGCTGCCTGGGGTGCCGGCCTCCTCTGGCGGCCCCTGCCTGGCAGCCTTGTTGGGGGAGCTGGCACGGTCACAGTGAACCTAGGGGGATGCTTCCCCTCCCCTCCCCTCTGTGTTTTAAAGCATTAAGTATTCACTTGCCGGCAATTTGCTCTGTGAGGTCTGGCTGGGGCCAAATATCTACTGAAATCCAAAGAAATGATGTATCCTTGGAGACTGAGAATCAATAGCTTGGGGCTGGAGATGGAACTCAGGAACTGGACCAGAGCAAAGGGTGGCATTGACAAAGAGGCTTCTTTGGGGCCCTGGCCAGGAGGTTTGCAGCAACCACTCACTAGGTGTGACATTTCCTGTGCCCCTCCTCCCTTGTCCCCTGTGGTTTTTGTCTCTTTCTCTCAGCCTGGCCTCCTGCCCGTTTCTTCCCACTTTCTGGCTCATTCCATGTCCATCTCCTGTGCTCTCCATTTCCCTGCCACTGGCCCCTGGTGGCAGGCCGTGGTCTCTCGGTGAGCCTCAGACCACAGAGTGCGCGGAGGAGCCTCCCCCAGCGGCCCGGACCGCAGTGACCTGCCCCCATGACCCTGGGTAACTCCTGAACCAACCGCTCTTCACTTCCACCTGGGCAGAAACGGAAGCTTCTAAAAGCGGCTTCGGTGAGATAAAATTCACATCGAGTAAATCGCACACACCCACTCAAAGCATATGATTTGATTCGTCTCGATGAATGTATGCACGTAGGGGACCATGACCACCAAGATAATAGAGAACACTCACTACTCAAAAACGGTTCCCCACGACTCACCCTTCCACCTCGTCGCCACCCGCTGCCCCCTTCCTCCTGCTGCCGAGCTACTGCTGGTCCACCTTCTAATTTTATAGTTTGTCTTTTCTAGATTGCCTTGCATGTCGATGGAGTTGTGCAGCAGGTGCTCTTTTCGGTCTGCCTTTTGCCACTCAGCACAACTAACCTTGAGATTCATCCCCGCTGCACTCAGCCCTGCGCTCCCTTGGATTGCTGAGTCGTATTTCACTGGGTGGGTATCGGTTTCAGAATCTACTCTGCTGCCGATGGATAGTGGGGTTATTTCTACTTTGGGCCAGGACAAAGCTGCTGAGGTTGCTCGCGTCCAGGTCTCTGTAGGTGCAAGGACACACGAAGCAGATGACTTCTCAGGATGCTCCGTGCACTCAGCTCAGCACCTGCCAAGGCCGAGGCGCGGCCCTCTCTCCCTCACTGAGAATCTAAGCTGGATGAAACTGGCCATCGGCTCACTTGAGATTCTAAGGTGTCACGACGTAACAGCGGGACCTGGGGCAACCTTGTTGCCCTGCTTTGTTTTAATGGGATACTCATGCCTACTTCCTGGGGCTGTTGAGGGCAGTACATTATGGCATGGGTCGGAGCACGTAGCACAATGCCTCAGTGTTCAGAAACAGTGGCTGTTGTCCTGCGTGTGGCTCAGAGGACACGCTCACAATCCAGAATGGGCTTCCTCTGGGATCTCTGAGCAGTTGCGCTCACCCTTTGTACTGGTTCCACTTTACAAAAGAGTAAACCGAGTCCCAAAGGAGCAAGTGGCTTAAATAGCATCAATCTCTGGGCTGGGGATTCCTGTGACGGTGGTTCCTGACACCCAACATGGGAACCATTCCTCATCAGGGGATCGGCACTAACAGAGAAGGCCCTCGGAATTTCCCACGACTGCTCAGAGCAGCTCAGGGCCCTTCGAGAAGCAGATCGGCACAGCCACTCGACTCCAAGCCACACTTAACCAGCACCAGTGGCTCATGCTTGTAATCCTAGCCACTCAGGAGGCTGAGATCTCAAGATAGGGTTCAAAGCCAGCCCAGGAAGACAAATCCACTAGATACTTATCTCCAAATAACCAGTGAAAAAGCAGAACTGGCTCTGTGACTCAAGTGGTAGAACACCAGTTCTGAATGACTGCAAGCCTGAGGCCCTGTGTTCAAAGCCCTCGAGGGGTTCCAAATAGCTCGGGAGAGCAGAACCCAGAAAGGGCTCCTGAGCGTCTACCTGTGTGCAGGCAAGTAGTCTTGGAAAAATGCTTCTAACCTTCAGCACTCCACAGCCCAGGGCTGTGCATTGGGGCTCCGCCCTTTCCTAGGGCTGTTAGAAAGCATGGCAACACACAGCACTCAAGTTCCCTGGCATACCATGATAAATGGCAATTCCTCAGTTGCAGTCTGCAAAGGACATACACAGGACGGGGGATGGGGCTCTTAAGCTTCACTTAGAGGTGACACGTATCAACTTCACTACATTTCATTGGCTAAAGTCACACGGCCCTCCGAGAAGAGTGGGGACAAGCAGGCTCGCCCTGTGCTGGAAGGCAGAGAACCGGAAGCATGCGAACAGAGCCAACGACTACCACTGCAGCTAAGTGACCTTTGAACCCACTTCCTCTTCTGCAAAGTGAGGACCGTGACAGTGTTTACTTCATAAGGACTAAATGAGGAAATTCATGTAACCCTTGTAGTCCAGTGTGACCACTGGGTGAATACAGGATCCCTTTCCGGGCGGCCCCAGTGAAGTTGGGCCATGGGGTTCCGCATGCCAGAGCTCCATCCTCACCCGGTCCTGCCACCCAAGGCATTGTGGAGTTGGCTGAGGATGAAGAACCCGCCTGCCCCTACTAGCTTTACTTGCTCTCCTTCAGCACTTCTGTTTCCTTCTCAAGATTTTCACTCTGACAAACCCACCTGCCTGTCCAGTTAGACAGGAACCCATTAGAGAAAGGATGGAGAATCCATCACAACCTGGCAATCATCTGGGTTGAGGGGACCAGGCTTATTCCGGTCTTGAGGCGGGGAAGCTCCTGCTTGTCATGGTGACATCGTCAATCCAGTGCTACATAGCTAGGAAGTGGCAGGGCTGGGATCGGAACCCAGATCTCTGTGATTTAGAAGACCACAGTTCAGTTTCTGGGCTGTCTTGTTATTCTGCTCAGACTCCAGACTGACTAAGGGCTCAAGAGTAGATTTTTTTTTCTTTAGCTTTTTTGTCCTATTGTGTTGTCATGGAAACTACTCTGGGAAGATGGAGACCTACCTCTCCCTACCTTGCTGTTCTGTGCAACTTTGGACAAGTCCTTTCACCTCTTTAGGTCCCCATTTTCTCACCCCCCAAAAAGGGGCCAGACTACTGGCCTGGGGGTTCAAAGTCTAGGATTTGGTGGCATTTAGAATTTCCCATACCTACTCCTACTTCTGGCTCTAATACTGTTTAAAAGCATCACAAAGTAGAAGGGTAAATAAAGATTCAATGTTTAGAAGCCAGGCATGAGCTAGGCATCCGTGGCTGGCTCTTAATCCTAGCGACTCAGAAGGCTGAGAGCCGAGGATGGAAATTCAAAGCCAGCTGGGGCAGGGAAGTCTGTAAGACTTTGATCTCCAATGAACCACCAAAACCTTGGAAGTGGAGATGTGGCTCAAGTGGTAGAGCACTGACCTTAAGCAAAAAAAGCAAGGGACAGCACTGAGACCACAAGTTCAAGCCCCAGTACCAACAACACACACACACACACACACACACACACACACACACACGCATGCAGGCACGGTGGCATGTATCTGTAATCCAGTACTCTGCAAGTGGAGGCAGAAGGATTGGGAGTTACAGGCCAGCCTGGCGGGGGGGGGGGGGGGGAAGAGTCCCTTCCCTTGCTTAAAATGACATAGAGCATTAATTAAACCCTAATTATTGTTTGAAACCAAAGACTGTTGGATGCTGTTAATCCACACCAGTTCTCTCCCTTCCTTGCTATTTATAACAAACTCTGGTTTCCTCTGTGGCTGAGTCTATCTTCTGCAACAAAGGAAGTAAGGCTGAGCCTGTGCGTGAACTCAGACACCCTGAGTTGGCAGTCTAGTGGGCCCAGTCGGGGGTTCTGAGTTCCTGCTGGTAGGCAGCACTGGGCTCTGCCTCAGGGCAGACATTGGAGGCCATGGCTGAACATCTACCAGAGGATGGGCTATGGCCTGTTTCCCCTGGACCCAAGCACAGCTGTCAGGGTGGGGCTGGGGGTCAGGACCCAAGGTCTGGAACTCTATCTTCTATCACTACTTTAGATTGATGCTCATATAGATTTTGTAAATCAGTGATAACCCTGAAGGAGAGAAAGAGAAGGAGGGCTCAAGCTCAGGGCACCTGTGGAGACATTCCCAGGGCTGAGGGGCATCCTTTACGTGCTCTGATTTGTTCCTAAAGGGTTGCTGTAGAGAACTAGGATATTTCTGAGAGCGGTCTGGACCAGATGGCTGCCCCAAGTTGCTGCTGGAGAATTTTAGTAGCGTGGGAGCTTCCTGGCTGCAAGGGGACCACACTTCCCCCAAGGTTCCCATATGCCCAGACGCCCACGGCTCCTGTCAAGAGAAAATGATGGAGGCCCCAAGATGAGGGCAATGGGGCAGGGCGGGCTTGACTCAAGACAAGAGCTCAAGCTCTAACTCTAGCCCAACCAGGAACTTAGGACCCATCCGTGTGTGTGTGTGTGTTTGCATTGCATCTTCCGAGAGTGTTGAGGGCTACATATACAACATAGCGGCTGATTCTGAGAACATAAGAGTATGGAAAGGAGGGGAATTAAAGGGTAGCTGAGAGGGGACAGAGGGTGTGGCAACAAATCAGAGAGGAAGCAAAGGCTCCTTAAAGCTGGACAGGCATGAACAGAGCAGAGATTGTCCAGGCTTCCTCTGATCTGTCTAACCCAAATCTCCCCAAGCTGTAGTGTAAGCCTCTTTCCCACCTGGGGTCGCCAGGTGGCCTCAGCCCAGTTAGCTCCTCCCTCTGGGCAGCAAAGCCCAGAAATAGGGCACATGCTGGGCTTCCCTGCGGCCCCCTGCCACTCAAGAGCATGCTTCTGAGGTGCCTGGGGTAGCTGACATCCCGATGTCCTGACTTCTAGGAAGCCTGAGTTCACAGCCCATGGGCCCCCCCTGGCCTGTGCTGACCAGACGCCCTGTGGCCTGGAAGGATGCAGAGGGGGTGGGCAGTGGCTTTGGCAGCATTTCCCAGCAGTAGAACTGTGAGTCAGCGGGGTCACTTACTGTCAGAAGTCAGAACGGACCTCCTGCCGGCGAGAAGCTAAAACCAGGCCCCAGAGAAGTCCGGCAGGAGAGCAGCTTTGCAAAATGCAGCATGATTATCAGACAGTTCTAAGCCCGGAGTGGCCATAACTGTAGGAAAAGCCTAGGCTGGCCTAGCTTCTTTGTCACAGGCTCTTGTTTGGGGGTAACATGGGGAGTCAAAAACTACACACGAGTTCAAACCTTGAGTCTGTTGCTGATATGCTGGGTGAGACTCAGCTTCCCCACTTGCAAAACTGAAAACAAGTAACAGAGTCTAGTTTCCAAGAATACGGGAGATAAAGCAGGATCTCCAATTCACAACTAAAATGTTGATGGTAGAGCTGTGTGGCTCAAGTGGTAGAGCATCAGCCGTGAGCAAAAAAAGCTAAGAACAGTGCCCAGGCCTTGAGTTCAAGCCCCAGTGCCAGTGCACAGGCATGGCACACACACACACACACACACACAGAGATGCAGGACCTGGCCCAACACCACTCTGCAGGTACTTACACAAGGACAGATATGTTGATTCACCCTAGGAAATCTCCTAGACAGAGACCTCCTGGATGCAGCAGTATGGGTGGTGGGGGGGGGGTATGGGTAGAGGGAGGGAGGAAGATGGTACCAACAGATGTATCCTTAGGACCCCCCCCACACACACACACTGACATGGTTTCATCATCTGAGGGTGATGCAAGAGGCTTGAAGTCCGACTCCCTTTCCTCCCCTCCCCCAGAGATCTCACCCACATCTGGAAGTACAGCTGGGTCCTCCTCTTGGGCCCTTTCCAGGAGAGGGAAGGGAGGGCAGCTGGTGGGGGACCCCGTGAATGGCCTCAATGTTGGGCGTTAGGGGGGGTGGGGAGGAGCCCGGCTCAGAAGGAGGGGAGGTGGACTGGAAAGGGAATTGTGATTTCACAGCCATGGTCTCCTCCTCCATCACTGCCTTGTATTCAAGTGGCCAGGGCTCCCCCCCCACCCCCTTGTCCTTACGTCCATCCCTGCTGCCTGAGGGGCAGCTGCTGGCCTCCTCCTCCCCTTCCCACCCGCTTCCCAGCCCACCCTCTCTGCCCAGGTGCCCAGGGTTGTGAGTCCCCCTTTGTTCCCTCCTCTTCCCAAGGCAGCGCCCGGCCGCCCACACTGACCCTCTGACCCCGCCCCCCCCCCACCGCTGCCACAAGGGGCAGAGTGTGAACCAAGGCCCGTGGGGCAGGAAGGTTAACGGGCTGGGGGTCTAGCCGTGGATGGTGGGGGGGGGGCGGTCTGGGCGAGGAGCCTGGCCGGGAATCCACTAGACGTTGCTGGGCGGAGGTGGGGGAATTTACTTCAGGCAAAGAATCCCCTTCAAGAAAGACCGGCGAGTTTACAGGAACCAAGGCCGGAGGGAAGCCCGTCCCGGCCTTTTGGAAGCACGAACCGCTCGGGTGGCGGCGGTGGGTGAGCAGCGTTGAGAGCGGAGCGGGTTCGGCCCCGCCCGGGAGGCCAGGGCCCTTCCCCGGGCTCCGCCACTCACTCGCGGCGTGACCTTGTGGCTCGTGCCCTCTCGGCGGCGTCGGGTCCCGCCGAGGCTGCGGGTCCGCGCCTTCGAGGGCCGCGCCGCTTCTGGAGACCCGCGCGTGCCGCTGCCCCCCGCTCCACCATCCCGCCCGCCGCCCGCCCATCCGGCCCGCCCCCGCCCCCCAAGCTATCCACCCCCCGGACGCGAGCCAAGAGGTCCCTTTAAAGGCGCAAGTCCCGCCCCCAGGGGCCCGTCCGGGTCTTCTATTGGTAGCCCCGAGGAGGGGCGTGGCCGGAGCGGGCTCTGCCGGGCCCGGGGGCGGAGCCTGTCCGGGTCTTCTATTGGTGGCCCCGAGGGGGGGCGTGGCCGGAGCGGGCTCGGCCGGGCCCGGGGGCGGAGCCTGTGTCCGGGTCGGCCCCCGCCCCCTTTGTTCGCGCGGCGGCGGGAGGCGGCGGCGGCGGCGGCGGGGCGGGAGGTGTGTGCGCGCGTGTGCCGCGCGGTGGGAGCGGCGGGGCGCGCAGCCGGCTGTCAGCGAGCTCTGCGCCGCCGCCGCTGCCCGCCGCCCGCCGCCGCCCGCCCGCCCGCCCTGAGGGGGCCGGCCGCGGGGGGAGCCCCTCTGCTGGTCTCCGGTGAAGCATGTCACCTTCAGCCTCCGCGGGAGCCGTCGTCAGCCGCGCCCGCGCCCGCGCCGCCTGCGGCCGCTGCCCCCCCGGACCCTGGCCCCGGGACCCCCGCCCCTGATCCCCGTCGGGACGCGAGCGCCTGGGCACCATGGCCGGCCAGGGGGACTGCTGCGTCAAGGTGGCCGTCAGGTAAGGGCGGGCTGGCGGCGGGGCACGGGTGCGCGCGAGCGCCGAGGACGCCCGGGCTTTGTCCTGCGGGGTGGGCTCGGCGCGGGGGGGCGCGCGGGCACCGCTCGAACCCGAGCCCGCGATCCCGGAGGAGGCGCCGGCCCGGGCCGGGCGGGAGGGCGCCGCGCGCTGGCCCGGCTGCCGCGGGGTGGGCGGGGGGGGGGGGTGGAGAACGGCGGCCCTGCCGACGGCTGGAAGGTGGCTTTGTTTGGGTGGTAATTTCGGGCCCCTCTGGGGAGCCCTTAATGATCAGAAAATCGAATAAACAAGGAAATCCGGTATTTCACACCCAGCCCTGGCCCAGGCTGAAGCGTCTGTGCGTTTCCTTTTCGCCTCTACCACGAGGCTGCTGTCTCATAACGGGGTGCTGGAGGGGAAATCCACACCCCCCCACCCCCTTACAATCTATCCCAGCTAGTTAGTTCTGGGCGTTTGATCCATCTAGCCAAGGCAGCCCAGCATCCTGAGAGCGCGTTCTGCAGACAAAGATCTGCTGTAGGACCCACGGAAGGGCTGGCATGGTGCCTTGGCTTTTGGAGAGAACCCTGCTGATCCTGCCCGGGGCCTGCCGGTCCTGCTGGTCCTGCTGGGGGCCAGGAGGGAGGGAGGAAGCCGTGTGTCTCAGAGGACACTGCCTCTGACACGGAGACGGAGGCAGTGACAGTGATGTCCTGTCACTCAGGTGGAGCTGAGCAAGTGGAGGAGGAGGGCTGCGGTTGCCTTATCTGGGGTTCCATTGCCCACACGGCCTTGAGACTTGAGGGGGTTCTCCGGGAAGGCCTCATTGCAGGGAGTGGACTGGCCTGGGTGGGTTCTGTTGGGCGGGGACACACAGAGGTGCAGAGGCAGGAAACACTGCAAAGTTAAACCATCTGTGTTCTTTGTGCTGGGTAGAGCAGCTTCACACCGCACCATCCCTCCTGTTTCTGTTTGGGGGTTTTCTCTTCCACAGGGGGATAGTGGGAGAGAGTACCAGCCTGGAACTGGCCATCGAGGCAGGGAGAGGGAGGGAGAGCTCTGTCTCTGTTTCAGCCTTGGATGATGGGGGGAGAGGGAGTGTTCCAGGGTGAGGTGGGTCTCTGAGACAGGTCTCCAGATCCCCTGAGTCAAGGTGACCTAGATTCCAGCGGTCCTTAGAAGTTGCTTCTATACACAGTCAAAGAAGGCAGTGGACAAGCTGCCATTTCTGCCCCCAGGACAGATGTCCCCAGCCACCTGGCCGACAGAGACAGGCACAACGGCTTATGACAGCTCTGGGATTGAGGGCGGGAGATTGGGGGATCCCCACTCCCAACCCACCCCTCAGAACATCACTGAAGGCCCCCCACTTCTGCACCCCAGGAAGCACTCAGAGCATCTCTTGAGCTCAGTTTTCCTGGCACCAAACAGCCTGAGACAAAGAGGAGCCCGGCAGGCAGGTGCCTGGTGGGCTGGTGGGGTGGGGTCAGGCTGCTCCAGGGGCTGACACAGCAGCTAGGAAGTCTTGGATGTCGAGGGAGGGAGGGAGGGGGAGAGAGAGAGGTGCTTGGGTGAGAAATGTAAATGTGGCATCTACTGCAGATGAGGATCCGGGGACCATAAAAGGGAAATGAAGCTCTTACCCCCACCGGGTGTGAAGCAAGGCTAGGAAAGAAGGGGCCGAGTGCCCCGTCTGTGGGGGCTTTCCTTTAGACTCCATCTTGGAGGAGAGAGACAAACAAAGGACCTCTGCCACCTCTGCTCAGGGTCCCCCAGACCAGACCTAGCACGGTGAAATGTGGAGGTACCAGCTGGGGAGCCCCGGGGGGTGGACACCTGCGTAGAGAGTGAGGACATCTGCTGTGACCTTTCCATCCCCCCCACCAGAAGGTTCCTGGGACCCTTTCTACGGTGACAGGAGGGTGCCTGCCTTCTCCATTGGGTTTTGGGGTGATCTTTCCCGTCTGAGTTGCTGATCTGGATGGAGGCTAGGGGGACTGGAGCATCTGAAGGTGAGAGCCCTGCCCACTCCTCCCCTGAGCTCTGGACTCCAGCTCCGCGTGATAGTCTAGCCTGGCACACGCCAGAGCTCAATGCGCACAGCCCGCTGGGGAAGGCAGACAATGCCTGGACAGAACCCAGTTTCTAATCAGAGAGCTGAGAGTAGGATTGGGTTGGAGCTGTGGCGGGGAGCCGGGGCAGATGTGACCAGCTGCAAGGGGACTTCTCCCTGCTTTTGCGTCTCCTTCCGTCCCCCACCCCCAAACATCACTGGTCCCGCTGAGAAGTCTGGGTTTGGGGTGCGTGTATGAGAAGGGCTAAGGATCTAGGATGGACCTTTAACAGCCCCAGGACTCACTACCTCAGGCAACTGCTTTTCAGCCATCCTGAAAATTCTTTCCACCTGAAATACTTGCTGAATTCCCTTGAGGGCAGAGGTGGACCTTGGAGTCCGGCTGTTTAGAGAGGCAAGCAGGGAGTCTAACGTATGTGTTAGGGAGAGAGCGGCTCAGGCTCTTAGACAGGAGAGAAATGCCAGAGCCGGGGCTCTTGGCCTCTAATCTAGAATGAAGATCAAAGCTGGCTATCTACAAAATGCTGCTGGGAAGGCCTGGCCTCTGAGAACCCATAGGAGGACCTGGAGTTTCGAGATTAGGGGACAGGAGCTAGGTATGAGCAGCCCCCCACAAGGCACACAACCCCCCCTTCCTGCCCCCGCCAGGTTTGCTAGGTAAAGTCTGGTCCATCTGTTCCTGAACTCAGCTTTGCACTAGAGTCCCAGGCCAGCCTTCCCTGTCCTGTGTCCCTTTATCCTTTAATCCTCGTGTATTATACTATGTGGACTCTGTGCTTCCTGGCCTTTACCTGGAGGAGGGGAGGGGGGAGGATGGGCAGCAAAGCTAGAAAGAGGAGAGGTTTAAGCTGCGACCTGCCCCCAGCTGCAGAAACACAGGCCTCCTGACAAATCGGGGGAGGGGGGTGGCTGTTAAGAAACACAAGTTGGCAAAGCTGAAATTGGGGAAGGAAGCCAAGTCATGTGGTGAGTTTATTTAAGACCCTTTTAAGCCCCCAGCCCTGAGGATCCCCCCCACCCACCAGGGGAGCCCTTAGAGTTGCCTAGCCCCCTCCCCCCTTATCTCTGCCTGGCTTCTCAAAGCTTCCTTCCGCTAGTCTGTGGGGGAAGGAGAGGGGGAGGGGGAGGGGCCTTGGTCTGCCCACATCCATTAGTTTAAACTAGAGTGGGGAAGGGATTGGGGTAAGCGCAGGCCTGGGACCCCAGGGACAGTGATAGGCAGGCCCATGCCTCCTCCCACTGGGGTTCCTTCGTTCTCAGCGAGTCTGAAATCATGGTCCATGCCTGTCAATTTTGAATTGAGAGCATTGGGGAGGAGAGGGAAAGGGGGGGGGGCGCCGAGAAAGACACAGAGAGAGAGAATGTGGGAGGGGGGAGAGGAAAAGAGGGAGAGAAAGAGAAATTGTGGACCTAGGCATGTTTTCAGGAGCCCAAAGCCAGACAATGCCATTTAATACCAGTTGTGTCTATGTTGTCCAGTTTATAGACCTGGGAAACTGAGGCCCAAACCAGAACCTTGTGCAGGCTGTGGTGGGGACTTAGGAGCCTTGGTGGCCTCCTGCTGTAAAAACAGGGCTTACGTCACCACAAGGAAGTGGAGTATAGTAACCACAGGCCCCGGAAACTGCCTCTCTCCTCCACCCCGCCGCCCTGCTGCCCTGCTGCCCTGCTGAATTGGACCTCAGCTTTTGTAAGCCTCCAGTGGAGAGAAGGAGGGGCTGGGCTAGGGAAATAATGAGGGTGACACCTGCCTGGTAGCAAAGGGCAGGGCTGGAGCCAACGTCATTCATCTAGTCAGTGGGTCAGCTGGCTCCCTCCCTGTAAGTCTTTCTGGATCTCAGTTCTACCCACTGGGAATGGGAATCCCTGGTGTGTTGGTTTGTACAGAGTAGTGGAAATGGAGAAAGTTGAGAGTGTAATATGGAGGTCAGATCTGGCCAGCGCCATTATTGGCTGTTGAGGGGTGTCAGATTGACTCCATCTCAGACTAGTTAAAGAGTGCAGAAGCTGGGCTGGGAATATGGCCTAGTGGCAAGAGTGCTTGCCTCCTACACATGAAGCTCTTGGTTCAATTCCCCAGCACCACATATACAGAAAAATGGCCAGAAGTGGCGCTGCGGCTCAAGTGGCAGAGTGCTAGCCTTGAGCAAAAAGAAGCCAGGGACAGTGCTCAGGCCCTGAGTCCAAGGCCCAGGACTGGCCAAAAAAAAAACACACAAAAAAACAAGAGTGCAGAAGCTGACTCCCATCTCCACTGTCTCCCCGCCCCTGAGCTATAGGGTCATGTCCCTCCCTTCTGCTCGGGATCCCAGGAAGATTGCCCCTCTCTGTAAACAGTAGTCTCCCCCCCCCCATCTGTGTGACAATTCTAACTAGACTGATAGGTTGGTTCAAGCAGATACTATGAGGCAGATTGTTACCCCATTGGCCACCTGCGTGTGACCTGGCATGCTCTATAAGTGTTATAACCTCATTGGCCACCTGCGTGTGGCAAGGTTGACCATGTGATACTTTTAGCATCTTGTCTTGAAGGGTGTGCCTGGATCCCTACAGGAAGGGAAGTCCCATCTCCAGGTAATGGAGTTCCTGAATTCCAAGAGATGGGTGGGCACATGGCCTATAGGTTACTGAACCTGTCAGTCAAGTGCTTGGGACTGGGGAGTTTCCTGTGACCCAGCCCCCTGACCTGACCCTAAGTAGGGGCAGGCCAGCTCAGGCACCATTATGCTATGCCACATGTTTGAATCTGGCATCTCATCCCCATGGTGTCCCAAGTCAGCTCTCCACTGGAGTTGGTACTTAGAAATCTTCCGGAAGTAAGTCTCTGTGCCGCTGTCCTGTTTTGTGTTACATGTTTTTCTGAAACCTGGGATCGATCCATCTGGAACTTCCCCAATAAATCCATCTTTTTTACTCGAGACTGTCTCTGAGTGGTGGACTCTTGGAGGGATGGGGAATCCCCTCCCTTGAACCCCATTACAGAGAGCATGTAAATAGTACCTGGAGGGAACAACACACAGGCGGGACTACTAAGGAATGGATAAAATATTTAAATGAAAAGTGTTGACAAGGGCTGGGGATATGGCCTAGTGGCAAGAGCGCTTGCCTCTTATACATGAAGCCCTCGGTTCGATTCCCCAGCACCACATATACAGAAAAATGGCCAGAAGTGGCGCTGCGGCTCAAGTGGCAGAGTGCTAGCCTTGAGCAAAAAGAAACCAGTGACAGTGCTCAGGCCCTGAGTGCAAGGCCCAGGACTGGCAAAAAAAAAAAAAAGTGTTGACAAAAATGAGCCCTAAATTAAACGTACACAGAGGTATCTCTGTGGTTGAAGATGTGGTGAACTGTAAAAGGGTCTCAACTCTAGCCTACTTTGTTTAGGGCAGCACAACACGGTGTGGTGGGAAGGAAACCGGTCTAGGAGGCGGCCACGCACATGGACTGACTTCATTCTTCCTCTGTGCCAGACATTGAGCCCATGCTGTCCCCCAAGCCCACCCATAACCGATGAGACCTCGAGGGTGCAGTTGAGCAGCCACGCAGGATGGCTGGTGGGGCGGGGGAGGGATCTGAACTCAGGGCCTCTCCTCTCCGGCACGTGCGCTTCTCTCCTACCTTGCCAGCAGCTGCTCCGAGTTTCTCCAAAGGCTTTACTACCTCGCTGTAACATGAAAGGGAACGTGGCAAGGGCATGTGGCGTGGCCATAGATGTGTGGCAGGGGGTGAAGCTACCCGACTTGGTCTTAGGGGGTCACTTGGTTGATGGCCACCACCGTGGTCCTTTTGTGTTTGAAAGCTCCTTCCTTCCCTTCACCCTCCCTTTTTTAGATCCCCACATCTGTCTCCTTGGCAGCTCTCTAGTAAAGGGAGTTTGGCGGGGGGGGGGGGGGGGGGGGGGGGAGGGAGGGGAGAGGAGTAGGGGGCAACCATGACTCCTCTTGCAGCTGGTTTCCTCCCAAAGGTCAAAACCTCAGGTGTCCAGGGTCGCCCAGCCCTTCATTGTGCCCTCTGGACAGCAGCAGCACATGGAAAGCTTTCAAAAGAAAAGCAGCGTCTTCCCGCCCCTCCCCCTTAAACAGCTGGAGGAGGCGCTTGGAGGGGGGGCTGGGTTAGGCCTTGGCTGTCACGGAGGGGAGATCCTTTTGGGGGGGACAGGGTGGAGCTTTGTGAGGGGCTGGGTTTGGGGAGGACCGGAGCTTAGTACAATGGGCTATGAAGCCCGGCGCAGGTGGCAGCCTTTTGGCTGAAGTGGCCTATTCTCTTTACTTTATTTTGTTTTTTTATTTTTTTGCCAGTCCTGGGACTTGGGACTCGGGGCCTGAGCACTGTCCCTGGCTTCCTTTTTTGCTCAAGGCTAGCACTCTACCACTTGAGCCACAGCACCACTTCCGCTTTTTTCTATATATGTGGTGCAGAGGAATCGAACCCAGGGCTTCATGCATGCAAGGCGAGCACTGTGGCCTATTCTCTACAAGGCTCCTTCTTTGACCACCACAGTCCTGGGGTGTGGAAAGGAGAGCAAGCATAGTCACGATGCCTCTGTCTTCTGTGGTGATGCCTGCCTGTCCTTGCTGTAGGCTACGCTGGTCCTACCTGAGCATGTACACTGTGTAAGCCCAGGCTGACAGTGGGGACTGGGCACAGACTGGGGTGGTGGGGAGAACTCAGCCCTCCACAGTCCTCCAAAGCCAGCCAGCTGCCTGTTGCTCTGCATTCCTCAGCCCGGAGCGTCCCTAGGGCCCAGTCTCCACGAACGGATCCCCAGCAGATGTAGATGCTGTCACAGCTCTGGAGTGGGCTCTGGGATAAGCCTGTCTCCCGCCTCCCTGGAGGTCATGGGAAACCCCTGCCAGATGCCCCGTGATGGGGGTGGACAGTCGAGGGGCACTTCCCTGAACGGAGCTGGCCGTTCTTCCCAGGCCTCTGGAGGCCGAAGAGCCAACCCAGACCAGGGCGCTCAGGAAACTCCCAGGCCCACCAGGGCGAGCTGAGGGGCCTCTAGCTCAGAACAGCCCCGCCCCTTCCCTCAGCCTCTGGTCCACATTCCCCCCCCACCTCCCGCCCCGGGTCTGGTGGCTAGAGGAGGAGGTAAGGGCATTTGTCTCGCAGCCTGCTTACCGCTTCCTCTTCCATGCCCACTTTCCACCCTCTGCCCTGGGGGCCCCCCACGCATGCCACCCACCCTGGGTTGCTGCTGCTTGCCTGCCAGTGCCCGAGTGTGACCCAGAACTCATGGACCACTCAGTACTCTGAGATGAAGCGAGAGGAAGGTCAAGGACACCCCCTTAGGAGGATGTGGGGTCAAAACCCTGAACCCCATCCTTTGGGGGTAATGCTTCAAGGTCCCCTGGGAATTTCACGGCTTGTCCATGCCCCACGCCACGTGCTCAGGGGCAAAAGGAACATGGTCAAGGGCAAAAGCTACGCAGAAAGGTTGGCAGACCCCTTTCACCAAGTCTGCGAGGGCCTTGTAAACCCCTGCCCTTTAGCCCCAGTACAAAGCTGCTTAGGGGTTCCAAGCCAGCCCAGGCTGGGGGCAAGTCTAGGAGGCCTGGGGAAAGT